>NC_037340.1:41636987-41977656 GCF_002263795.3 Bos taurus | reverse complement strand
GGCGAGTGATGGTTCAAAGGACCCGCCCTGCCTAGAGTCCTTCATGAAAAATCAACCGGCCCTTCAAGCAGCGAGGCAGCCATGATAGAGCCCAGCTTCTGCACATGCTGTGGGTGCTGGGCCACAGGCCGAGCCCCGGCCCCTCCCCAGGGCGCCAGATAACTGGTGATTCTGTGATGCAGGAGCCTCGGCAGCCAGGCCTCTGTTGCTGTCCACTATTTATTTTTTGACTATGCTGCATGGCATATGGGATCCTCGTTCCCCATCTACGGATCAAACCCATGGTGCCCCCTGCACTGGAAGCATCGTGTCTCAACTACTGGATCACCAGGGAGGCCCAATATCACTTATTTTAGAAGTTCTCCGTTACAAATTCCACAGCTTTTCATTTGATTATGATTCGGGCAGGGTGCTGGGGCCCCACACAGATAAGATGTTATGTCTGATGGTGGTCTGCTGCAGTCTGGTTCTGCCCCTGTGACCTGGGCAGGGGTGGCGTGGGGGACTGTGGGCACAGATCAAGGGAAGCATGGAGAATGGGGGCTGTGGGAATCTCCCCAGGACCTAAGACTGACCACTGAGGGGCCCGCTGACCAGGGGGATGGTCTACCAGCTCATGTCAGCAGTGACCATAGGCCTTCAGAGGACTCAGTCCCCACTGTCCTGCTCTTGGGGCCATCTCAGTTGAACCCCATTGGCAGATGTGGGTTCTGGTCTTGGGGTGGAGCCTGTAGGGGAGCAGCAGGAACATGAAGCCCCAGGGGAAGATTCCACAGAAGTCTGGCTGGATGGTGGTTTGGGCTGGGACTGAGGGACAGGGAATTGGGTGGGTCAGGGATGGATGGTTTTGGAGCTGATTGAGGTGGGAGGGGTCAGTGAAGGGGAGGACAGGTGACTTTCTTTGTGATGTGATAGTTCAGCCCCCATCCCCTTCCTGGGCCCCCAGACATGGGCAGTTTATGCCTCTGGGTCACTCAGCTCTTGCTTCACCCTGAACAATTCCACGGAACATACAGATCTTATTTTTTGAGAGCTGTAAACAATGATACATATTCTAAATGGTCAGTGCCAAGTTTGACAAAATAAAAGACTCAGTTCAGTTCAGTTCAGTCACTCAGTCATGTCCGACTCTTTGCTACCCCATGGACTGCAGCATGCAGGCCTCCCTGTCCATCGCCAACCTCTGGAGTTTACTCAAACTCATGTCCATTGAGTCGGTGATGCCATCCAACCATCTCATCCTCTGTCGTCCCCTTCTCCTCCCACCTTCAATCTTTCCCAGCATCAGGGTCTTTTCCAACGAGTCAGCTCTTCACTTCAGGCAGTCAAAGTATTGGAGCTTCAGCCTCATGATCAGTCCTTCCAATGAATATTCAGAGTTGATTTCCTTTAGGATTGACTAGTTTGATCTCTTTGCAGTCCAAGGGACTCTCAAGAGTCTTCTCCAACATCACAGTTCAGACCACCACAATTCCCACGTCCATGGCCGTGCCTTCCAGAAAAAGATGCGCTCTGGCCATCCTCTTCAATCCTCAAATGAGAGCCTGTGTCCTGTTGGTTATCATCACTGTTGGCCCAGATCGGCCTGATTCTACATAAACTTAACTTACTTCTCTTGGTCACGGGGCTTGTCTTCCACCTGTAACTCTGCGACTGAGAACACCAGTGTTTGACTTTCACAGAAGCATGGCAGCGCTGCAGGGGGAAATGAGGTCAGGCTGTTTCCTGGAGGGCTTTCTTGGTGTTTTGGGGTGGGAAACCCTGCGCTCCTGTGTTTGGGGTCAGAAGGCCAAGGGCAGACGTGATGTATGAAGAAGGGCGGGGATGAGAAGGTGAGAGGGAGGTGCCATGTGTACCCCTGGGGCCAGCACTCAGGTTCATGGGGCTGGGGGCACTGAGGCTGAGACCAGATGCCCGTGCCAGGTGCTGAGCCCACCCCGCTGTCCTTCCGGGCAGCTTCCTTCTGGTGTCTGTGCCCCGGTTTTCTCCTCCCAATGACAGGATAAAGAGCAGTGGCCTCAGTGATTGTGAGGACCAATGAGGTGCCCCTACAGGAGCTGAGAGAAGTGTCACTCTTGGAGCTGATGCTTCCATTTCCGCTGCTGTAACTGAGTGGACAGTGAAATGACCAGCCTGACCACAGGGGGCTGGGCAGTGTCCACAGGGACAGCCTGCCCCTCTTCCTTCTTCTTCCTCCTTTCTCTTCCTCCTGCTGTTCCTCCCATGCCCTCATGGAGGCATCTCGTAGGGTTGGCTCAAGGATTTTTCTGGGTGTCTAGGAGCCTGGTAGGCTGCAGTCCATGGCTTCGCTAAGAGTCAGACACGACTGAGTGACTTCACTTTCACTTCTCACTTTCATGCATTGGAGAAGGAAATGGCAACCCACTCCAGTGTTCTTGCCTGGAGAATCCCAGGGATGGGGGAGCCTGGTGGGCTGCCGTCTCTGGGGTCACACAGAGTCAGACACAACTGAAGCGACTTAGCAGCAGCAGCAGCTGCAGCAGGCTGGGGTCGGCAGCCTGTGACGCTTGGAACAAACCGGGCTTCACCTGGTTGTGCTTGGCTGAGGCTGCTGGCTGGACCTGCAAGTGAATTCAGGACGCTCGTCACTCCAGAGTCAATGCTTATGGCTGGTTCATGTTGTTGTATGACAGAAGCCAACACAATATTGGAAAGCAATTGTCCTCCAATTACAAACAAATTTTAAAAAATGAACTGAATTAGCAAAAAAAAAAGAAGTCAATGATCAGTGTTACATGGCAGCCTGGATGGGACGGGACTGTGGGAGAATGGATCCACGTATATGTATGGCAGAGTCATTCTGCTGTGCTCCTGAAATTACACAACATTGTTCATCGGCTACACTCCAATATAAAATAAAAAGTTTTTTTTTTTTTTTTTTAAAGTCAATGTTCTAGAGACAAAAACTTGTGGGAAAAGAAGGATATTTTATTTAGGAAGCTGGCAACCTGGGGCGATGGTGGAATAGCATTCCCTAAACCGTCTCCCCTTTGTCAGTTACAGGGAAAGAGGTTTTACAAGGAAAACTCGGGAAGTTTCAGGGGGTGTGGTGGGGGCTACGTGCAAAACAGCACAGGCAGCTCAGCAATCATCTTGATTGTTCTAAGCGCAGTTAATCTTCGACTCCAGGGTCGGTTTGTTCCCATTTCCTTGAGGTCAGTTCTGGAAATCATGCAGGTCACAGACGCAGGGCTGCTGGGATGTTCAGCCGGTGTCATGGCTGCAGTCTAGCCACCATGCACCTAGCTCTTTATCCTCTGGTGGTGGTTATCATGTCTCCCCGACAGTTTAGGAATGTGTCTGGGATACTGCTATCTGTGTCCTTTGGGGAGGAGCTAGGCCTCCTGTGAATCTATCGTCCTGATCGTTAAGTGCTTGAGCCAGCTCCTTGGTGACTCAAGACAGCCTGGGAGACCAGCTTTTCTACAAACAAGAGGCAGGCCCAGGACATGGGGGCAGAGTTGTTCCTGGGAAGGCCCCATCGGGTCCTTCCTCATTGCAATTTTTACATTTTTAGATGATTGGGGGAAAAAGTTCAAAATAACATTAATATTGCATGACATGGAAAATTCAAGGTCTAGTGCCCATAAACCCCATTTTCTTGGCACACAGAGATGCCCACCTGCCTGCGTTTGTCTGTGTCTGCATTCTCACCTCAGCTGCTGGGGACCAGCGTGACAGAGACCAGAAGGTTCACAATGTGGGGGCTCGCGATGCAGGGGGCCAGGCACCTGGAGTGAAGTGGGCAGCTCATGGCAGGACAAACACAGGTCTGGAGACCTGGGGGCCTTGATGACCCCTCCTCACCCTGTCGGTCACTGGAAACCTTCACCCTTGGCTCCCAGGACTGTTTAGGAAAAACCTAACTCAGGGAAGTTTTTCTGACAAGTGGGATGGCTGTACGTCTGGAGTCCATCTGGGGTCCATTTTTAGATGATTTCCTCACTACTTTCACAAAAGCCTCAGAGCCGGAAAAACTCATGTGGTCCTGTGGCGGTCAGTGAGTTTGAGTGGGTGTCTGGGTGACCCCTGGTTTCATGAACCTGGGCTGTGCGTGGGTGTCAGGTGTTTCCTGGTTCTGAAGAGGACAACCCCCAGGACTGGCCAGACACGGGGTGTCAGGTATGGGGGTTCCTGTCCCTCTCATCATTCACTCGCATGCTCCCCTTGGACACTAGGTCAGCCCGATATTCTGCCTCTGGGCTGTGACCCACGGACTTGACTTGTGTGAGCCACGGGTGGGCATTAACATTCATGAACGTGAACTCCAAAACTCCCAGTAATCTGTGCTTTAGAAGATGCTTGTTTACCTAAAGGATTTCTTAAGGTAAGGGGTGAGGTAAATATGTTCATCTCTAGTTATTTACTTACTTATCTATATTATGACGTACTTCAAACATCAGAGACATAATTACCTCAGATTATTTACAAATGATCCTTGTGTTTGTTTGTTTGTTTAAAATATATATTACAGTCTTTTATAGTGTTCCCTGGTGGCTCAAACTATAAAGAATCTGCCTGCAGTGCGGGAGACCTGGGTTTGATCCCTGGGTTGGGAATATCCCTACAGGAGGGCATGGCACTCATTCCTGTGTTTCTGCCTGGAGAATCCCAGGGACAGAGGAGCCTCGTAGGCTACAGTCCATGGGGTTGTAAAGAGTCAGACACGACTAAGTGACTAAGTACAGCACACATGGTGTTTTTAAAGTGTTTTTATTTATTTTTGGTTGCGCTGGGTCTTCGTTGCCGAGCACGGCTTTCTCTAGCTGCGGTGATGGGGGCTACTCTCAGTTGCAGCGTGTGAGCTTCTCATTGCAGTGGTTTCTCTTGTTGTGGAGCACAGGCTGTAGGCATTTGGGCTCAGTAGTTGTGGCTCATGGGCTTTCATTGCTCTGAGGCATGTGGGATCTTCCCAGACCAGGAATTGAACTTGTGTCCCCTGCACTGGCAGGCAGATTCTTATCCACTGTACCAATAGGGAAGTCCTGTGCATTTTTTTTGTGTGTGTGTGGTAAAATACACAGAACATATAATTTAGCCTTTTTAGCCATTTTTAAGGGTACAGTTCAATGGAAATATCACATTCACATTGTTGGGCAACCATCTCCACCATCTATCCCCTGGCTTTTTAAATCTTGCCCTAAACTCCGTCCCCATCAGACACCAACTCCACACTCTCTTCCTAGCACCATTTGTTTTTAAAGATTTAGCCTTGTTGAAAACATACAGTTAACATGTCAACTTCAGCCACAGTTGAGTGGACCACAGAATGAACGTACCGCACTTTATCTGTTTTGAAGTTGGTGGATGTGGACATTATTTTGGTCTCTCCTTGTTGCAAACAGTGTCTTTAAAAAATACAGGAATGATCACATTATCATCTGTCCAGATGCTTGGAGATCGTAGGAAAGGCATTAAAGTAGGAAAAAACAACAACAACAACAAAAAACCGAGGAAGTAGGAAAGTAGGTCAGTCACAATGGGTCTAAATACAAGACAGCCTTGCAGCAACTCTGAGCGTGGGCTGCCCTGGCCTCGGGCACGGGCTCCCTGGCCAAGCCGGGCCACAGAAGCAGGTGTGTTAAGGCTTGATGTGGCCACACAGCAGTTCCTGTTTCCACCCACATGGCCTGTTTCTTCACAGTAAATACCCCTGCTTTAGGGGATAAATAAGGCTTGTTGTCAGAAGAAAATGAACTGATACAGAACCTGGCTTTTGCCCAAAGTGACCTGAGGCAAGAACTGGTTCCTCACAAGATGTGCCAATGTCCTCTGGGTCACCTTGGACAGTGGTTTCCCCAGAGGGCAGCAGGGGTCTAAAGGAACTACTATCAGATGAGTAAGTACTGGCTCCTGGTAGACGTCATCCTAGGATCACTTAACTGACCCATAGTCGTTTGGAAATAGGAAGGGGGTGAATTTTCTCCCTCTGTTCCAGGCAGTGTTTCAGGTGGGGAGCATATATGTTCCTGGTGGGGAGTACATAGGGCATGGGTGAGGCAGGATGGCATAACCAGGAGGTGGTTTTGAGGACTGAAAGTGGTGGGTGATGGGCTAGAATTCTGGAATTGTCACAGCTGGGTGTCTGTGAGCAGGGAACCCACCTTCTCAAAGCTATAGTTTCTGCACTGGTGGTGAGGGGTTTCAATAGGACTCACCCCAAGGATTTGTTTTAAGAAATGAATGAGATGACATTTTGAGAAGAAAAGGAGGAAATGGGCAGCATGGAGACATGCCCAATATATGCTGCTGTTGTTCAGTCGCTCAGTCATGTCAACTCTTTGTGACCCCATGCACTGCAGCATGCCAGGCTTCCCTGTCCCTCACCATCTCCCGAATTTTGCCCAAGTTCATGTCCATTGCATCAGTGATGCCATCCAACCATTTCATCCTCTGATGACCTCTGAGTATTACTATAATGATCACCCAATATATTGTCATGATCATTATAATAATAGTAAGAATGATAATAGTGAAGATGGTGGAGAGCTCATTGTTTCCTTCCCAGTGTGTGGATAGGAATCTTAGGTCTTGCCCTCCTTGGGGAGGGCAGGGTTTCTCTGAGTGGGACACAGGCGGGCAGCCACCCCTTGGACATTTTGTGGACTGCTCCCCAACGATCTGTCTGGCAGGGTTTTAGCAGCTTGACAATTCAACTGTTTTTTGCCTACACCCAGAAGAAACCTTCTGAGGTCAGCCTTATGGGGACATGAAGAGTACGGTGGGGGAGGCAGTCTTGCCCCACAAGCTCAGAACATCTGTTCCTGCTCTGTGTCTTCACTGACCCTGTCAGCAAAGCCTGGCTCACCTGGTGTTCCAGCCCATGGAGCTCTCTGATGCAGGGACCCTGAGCCCTACCCAGCTCACAGAGAACACAGGAGACCCGCTGGCGTGCAGTGCAGGCCATCCAGCTCCCTCCAAACACCAGTTCTGAACCCACCTCCTTGGCAATCCACTCCAGTACTGAGGAGGGTGGTAGGCTACAGTCCATGGGATCGCAAAGAGTCAGACACGACTGAGCGACTTCACTTTCCTGCAGGGGACTCTCTCTGAAAACTGCTGGTGGTGTTTCCTTTTCATTCCCCTGACTTTTTATGTACTTTTCTACTGGACAAACCATGAGCAACGTAACCGTCTGTGCTGAGATTTAATTGCACTTCCTGATTTAAGGATGGATCGGGTCACATATGGTGATGTCACTGTGGCAAATTGTCATTAACTCTTCAGGGCACACCTGTCTTCAGCTGCCTGCCTGGACATTTTTTTAGCCTGAAGACTTTCTCTGGCACCAGACACAGCTTCGTTGCCACTGTAGGCTGGAAGTGCCAGGGCATTAAAAGCCCAAGAGCAACCCTCTTCCTAGGGCTGGAGTGCGGGATAGATGTGTTAATACCCCAGCTCTCTGGTCTCAGGGCCATTGCAAGGCATGCTCTACATGTCCTCCCAAAGGGCTTCACTGCAATTGCCCACATGATGTCTTGATTGACGGGACACCCTTATTTGCTGCCTCTCTTTGAATCAATTTCTCAGTCCCCTACCTGGGCTCCTGGGCTCACCGTCCAAATAAATTTACACTTGGATTCTTAATCTAGAGTCAGCTTCCAGAAGAATTCACCTAAGATGCCTTTTGCATTGTTCTCAAGATCAGCGGGTTCTTGATAGAAATGTCATCACCATGTATCAGCACTATCCTGGCCAAACATGACCCTCCCCATTCATCCCTCCGCCTTTTTAAAAAACAACTTCTTAAATGGATATTTATTTGTTTGTTTGTTTATTTTTGGCTGTGCTGGGTCTTCGTTGCTGCACCTGGGCTTTCTCTGGTTAGGCTTCTCACGTGGGCTTCTCATTGCAGTGACTTCTCTTGGTGTGGATCATGGGCTCTGGGGGCGTGGGCTTTAGTAGCTGCAGCATGCAGCCTCTAGGCTGAGGGCTCAGTAGTTGTGACGCATGGGCTTAGTTGCCCTGAGGCATGTGGAATCTTCCCGGACCAGGGATTGAACCTGTGTCCCCTGCAGTTGCAGGTGGATTCTTAACCACTAAACCACCAAGGATGTCCCCCCTCCTCTGGCCTTTTTTGTTTTGAACAGCGACTCCATATTCATAAGGCAGAAAGTAAGATCTGGACCAAGTGAGAAGCTGGCTCTCCCACCACCACGGCGTCCAGGCAGCCCAGCCCAGTGACCCTCATCCCTGTCTCTGCTTTCTCTCCCTGTACATCCTCAGCTCTGTTTGTTTACACCCTATAGTCCCCACAGCCAGGGAGAGTTTATCTGGAGCAATGTCTCTTATTAAGTTTACCTGGAATCCTTCTCCTTCTAGGAGACCCTTGGGGGCAGGGGTTGGGGAGGTATTTCAGGCTTGAAGAAAGGTTTAACACTGTTCTCTGTGTGACTTAAGTCCAGGCCAATTACCTGCTCTTATTCCTGACCCCAGGCTTCTTTAGCCAACCACATCACAGGGCAAAGTCTCTGCTACCTGAGCTGCTAGCTGAAATGTGTGGATGAGTTTGACTTGTTAGTCAACTACTCTTAAGTGAATTTATGAATTTAGGCATTAGAATTTTAAAAAGTTTATTGGAATAAATGTTACTCTAAAGGACATAATAGGGACAATTGATGTAATTTAAATATGGACTCTGTGCTAAATGATAGAATTATATCAATGTAAAATCTTCTGATTTACATATTGCATAAGTATGTAAGAAATTATTCTTGTTTTTATGAACTATACAATGAAGTTAGTAGTAAAACAGAGGACACTTTCTCCTAATTGCTCTCAAACAACTTAGAAAAAACTTCATATAGATTCATATGTGTGTATATATATATTTATATCAGAGTGATAGAATGACTAAGGAAAAGAGGCAACATATAATTAACTGGTGAATCTGGGTAAAAGGTAAAGAGGAGTTCCTTGTACAGTTCTTGAAGCTTTTTAAATTTGAAATTATATCAAAGTAAAAAGTCACAAGGAGTGTGCTGTGGACAAAGACTGTGACGAGATGCCCAACTCCCACACGTGGGGAGCAAGAGGAGTCTTGCCACTCATCTTGCAATCACTGCTTGCTTCCTGTCTTGTTTGCCTTAAGGCCTTAAACGCAGGAAGTCCTTAGAGACACGCTGGGGAGGGACGGAGTTCCTTCCTCCCCCAGGGCCACGGTGGGCACCTGCTCAGACCTCCCTGCCTTCCCCCATCCTGCCACACGGTGGCACTGTGGCAGACTGTACGTCTCCCTGTGGCTGTACCGAATGGGCCCCATGCTGGCCGGCACCTGCTGGGGTCCTTGAACTTGGAGGGAAGGCTGACTTGTGACTGTGAAGTGCCGTGGGGGAGGCTGATTCCCTGGGGATGCGACAGGCCTCCATGGTGTTGGCATGGCTCTGGCCTTGATGGAGGCTGGGTTTGCTTGGGAGGAGGGACCAGGGAGGGTAGGTAGGTGGGCAGGGTGTGGGTGTGCAGTGGTCTTGGAACACACGATGCTCAGGAGCAGAGACCTCTCATGGGATCTTTGATTGTTTGGGACCCGGGAGTCGGGGGCTGCCTACCTGTGTGTCAGCAGAGCCCATGGTAGGTTCTCAATGACCATACGGGGAATTACAGAGTCTGCAGTGGTTATAGACCATTCCTGCTGCAGAAAGGGCTGCAGCCCTACCCCCGTCCTCTATCCACACCTTTGCAACTTGACTTTGCAAAGGTCACCATCTGCAGTCATTTTGGAGCCCAAGAAAATAAAGTCTGTCACTGTTTCCATTTTTTCCCCATCTATTTGCCATGAAGTATGAGGGAGGGCCGTGGAGGAGGGGTGCCTGGGGCAGCTCTAGAGGAGATGCTTGAGTTAGAATCTGTAGACCCAGACACCAACTCATGGCTTCACGGTGAGTCACAAAGAGCGAGGTGGGGAAGGACAGCAGAGGGGGATGAGGATGGAGCCTGGGGGACCGTGGTAATTCTCGCTGCCCTTGAGGCCTCATTTCATTTCTGCACAAGGACAGAGGTGACAGATGGGGAGGGGAGACATGGAGTGTGTCTGGTCCGTGGAGCAAAGAAGCCTAGGGGATTCAGGCTCCGAATGTGCTGATGCTTGGGGCCCAGGAATCTTAATGCATGCCCACCTGGCCTCCTCCCTCTGGGCTGGATGGGTCAAAGGTAGTTCACAGTGTTGAAAGCAGCCCAAGCCAGCAGCTGGCAACGAACTCTGGTACTGAGACCACAGGCCTGGATGGAAAACACAGCAGGTGCCCAGGGTCCATGGGGCCAGCAGCAGGAAGCTTGTCTCTCAGACAAGGTGGACCATTTCCTGCCGGGGCCAGACCAGCTTCCTTCCGCCCAGCACGTTCTGAAGCTGGTGGCGTGGATGCAACCTCAGGTCCCCAGATCTGGCGCTCACACTCCCAGGAGATGCAGAGTGAGTCATGGGGAAGCCACAGGTAGCATTAGTTTTCATTTTTGGAAGAACGGGAAATACCTGTGTCGTTCAGACCACAATGCAGGTGCCACTGGGTATGAGGCTGTGCCTCCTGGACAGATGGCCTGTGTCTAGTCTGGTCCCTGAAAGCAGAGCCATGGCAAGACATGGAGGCAGGGGGTACAGTCAGGAGTCCCCAAAAGCTAAGGAGGAGAAGTGAGAGGGGCAGGGGTGTTTATGAGCAGGGCCTGCTGGGGCTGGTGGGGCTGGCAGGGCTGTGCACGGGGTGGGGGGGGGGGGCAGGGAGCCAGGCATCTGTTCCCCATCACCCATGCACTGGCTCATCATTCATCATTCACTGGCTCCACATGCCTGCTGGAGCCTGGCCCTGGGGGTATGCCTGAATTTCAGTTTTATTTTATTTTATTCACCCAAGAAGTATTAATCCTCTTCTTGCTGCCCTGATGTCTAAAAGTATACTTCCCTCCATTTAGACAGTGAATGTTCAAGTTTCAAGTATTTTTCTTGCATTTCTTCAGTTATTGTGCCATCCATTGCCAATTCTCTGGGCAATTAAAATTATGATGAAGAATATCTGCTCGTCAGACGCCAACAGACTTGTTAAGTGTTACATTCGTGTGTGTGTGTGTGCGCATATGTGTGTTTTGTGTGCCTATGTGCACACATATGGAATGTTTCTCCCAGCCAGGAGTGCGATAGAGGGGAGGAGGCGGGGGCGGGGCGCTTCCTCTGCAGACACGCAGAGCAGTCGTGTTCCCAGGCCTTGTTTTAGGGACCTATACTAGTTTGCTTTGGCTCATGTCCGAGGATCTCACTATGGTGCCGTTTCTACATTGGCATATTTGCCAAGAGACAGGCTCCGGGGTCGGGGCCAGGCAGAAGCAGGTGAGGAACAGAAAGTCCAGCTCTCAGGTGAGGTGAAGGCTAGTGGGCAGAGGTGGGCTTCATCGGGTTGTGGGCTGTGGCTGGGATCACCTGGCTCCTTGGGGCTCAACGGGACAGCACCTGGCTCAATGGGACCATCTAGGAGAGGACGATCGCCCCAAATCTAAAGTCATCCCAAATGTGCTCACGCATGACATGAGTATATGTGCCCACACATATTCTGTACTTGTGACACTGAAGTGGAATGTTATCTGAATAATAGAATATCCATCAAAATAAAAAGATAACAGAGCAAAGATGAAACACATAATATTTAAAATAATCTGTGTTATTTTTATTGTGGACACAATTTCTTTTTTCTTATTAAAATGGTACTGGAAGCATTAATATGGTTGAACATGTGCTATGGATTTTATAAATCCTGACCACACTTTTGGAACCAGCGATTCAAGCTTCTGAGCGTGAGGCGTTTTGGGATCTGGTTCTGCAGATCCTGCCCCAGCTGGAGACACAAGCACATGATTCTGTTTGCAAGTTTTCTCAGTACACAGATGTAATATTTTTATAAACAGTATGGCTATACATTTCCGGTAACGAAATCGCGTAAGGATGGAAAACACTCCACATTTTTCAATCTCTTTGGGACAAGTTTCTGTAGAGAGCAGTCTCTTTCTCTCCCTCTGTGAAAACCTCACCTTTCCCCTGAAAAGACAGCTTCAGTGGGTTTATTGATTTTTTTTCAGAAAGTTTGCTAGGCTGCCCTTGATGAGTAGCCTTTGTCCACAGAGGACAGTGCATCCGAAGAAGTGTCCACCTTTTTGTGAAACAGAATTGCCCACGTAGTCTCTAGAATCACCTGAGTGCACGGATCCACGCCAGTCGAGGGGTGTAAGACTTTGCATAGTCACCCCCCTCTCATGTCAAGGTCCTTCCAAGATCCTCCCGGGTCATACAGCAGGCCCATGGAAACATTGGGCGGAACCCGGCTGAGTGCCCGCACTTTCTGACTGCTCATGGACTTTTGTGAGGGCAGTGCTCGTCCATGAGTGTCAGCCCTTACTCTAAGAACTGGGAGATGCTCTTTCTTATGTTCTGGTGACATTAATGTAAAAAAAGCCGTGGTGTCCTTCCCAGGCCTTGCTGGACCACCTCACACACTCCTGGGGTCATGTGGTCTAGTTTGGGAGCCCCCAATCCAGGTTAAGTGCAAGTGGGAAGGAGCTCCAGGTTCTCTGGCCCAAGCTGTGCCTGCACAGACGTCCTTTGGAAACTGGCTGAGAACCTCCCGGGCACACTGGTCAGGGCAGGTGTGGCCGGCACTGTTACACCCCCGACGGGGCAGGTCCTCCCAGACTCTGCCGTGCGGTCTGCTGATGGGTCACCAGGGGTGTGCTGGGAGTCGTAGATGTGTGTTTCTGATGTGCGTGTGTTGGTGAGGCGGGTGCATTTGCTCTCGTCTCACAGATGGTGGGCCTGAGACTGCAGGGCGGAGAACGGCAGGGCGGCCCTGCCCCCACAGCCTGTCCACTAGTCCCTGGCCCCCATCTCGCCTCCTCCCACTGGCCGCCTGCTCCTCCTCTCTTTGGCAGTGGGAGGGGCACCCCCACTGAGGCAGAGTTTTCTTCCTCTTTCTGCAACAAAACATTGCCTGCTAGCCAGAATGGGTTCCAAGATGCCCTGTCCCTTCCCTCTCCAGGCGGGGCGAGGGGTCGGGGGTTGAGCAGAGAATGACAGGCATTCAGGGTCAAAACTTCTGGGGCTGTGAGTCAGAGCTGATTTTCACAAGGCCTGGTCCTTCCCCGTCCTCCCCTGGGAACGGCTATCCGCAAGCTTGGCCGCCATGTTCATGGTGGAGCTGGTCTCTGCTCACCAGCTCTGGGCTTGTCCATCAGGTCCCGGGAGGCTGATGCTAATCCTCTGGCTTGAGAGACCTCCTGACCCATCATGGACACCTGATCCCAAGCCCACCAAGCCTGTAGAGCTTACATCCATATACTTGGCCAGCAAGGACTTCCTGCTTTTAAGTTCAGGAAATTTCTTTAAAAACACAAACAAATGGAACTTGTTTTGGACCTTGGGTAAATATTCCCCAAGAGCATTTTGCATGAAACATGAATAAGCAACATATGGGCTATGTTTCCTTGAAAACACACACGTTTCAATGGAAAGGGACCTAGAAAAATAACACATTCCAGATTTCTGCTAAGAGGAAGAAGACCTGGAAAAATTGCATATATTTTTTCCAGTGGTTAATTGGTTAATAATACAATTTCTGGGGCTGGCATTCAAGGGCTGTCCATGCTGCAAACCCGGTCTCTGCCCCATTGTCCCCCATCCTCTGCCTCTTGGCCCCGGAGATGGTCTCCCAGCTTGTTCGTGGTGGGGCAGGAGAGGCAAGTAGAGCAGGATGAATAGGTTGTGAGGGAGCCTCAGGCTGGGCCCCTCCTCCTTGTGGGATCAGATTGGGGCCAAATCAAAGTAGATCTGGATGGGGGCCAAGAGGGCCTTCTGCTCAGTAAAGAAGGGGCTGGTACAACAGGGAGATGGTCAGACCGTGAGGTCAGCAAGGGACCCCGGGGGCAGGTGAAGGGCCATCTTCTTTGAAAGGGAGGGTCACAAGGCCAGCAAGGACCTTTGTGTGGGGAGGGGACAGGGGGTGAGCCGGTGGCAAGGCAGGGAGGTATCCTGACAGCCCACTTCTTGGCCGGGTGCCTTGAAGGGGAGTGCTGGCGAAGGGTGCCCACATTCCAATGGGCTCAGGCTGGGTTGGTCCAAAGTCCAGGGGCCTGGCAGGGAAGGAGGAGAAGCTTCATTAAAGTTTAGAAATTCAGGTGAGCAGGTGTTTGTCTAAATTGGTCCAGCAGCAACAAGCAACTCAACTAACTATTAACGGGACATGACTGGGCGCTGGGGTGGTGTGTGGCCCTATCCCAGGTGAGCAGGGAGGGTATCTGGGCATCTCATCTAATCCCTGTGGGGGTGAGTCTTTGCAGCGGGCCCCTACCAGGAACACAGAGAGGGAGAGTTCTTAAACAGCAGGCTCAGGGTGGCTCAGCATAGTCAACATGGCATCACCTTGGTAATTGTCCCTCCCATCAAGCTCCAATCTTCTGAGAGTTAAAATAATGAGACTCACACAGATGCAGAAGGAACATAAGCCCAGTACCGCACTTAGCTAACCACCGAGGGCGTCAATCAGGTGGGGAAGTTCATTCAGAAAGGAGTAGGGGGTCAGGGTTCCATCCCTTCGCCCCCAAACATCATCCTGAGATAAGTTTACTGCCTCAGGGTCAACCCTGGCTGGTTAATGCCTTTGGGGGCAATAAAAACTGTAATATTTGGGATTACGTTCCTCCAGAACAGAAATCATATGCATCTGTCCTAGATTTGGTCTCTAATGAACCATATAATCTCACAGTGTCTAACTTCAAATCAAAGGACATGGCAGGTCAAACATAGTCCTTTCCCCTCCCCAGATAGTTGAAGAATCCTTGGGTGGTCTTGTTAAACATTACCCAGTGTGGTAACGAAAGTTCCTGACACCCACTTTTTGCACATTTTAAATACTTTTCTTAACATCTCCAAGGATTTATAGAAACCTGCTCAGGAGCTAACCTGTCCAAAGCATACCCAAACTGTGACCTTATTCCAGGCAAGCTTTCCAACCCAGAGAACAGAGTTTTGGGGACTCATCTCTTTAAATCCACAGATAGCAGGGAGATGGACATGTTATTTTCTTCTTGGTGTCCCTGTATTTTCCACAAGGACCATTTGGGGAAGCTTTGAAGTGTTAAGGAGGAAAAGAGCCTATTTCTATAACTTCACCCCTGCCCAGAGCAAAGCAGATTAGAAATCTTCAAAACAAAAATATTTTCCTGAAGCTGAACAATGTGATGAGAAGGGCGGCCAAGCGCAGCTATTCTTAGTTGTTCCATGAGCCAGAAGGCCTTGTTTGCACACCTAGATGAGTCCACGTTTCCTAAAACCATCACGGCTGGCTTTAATGAGATTGTGAATAGAAACTCATTGTGAGCGCAGCTACTCCTCCTGTCCAATTTTTGCCTCCAATCTCTGTTAATTCACTTGAACACCACGTAGCAGGAGGAATCCAGCGATTTTGTTAACAAAAATAAGCTGACTTATCAGGATTTAACAATCAGATGGGAAAACAGGAGTCACTTGGTAATCTTTCCAGTTAAAATGCAAACAATATGATGTTCGTTCTCGGCAAACCCTTAAGGTTTTTCTAAACAATGTAATTGCCTAAGTTATTTATAGAGAAGGCAGTTTTGGGAAAATTAATGAGAGACAACAGTAGTCCCCAGAGAAGCTGAGCTCAACACTTCACCAGGCATGGAGAGATATACTTGTAGGCTCACTGTCAGCAGAGGAAACTGAGCTTTGCATCAAAATCAACAGAGAGGAAGGAAGGGGAGGGGAGGGGATGATGGATGTCTTTGAGTTTCAACTCTTACTCATCCTCACCCTCATACTGGCTTTTCTTCCTGGCAATTATCTTCATGCGATATTCAATAATTGTGCTTTGCTTGTCATCTGTCTCTCCTTACCTCCTCTGCCTCAAGTGGAATAGAAGCCGCATGAGAGCGGCCTTCTTTATTCCTTCATTGTTGTTATGTGAACCACGCCCTGCACCCAATATGCAGCAGGCACTCCATACCTTTGCCACATAAAGAGAAAGGATGAAAGAAACCTGAGTTTCCAGAGCAGAATCTCAGAGCCAGCTCAGTTCAGTTCAGTTCAGTTGCTCAGTTGTGTCCAACTCTGTGACCCCATGGACTGCAGCACACTAGGCTTCCCTGTCCATCGTCAACTCCTGGAGACTGCTCAAACTCATGTTCATTAAGTCGGTGATGCCATCCAACCATCTCATCCTCTGTTGTCCCCTTCTCCTCCTGCCTTTAATCTTTGCCAGCATCAGGGTCTTTTCAAATGAGTCAGTTCTTCGCATTAGGTGGCCAAAGGATTGGAGTCTCAGCTTCAACATCAGTCTTTTCAATGAATATTCAGGACTGATTTCTTTTAGGATTGACTGGTTGGAACTCCTTGCAGTCCAAGGGACTCTCAAGAGTCTTCTCCAGCACCATGGTTCAAAAGCATCAATTCTTTAGCACTCAGCTTTCTTTATAGTCCAACTCTCACATCCATACACGACTATGGGAAAAACCATATCTTTGACTAGATGGACCTTTGTTGGCAAAGTAATGGCTCTGCTTTTTAATATGCTATCTAGGTTTGTCATAGCTTTTCTTCCAAGGAGGAAGCATCTTTTAATTTCATGGCTGCAGTCACCATCTGCAGTGATTTTGGAGCCCAAGAAAATAAAGTCTGTCACTGTTTCCATAGTTTCTCTGTCTATTTGCCATGGAGTAATGGGACTGGATGCCATGATTTTAGTAATTGAACATTGAGTTTCAAAATCATATTCCTAGATTTGGGGGATGGAAAAAAAATCCTGGGGAGCTTGTGGGACTTGGGGCTGGAACTGATCACATCTATGCATCAAAACCATTTTTGTTAAAAAGCAGAAATCATGATTCATAACCTCAAGATGCTGCTGGGTCTTCTGGAGCCAGTACCCCTGGTGTGACTCTCCCTGGTGTGGATGGAGATTGGGAGTCCCTCACCTCTATCCCACCTCCCCACCACCTCCTCCCCTGTCTCCTCCCTCACCTCCTCCTTGGGCAGCAAGAGTACCCCAGCTCCACACTGCTTTTATCCCCTGGACCTTCCCACCTCCTTCTCTGCTGCCATCACCTTTTCCTCCTTGCCTGCTTTGCCTGAACTCCTGTTCAGCCTTCAAAGCCTGCCATGAATGACCTTTCTGACCCTGACTGAGCAGCTAACACAACCCTCTTCGTGCTGTGCCCTCGTTCAGAATCTCTGTCCATTAAACTGCTCTGAGTGATATAATTTCACCACAACTAATGTTGTGGGCTTCTCTGGTGGCTCAGTGGTAAAGAATCCACCTGTAATACAGGAGATGCAGGAGACTCAGATTGGATTCCTGGGTTGAGAAGATCCCCTAGAGGGAGGGCAATGGCAACCCACTCCAGTATTCTTGCCTGGAGAATCCCATGGACAGAGGAGCCTGGTAGGCTACAGTCCATGAGGTCACAAAGAGTTGGACATGACTAAAGTGACTGAGCATGCAACACACACAAGGTTGAGCCACATGACAAATCATGTTTCTGATGTTTCTGGTCTGGGATGCTTTGAGGAAGAGGAAGGGTCTGCAGAGGGGATGTGGGGCCAGGTGGGCACGTGAGGGCTGGTGGAGGCCCATCGAGTGCCCCCGCCCATGTCCTCCTTTGGCCAGTCTGGGCCCTTTTCAGGAATCCAGTAACAAGGAAACCCACCCAGGTGTAGAGAGTGTCCCTTCTCCTGGTGACAGAGAAAGGCAGATCTCAACAAGCAGCAAGCGTATGGGTCTCTCTGTCAGAGACACAGAGCCCCTTAAGACGCCCTCCCAGCTTCAGGACAGTGACGGAGCTTGACTGACAAGGGCCGTATTGTGTAGGCTTGGGGTGTGAGTTCAGCATAGTGAGTAGGGACTGCTGTGAAGGATGCTAATCCCACATGTGATGACAGTACTTCCAACAACGGCAACTTAGTCATGAAGCAAATCTTGCTACCAAGCACAGCAGGTGAGTTCATTAAACATTCCAGGGTGCAGAGGGGGTCCCACGCAGTCACCACGAGCAACCCCAGACTTGGGCATGACCGCAAGTAGGCAGCTTGAGGGTCATTTCAGGCAGGAGGGGAGGGGAGTGGTCCTGCAAATCTGGCCTCTAAGACACTAGAGGGTTGAACCCCCCTCCAGAGCTGGGCCCTGGTGACCAACTGCAAGTGGAATCCCATTTTATTTCTCTTTCCTTTTTCCTTTGACACGCACGTGGCGAACAGCTTACCAGGCCTGCTTGGCCTGGGAAAGCTCTCCATCCCATCAGCTGTTTGCAGCTGCTGCGTGGTCCTCTTCTGGGAGCGAGGGCTTGTCCTTGGTCACCCTCAGGATGGGCTCTGCCAACAACAGCCTCTCTCATCCAGGAAAAGGGAAGGGGCTGCCCCAGGCCCTGGGTGGCGGGGGGCTCTCTGATAGGCTCCCCGGAGCTCTCCGGGTCCCAGGCAGGGCTTCGTCTGGGTCTCCTGGGTGGCTGGCCTTCAGGGTGGCTATTGGCAAGACCATCCTCAAATCCCCAAGGCAGCAATGAAGCCTCCGCATGCTGCGTGTGGTCCAGGCCTAGAGAGACGCAGATGAAGGGGCCGGATAGGGAGGCAGAAGTCCTGAGTGGCAGCCCTCATCATCCTTTCCTGTCCACACAACCTTGAACATGGGCTCTCACCCCCTGTGCTGGCTTGGTCATGGTGGCCTGTCTGGTGATGCCCTGCCCCTCACCCTGCAGGTGGCCTCCCCCTGACTCCTACCACCTAGAGGAAGAAAGAGCAAAAGGATGCATTAGTGTCCTATTCTCCACAGAGTTCCCAGAGCAAACGTTTTACAACTCCAGTGCTGCTACGCCTGCTCCGACGTGGCTTGTCAGCCCACGGACACGTCCCCAGCACCTGCCGTGGAAGCTATGCCCATTGTCTCCAGGCCTTCCCGTTGGCCCCTGGCCTTGCTCCCCTCGGCCACACTGACCTCTTTCTCTTCTTCACACATTCAGGCCTCATTGGGCTCCAGGAGCATTGGCCTCCCTGCCCCCATGCAAAGCCCTGCCCATGGCCCTTGCAGCCAGCTCCACCCGAAGGCCAAGTCAGAGGCCGGCTCATTCTGTCTCTGGTCATCCTGTCACAGAGGCACCCACCCAGCAGCCCTGGAGCTGGAATTCTTCCTGTTTAGTTGTTGATTTGAGGTGCCTCCCTCCCCCGCCACGCCACCCAGAGCACAAGCCCCTGGAGCGCAGGGACTTGATCTGTTTCCGTGTCTCCACGCTGGCCCCCAGCACAGTGCCAGCCACGAGTGCCTGCACGCACCCGGCCCCGTCTTCTCAAAGCTCTCCATGGGCCCAGAGATGAAACGGCCACGGCGGCGTGTCCATGGCACGTAAGGTGCCCTGTCTGGCATTCTTAGGTCATGAGTAAAATCATCCACATGATTGAAGTCAAGACATGTAAGTACATTTGAAAAAGTAAAGTGCAGTTTCCAGACATTGTTCTAAAGTATATTAAACACAGACTTGCGGGTCTTCAGGAAACAAGCAGGCGGCACCGACGTAGGCCTCTTCCTGAATTGTCGGGTTCAAGTACACGGCTCACCTGCCCTTGAGGCTGCTCTCCTGCCTGTCGCGGCCAGAGAGGCTGGCGGCAGCCTGACCCTCAGGGCATCAGTGCTGGCAGCCTGGGGTGCTGAGTAACAGGGACTCCTGGAGAAGCCTGCCAGGTGACCCAGTCCCTGGGCTCCCACGGGGAGCGCCAGGCAAGCTGGTTCTGATGAGAAGTTTTGGGCCACTCAGGTCTCAAAGCCCCCGAGTCCAAAGGAGCTAAGACAATTTTTTTAAAGGATTTAAAAAACAATATTTGGCTCTGCTGGGTCTTAGTTGTAACACATAGGATCTTCCATCTTCCCTGTGGCATGTGAACTCTGAGTTGCAGCATATGGAATCTATTCCCCTGATTAAGGATCGAACCGGGCCCCCTGCTTTAGGAGTACAAATCTTAGCCACTAGGCTGCCTGGGAAGTCCTACTGAGACATAAACTTAAGAAGCCCTCTGTCAGGCTAAGCTCAGTGAGGGGAGAGAGGGAAGGCCTGGGGTCGGGGTAGGGGTGGGCTAAGGGATACATAGGTTGTGGGGAACAGAGGAAGGGGCCGGAAGTGGGACAGGCCAGGGAGAAATGACCAACCATAGCTCCGGTGCATTTTGGTCCAGCGTTACAGGAATAAACTCATTTACTGATTTTTCCTGCATGTGCCCTTTTTCTCATAGCTGATGGCCTTTCCCTGGACTAGGTCTTGAATGGACAGAACTGGGAAGAAAACGTTCAGGGTCGCCACTGTCTGACCCTGGGGCATGGCCCAAGGGCAGACCTGCTGCCCCCTGGGAGGGAAGGGGCCCTCTCCCGCCCCTCCCCCCACCCTCCCGAAGACAACAGGTAGGAAGGAGACGTTTCTGGAAGGCCAGGCATCCTGGATGGCAGTGCAAGCTCATGGCCAGCCCCTCACTGTGAGGATGTGGGGGCCGCATGTGAGCCCCGCTCATCAGCCAGACCACCTCCCAGGATGACTTGGGAACTGATTGGTTTGAACTTCATTTCCCGCCTCTTGTTGCTGTCCAGGGAACAGGAGGGAGGGAATGGCGAGGGGATGCTAAGTCCAGTCAAGTGCACAGTCAACGGTAGGACCCACAGTCCCCGTGGCCCTGGGGGCCACCAGGGGCAGCCTGCCTGCCCCCCACGCCCAGCTGCACTGCTCAGTTGCCCCAGTAGTCATATATGGATATGAAAGTTGGCTATAAAGAAAGCTGAATGCCAAAGAATTGATGTTTTTGAACTGTGGTGTTGGAGAAGACTCTTGAGAGTCCCTTGGACTGCAAGGAGATCCAACCAGTCCATCCTAAAGGAAATCAGTCCTGCATATTCATTCAAAGGACTGATGTTGAAGCTCCAATACTTTGGCCACCTGATATGAAGAACTGTCATTGGAAAAGACTCTGATGCTGGGAAAGATTGAAGGCAGGAAGAGAAGGGGGCAACAGAGGATGAGATGGTTGGATGGCATCACCTACTCAATGGACATGAGTTTGAGTAAGCTCCACGAGTGGGTGATGGACAAGCAGGCCTGGTGCGCTGCAGTCTATGGGGTGACAAAGAGTCGGACATGACTGAGCAACTGAACTGAACTGAACTGAACTGGAGGGGAGAGGAAGCAGAGGACTCTGAGCAGAGCCCTCACTGGGATCATCTGGGTTAAATGCAGAAGCCCAGGCTGCTCCCCAGTCCCAAGAAACTGGAGTCTCTAGGGGCAGGGCCTGGGCATCAGCATTTGGCACAGCGTGCTGGGTAATCCTGACAAGCAGACCTGCTGGGACTGAGTCTATGAGGGAAGAAGAACTGAGCCTGCCCCTGGGGCTCAGTTTCCAGGTCACGAGCTGTCCGTGGACCTGTTCATGTTCCCTCTAGTCTGCCCTGCTGCCCTCAGCGTCTGGTGACATCACCACCGTGGACGTCCATCCCCACTCTGTGCAACCCCCATCTTAACATATGTCCCCACCACTCCTGGCTTTCAGGACAAAGCCCCAGTGCTGAGCCAGCCTCCGGGGCTCTGGTTGCTTGCAGCCGCCCCCTGGTCCCTGCCTGCTTTCCTTCCTGCAGCCACCGTGCCTTCCTCTCCACTCTTCAGCTGCACTGCTCAGGGGATGGAGGGTGCGGCTCCTCCTTTTCAGCATTCCATCCACCCGCTGCTGTCCCTACTTCCATCTCAGTGCAGCAGCCCCTCCTCTGAGTGAGAGCTGACACCCTGTCTGCTGCTGGACCCCTGACATCACAGGGCATCTGTTCACATGAGATGTTCAATACATCTTTGTGGACTGAAGAATGGACTCTTATACCCAATCCAGAGAGAAGATGCTTCCTAATGGGTCTCCCCAGGCTGAACCATCCCCAGGGGTTTGTCTCTCCCACCCCCAGTCATCCCGGGGCGGACCCCTCCTCTACCGAGGGGCTCCATCTGCCAGATGTGGCTTCCAGCTGCCACCCAGCTAGGGGCTCTGGTCCGTGGGCAGCATCACTGCCTTCCCTGCACCACTGTCCATGTGGGTGGGGGGTTATGGGGGCAGCCAGGAGTGGTCACTGTGCTTGTGGAGCCCTTTGGCTCTGGCTGACAGACTTGTAGCTTCTTTTGAATGCTCACCCCAGTGGTCTCAGCCTTTATCCTTGAAGGCTGGTTATATTATTGGAAACCACCATACACAATGGAGTGTCAGGCTGGCTGGATAATGCTGTTTTGGGAAAGACGGGCAGTTTGGTCATAAAGGATCGATGTCCCGTCTCCTCTGAGGCTTGTGACTGAGGCGATTCCAGCCTCAACCTGAGGAAGGGTGGGTGCTGTGAGTCCATACGTGGCTGGCCGTCCTGCTACACCTCCCTGGCCCCCCACAGGGGAATACCTGCCCTGGAGGTGAGGGTTCCAAGCCCATAATTTTGAGCCAGTTGGACAGCCGGGCTGCCTCCTCCTGCCCTTTACAGATGCTCCTACAGAAGGCTCCAGATTCTGGCTGCTGGTTTCCCAGACTCTGCGAGGCCTGGCCAGCAGAGGGCATGGTTCCCTCCATCTGGGGGTCAGGCCCAGAGCAGCTTCCCAGGCCCTTGCTGCTCCAGGTTTACCCTTTTGGGCTGTCGGGAGCTGCAGAGAAGGTTTGGCTGGTGGGAGCTGGCTAGGGGTGCAGGGGTCCCTGAGGGAATTCACTCCCCATGGCGGGGCGGGGTGGGGGTGTAAGTCCCAAAAGCAGAACTCCCAAGGCAGTAGAGGCTCAGATACCCACTTTCTGTTGCCGCTGCTGTCGGTCCTGGCCCAGGCCCCTCCATCCCGGAAACAATGCAGGACCCAGATGGAATTCTGTCTGTCTGGGGACGGCGGCTGGGACATTTCAGGAAGAGACCTGACCTCCTCTGAGTCTTCAGGGGTGGGGGTAGGCAGAGGCAGCAGCCTAGGTATTTCGTGTCTATGTTGATAGACGCTAAGTTTTCTGATGTGCCTGCCAGCCACAGGCCCAGACACTGGCTGCACCGACCCATGTGCTATGCTGTCTGATGGGGGAGACAGACGCTCGGTACACAGCTGCACCAGCTACCGCAAACGACAGACGTGAGCACAAGGAAAACAAGAAGGGGTGCTAGAGAGAGGAGAGGCGGGGTGCTCCCAACTCCAGGGGCTGGGGCCTGCTCAACGAGACCTTCCTTCCCCCAGAAGGCTCAATGCCAGGGCCTGACGCCACTCCACCTGGGGTAACACCTCAGTGCCACGGTCCCTTCGGCAAGGATGGCCTGGCCTCACCTCTCCTGCCCCTCACTGCCTGAGTTAGGTCCTTTCTGCTATGAAGCTGCCCCAAGGGTGCCCACCCCTACCCTCGTCCCCACCCCTATCCCCACAGCCACACTGGTCCCAGAAGCCTCCATCCCTGTTCTCATCATTAAGTCTCCTATGTGTCTCTGCTTTTTCTGCATTGGCTATGAGCTGTGCTGTAAGTGTTTCTTGGGATCCGTTTATCAGGCTCCTGTTCCAACCAGCACAGCGGGGATCCCCAGGGGGTCCCCAGTGAGCCAAACAGATGCCACAGGGAATTCAAGGTGCCCCAACTTCACAAGGGGAAATGCCTGTGTGGGAGCAAGCGTGGAGAGAGCTGGGGCACTTGGGCACTGTCCTCCCAGCCTGGGTGGGGGCGGCCCATCCTCCGGGCCCAGGGTTTGCTCCTGTGTGCAGAGACACTTCCTGTGCCCTAGGGTTGCTCAAGAGCCTCCAAATGCACAGTCACAGAGAATTCACCTTCTGTCGGAATCCCCGTCTTCTGAACAGAACGTGAGTGCTTGATTGTGAAAGCCGGCTGAAGGGCGGGGGGTGCAGGCGCCCCGGCCTCAGCCCAGGGGGTTTGCGGAGCCTTGTGCGCGTGTCTGCATCACTGGTTCCACTTCCTCTCCTCCCGCCCATCCCCCACCGCTCCCAGCCAGCGGAGGAGGAGGAAGGCAGGGGTGACACAAAACAGGGCTTCCTCGATGGCATGGCCTCTTCTGTGAGTTTTAACAGGCAGAGAGACCCTGGAGACCTCCCTGCACAGCCCTGGGGCCTAGGACAAAGTGCAGGAAGCCCCGGGAAGGTGGGGTTCCGGAGGGTCTCAGAGAGGTCCCAGAGGGGACCCCGTTCCTGGGGAAAGGGTTCCTGGGTCTGAAGGGCTTGACTGTGAGTGGAGGAGGCCCCTGGTCAGCACTTTTCTTTGCAGGAGTGGGGAGAGCTGGGCCAGGAAAGTATGATGGCCACAAGATTAATTCCCTTGAGGAATGAGGTTCCAAACTGTATGTCCCTGCTCTCCTGGCCGCCCCACAGGCTTAAGAAAGAGACTCCTGGGTGTTTCAGCTCAGCTTGAGCTCTTGTTCTGGAGGAGGGCTAGGTTCTGGCCAGTCAGGTTCGGGGGACAGAAACTGGTGAGAGAAGAGAGAGGAAGACAGGCCTGGGGTCGGGGGACAGGGAGGGAGGAGAGTCAGCCTCCAAGACTCCCTTTGTTTTGAATTCATGCACTAAGTCTCTCAGTCATGTCTCAGTGTTTGTGATCCCATGGACTGTAGCCTGCCAGCCTCCTCTGTCTGTGGGATTCTCCAGGCAAGAATACTGGAGTGGGTTGCCGTGCCCTCCTCCAGGCAACCAACCCAGAGATCACACCCGTGTCTCTTATATCTCCTGCATTGGGAGGCAAGTTCTTTACCACTAGAGACACCTGGGAAGCCCTGAAGAATTCAGGTAGTGGACAAAGAGGAGGCACAGCTTTTCAGTGTGAAATGCTGAACGAAGGCACCCATGGGATTGAAATAGGAGAGGCTGGAAGCAGAGAGAGCTTTTGCCATTAAAAGAGAGGCTACAGAATTCTGGAGGAATCAGAGAATCCAACAGGGAGGATTTTAAGAAGTGTTGCTTGAGCCCATATGTTGGATCTCCTTTGTCATTTCTCCAGACCCTCAAACGAAAACTACAACTGACTTTTCATACTTTGGGTTTTAGTGCAGTGCTTCTGTAGACATGACTCCATGTATGGACTGGGCCACAAGGAGCTCCAGTTTATATTTGGGTCTCACACATACTCACACATACACATGGGCTTCACTGGTGGCTCAGCAGTAAAGAATCCACCTGTAATGCAGGAGCCATAGGAGACACAAGTTCAATCCCTGGGTTGTTGGGAAGATCCCTTGGAGGAGGGCTTGGCAACCCACTCCAGTATTCCTGCCTGGAGACTCCCATGGACAGAGAAGCCTGGTGGGTTACAGTCCATGGGGTTGCAAAGACTCAGAGACAACTGAAGGGATTTAGTACGCAGGCACACACATACACACTCACACACAATCCGGAAGCACATCTCAGAAATTCACTTTTAAGAAAGAAGCTGGGATCATTCATCACAACATGAACACATTCATTGACAGCTGCTGCTGCTGCTAAGTCACTTCAGTCGTGTCCGACTCTGTGCGACCCCAGAGACGGCAGCCCACCAGGCTCCCCTGTCCCTGGGATTCTCCAGGCAAGAACACTGGAGTGGGTTGCCATTTCCTTCTCCAATGCATGAAAGTGAAAAGTGAAAGTGAAGTCGCTCAGTCCTCTCTGACTCTTAGCGACCCCATGGACTGTGGCCCACCAGGCTCCTCCGTCCATGGGATTTTCCAGGCAAGAGTGCTGGAGTGGGGTGCCATTGCCTTCTCCGTCATTGACAGCACACTTGTCTATTAAGCTCCCATCTCTGTCTCACAGATGGAAGAAAGTCCTTGTTTATTCCCTTTACTGACTCATCTACCCTTCTTTCCCAGGCAAAGGTGTGTGCGCTGCAGCTGTGTTCAGAAGGCAGGATGCCCCAGCCAAGGAAGGAAGTCTTGTCTCTGGTTTAAATTTCCCAGTGCAGCCTGCTTCAGAAATAAATTAAAAAAAAATATGCCTTTCCCTCATCTGCTGCAGATAGCCCCCAAACACTCCAGCCACACGAGATCTGAGCTGAGCTCTGGGTGAGACGAATATAGACCAGCATGGTCCAATTCCCTGGCATTAGCAGACGGGGCAGCTGCCGGGCAGCTGAGAGCTGACGTGCCAGGGAAAGTGAAGCCCAGTGATAAGATGGATGGGCATCCGTGGCTGCTGTTTCATGCCTAATTAACAAGAGGAAAGGCCAACAATGGAGACTGTAAATCGTCCTTGGAAAACAACCCAGGGAGTGGCTCCCCCTTTGTCCCCAGCTAGGACCCCCGCCCCTTTCCTGGGCCCGCTGGGGCCGGCTTCTCAGCACCCCCTTGTTGGCTCTCCTGCTTGCGCCGGCCCCCACTTCCTCTGCATTTCCTTTCTCCAGCCAGGCCTCACCACCTTCCTGTTTTCCTGGTCATGAAGGATTCCAGCCAAGGAAGAGAAACGGTACATGAAGCTTTTTCTTTGTCTTCACTTGCTAACTCACAATCACAAGGAAAAGAAGTGCTTCAGGTGTTTCAACAATGAGATGCGCTGAACCCACCACTCATCCCACAGCTTGTCCAGGGAAAGTTCAGATGCCCCAGGGGGTGCCCCCATGGTCCCCCACACACCCTGTCCCTGGGGCAAAGTCTGGGGTCACCCCAAACACAAGCTTTAATCACTTTTCATGTGGCGATGGCTTAATAGCTTCCAGCCTCAGATATTAAAATGAAACTGCAAAAAAATAATAAATAAAATGTCATTTTCATTTATTTCAGATTCCATTTCTTCTTTAAAACATACGTAGTGCCAAAGGCTAACTTCGGGCGCCCAAGCAGTGTTCTTGTCCTCGATTTTTGGACACCACTGCTGTGTGCCGTCCACAAATGTTGACACTGGTGCCAAGTAACTCTTCCAGAATTGCTTCCCTGCCTGGCAGAGAATCACAACAGCTGATTTCAAACCCAAAGAGACGTAGCTGAGGGCGGGTGGGGGGGTGGTGCACAGGGTCTGACCCTGGGATTGGTCTTCCCCGTTGAGGAGACTCACGAGGGGTATCCTTCCTCAGGGTGATGAGGGCAGGCGGGTGCAGCCCTGAAAGGCCATGTCCGATTCAGAGACTGAAGGGAAGCACACACACACACACACACACACACTCACACACAATACGGAGCCCTTGGCGGTTGTGTCCTTTTCCCTCCTGTCCCCTCCATCTGCATGTCCCTCCTGTTGATGCTACAGAGACTTCCTGAAGGTTCTTGGTTTAGACCCACCTCCTGTTTTGGTTTTGTTAGGGTCCAGGGATGCGGCCCAGGCATTCGTATTTCAATCAAACAGTCACCCATGTTTATTGTCCAGCCATGCCCAGCACTTGGGTCACTACAGCCTGTTAGTTGTCTTGAGATGTACTTGCTGCAGCTCCTTGCCAGACTCAGACTCAGCCTGGCCACAAGGACGTGAAATCGGAAGACAGGCTGTGGTCAGGGTGACGGGGCGCTTGATTCCCAAGCATTCCAGGGAGCCCCTCCCTGCAATGAGCTTTCTCCATGCTGTTTGATGAGCTCTTCCTGGTACCCGTGAGCAGCAGAGTGGGTGTTCATGCCCTTGGAGACCAGTGTGGCCTCCAGCGAGCCCACTCGGTCCTGTGCTGCTTGCTTGGGGCTGGGTCTTTCCCAGGGCTGGAGGCCTCGGGCCCCGCCTCCCTCCAGATGAAAACTCCAGTGAAGGAGGATGAGATGACCAACCTATGAAGAGTCCCTTAGGAGGAAACACATTCTCTCCCACGCTTCGGGAGCCAGATGGAGGTGAAAGTGGAAAGACAAGCCTTCTCAGTCTTTCTTCTGTTGGTTGGTGGCAAGCAGATTCAAAACCTGTCTCTGATTCAAAACCTTTCCTAAGGGCCATGAATGGACTAGTTTTTAGACTCATCTGGGAGTTTGGAAGGGCCCAGTCCATGCCTGTTCCCCAGGGGACACTGGGTCCTTTAAATCCAGCCAGGGTGTGCTGGGCCTGCACTGGCTTCAGCCTCCCATCCATACCTGCAGCTGCCTCTGCACAGGAACGCCCCCTTCTCAAACCCAGTGGTTCAAAACCGCCTCTCACTAGGAGAGCGGTCCTATGGATGGCCAGCCTGCCACAGGGGCTTCGGCTCATCCTAGCCCAACCCAGAGCTGCAGCCGCTCATGGACGGAAGCGGCTTCTCAGGAATGAGGGCCCTTTCTTTCAGGGAAGCGGGGGTGGACCTCAGCCAGCTTCTTCTGCAGCCCCTCCCCTGCCCCAGGAGTGGGCCCTGGGGTGGCTGTGCCCAGGCCCAGGTGAGAGGAAAGAGGTTAAAGCCTGGTGTCCCCCGTGATTCTTCATGAACGCAGATGTCAGCCTGAGCCCAGTCATCATGAGGGGGCTGGGGGCTCAGTTTCCTTCTCTTAACATCGTGATTGAATAGGAAAGGCATCTTGTTGAGCTCCTAAGGTCTCCTGAGGAAAAGGGCCGTTGATCCCCTTAACATGGAGAATGGTTTGACGGCTCCAGTGGAGGCATATGGTGCTCGGGCAGCAGCATCTGACATTCTCCTTGTGTGGTTTATTTATATCCCACCTCTTGAAAAACAAAAACCAAAAACCTCCATTTCTGGGAGGTAGTTGTGCTTTTCATTGTTTCTTTGGGTCATCCATGAAAATTTTAGCACAATTTGAAATCTGATATAAACTTCACGTTTACTAAATTAAAAAAAAGCAATTTCGATCTATGGGCAAATATTTGCCAGGGGTGGCAAGAATGGTGGTCTGGTGAGGTCTCCCCAAAACTCTCTTTCCATGTTGCCACCTGGAGACATCACATGCACTGTCCCAAGTCCCTGTGTTAAGTCCTAAGTACACACTGCTTTTCCAAACAGAAATATAGCATCACAGAATACTGCTTATGTATCTCAAGGCTTGTTTTTTTTCTTTTTACATTTAACCTAATTTTATTCATGCTTGCCTTTGAATGAGGAATAGATTATTCAGTAAAACCACAAAGTAAAAGCAAAATATGTCATCATGTACAACTTTTAAACTACAATATTGATGTATCTTAATTACTTTCATGCACACTAGTCTTGCTAAGTCGCTTCAGTCATGTCCGACTCTGTGTGACCCCATAGACGGCAGCCCACCAGGCTCCCCCGTCCCTGGGATTCTCCAGGCAAGAACACTGGAGTGGGTTGCCATTTCCTTCTCCAGCACACTAGTCTAACATTACATTAAAAAAATAAACACAACTGAGACTTCTGGAGCATTTTTTAAACATTATTTATTTTTAATTGAAAGATAATTGCTTTACAGAATTTTGTTGTATCAGCCACAAGAGTACATATATAATAAAATAATCCCTACGTTTTTCTTTGTAGATAGATCAAGAACCTCCAAGAAAGAAATTCCTATACACAGCGAGCACTTTACTTAAATGAATACTTTAGTAAATTAAGTGGGTGTACAGTCTTAGGATAAGCTGACATTATATATTCAGCTAGTGTATGTGTTAGTCACTCAGTCATGTCCAACTCTTTTCGACCCCATGTACTGTAGCCCACTAGGCTCCTCTGTCTTTGGAATTCTCCAGGGAAGCATACAGAAATGGGTTGCCAGTCCCTTCTCCAGGGATTGGCATAGGAAATCCATGACCTAGATATCAAACCCAGGTCTTGTGCATTGCAGGCAGATTCTTTATTGTCTGAGCCACCAGGGAAACCCGTATATTCAGCTAAGTAGGCAATAAACCATAGTCCAAAGGTTGAATTTTATTCCTAGTGTAAAACACAAATAAGAAAGTGAAAGTGAAGTCACTCAATCACATCCAACTCTTTGCTACCCCATGGACTGTAGCCTACCAGGGTCTTCCATCCATGGGATTTTTCAGGCAAGAATACTAGAGTCAGTTGCCATTTCCTTCTCCAAAAACACAGATCAGATCAGACCAGATCAGATCAGTCACTCAGTCGTGTCCGACCCTTTGCGACCCCATGAATCGCAGCACGCCAGGCCTCCCTGTCCATCACCAACTCCCGGAGTTCACCCAGACTCACGTCCATTGAGTCAGTGATGCCATCCAGCCATCTCATCCTCTGTTGTCCCCTTCTTCTCTTGCCCCCAATCCCTCCCAGCATCAGAGTCTTTTCCAATGACTCAACTCTTCGCATGAGGTGGCCAAAGTACTGGAGTTTCAGCGTTAGCATCATTCCCTCCAAAGAAATCCCAGGGCTGATCTCCTTCAGAATGGACTGGTTGGATCTCCTTGCAGTCCAAGGGACTCTCAAGAGTCTTCTCCAACACCACAGTTCAAAAGCATCAATTCTTCGGCACTCAGCTTTCTTCACAATCCAACTCTCACATCCATACATGACCACAGGAAAAACCATAGCCTTGACTAGACGAACCTTTGTTGGCAAAGTAATGTCTCTGCTTTTCAGTATGCTATCTAGGTTGGTCATAAGTTTCCTTCCAAGGAGTAAGTGTCTTTTAATTTCATGGCTGCAGTCACCATCTGCAGTGATTTTGGAGCCCCCCAAAATAAAGTCTCACACTGTTTCCACTGTTTCCCCATCTATTTCCCATGAAGTGATGGGACCGGATGCCATGATCTTCGTTTTCTGAATGTTGAGCTTTAAGCCAACTTTTCACTCTCCACTTTCACTTTCATCAAGAGGCTTTTTAGTTCCTCTTCACTTTCTGCCATAAGGGTGGTGTCATCTGCATATCTGAGGTTATTGATATTTCTCCTGGCAATCTTGATTCCAGCTTGTGTTTCTTCCAGCCCAGCGTTTCTCATGATGTACTCTGCATATAATTTAAATAAACAGGGTGACAATATACAGCCTTGACGTACTCCTTTTCCTATTTGGAACCAGTCTGTTGTTCCATGTCCAGTTCTAACTGTTGCTTCCTGACCAGCATACAAATTTCTCAAGCGGCAGGTCAGGTGGTCTGGTAGTCCCATCTCTTTCAGAATTTTCCACAGTTTATTGTGATCCACACAGTCAAAGGCTTTGGCATAGTCAATAAAACAGAAATAGATGCTTTTCTGGAACTCTCTTGCTTTTTCCATGATCCAGCAGATGTTGGCAATTTGATCTCTGGTTCCTCTGCCTTTTCTAAAACCAGCTTGAATATCAGGAAGTTCATGGTTCACATATTGCTGAAGCCTGGCTTGGAGAATTTTGAGCATTACTTTACTAGCATGTGAGATGAGTGCAATTGTGTAGTAGTTTGAGCATTCTTTGGCATTGCCTTTCTTTGGGATTGGAATGAAAATGGACCTTTTCCAGTCCTGTGGCCACTGCTGAGTTTTTCAAATTTGCTGGCATATTGAGTGCAGCACTTTCACAGCATCATCCTTCAGGATTTGGAATAGCTCAACTGGAATTCTATCACCTCTACTAAGTTTGTTTGTAGTGATGCTTTCCAAGGCCCACTTGACCTCACATTCCAGGATGTCTGGCTCTAGGTCAGTGATCACACCATCGTGAGTATCTGGGTCGTGAACATCTTTTTTGTACAGTTCTTCTGTGTATTCTTGCCATCTCTTCTTAATATCTTCTGCTTCTGTTAGGTCCATACCATTTCTGTCCTTTATCGAGCCCATTTTTGCATGAAATGTTCCTTTGGTATCTCTGATTTTCTTGAACAGATCCCTAGTCTTTCCCATTCTGTTGTTTTCCTCTATTTCTTTGCACTGATCGCTGAAGAATGCTTTCTTATCTCTTCTTGCTATTCTTTGGAACTCTGTTTTCAGATGTTTATATCTTTCCTTTTCTCCTTTGCTTTTCGCTTCTCTTCTTTTCACAGCTATTTGTAAGGCCTCCCCAGACAGTCATTTTACTTTTTTGCATTTCTTTTCCATGGGGATGGTCTTGATCCCTGTCTCCTGTACAATGTCAGGACATGATTAATGCTTATTAACCAAGACACATCTCCAGAAGCTAAATTCTGAAGCACTGAGTCACACTTGACAAGACTCTTCCTGGGGGAGGGGATGTCCCAACGCAGGAAGGCTCTGTCCAGAGGGAGGTATGGACTGACGTCTTGTGACACAAGAGTCTGTGCTTTTGGCTAAGAGTGGCTGTTTTCAGCCAGCCTCAGCTAAGTGACCTCAGAGTCACCCTGATGACCGCGAGGTGCCCCCGGTACCCCTGGGATAGGGGACTGTGTCAGAGGGTGACACGCAGTGACTGCCCCAGGAGAGGACAGTCCTGAGTGAGCCCTGAGCAAGTACTTCCTGCAAAGGGAGTGGCTCATCCTGGGCATTGGCACACGAGACTCTGGTCAGGGTCTTCAAGAACAGCAAAGCAGTGGAGGACCCTCGGGTGGCTGAGGGGAGGCTCTGCCTTTGCTCTGTGTTCTTATTATCCCTCAGAACAGATGGCCTGTGATAATGTCCCTGGTCTCAGTCTTGTCATGGCCAGTGTCTCCTTTGGTGGAAATGAGGGTTCGCTCTGCGATCTGAGCTGGAAGGAGGACTCCCCACATCACTGGCACCCCGTGTAGTCCCTGCCGTGTGAGCCTGGGCATTGTGGCTGACAGAAAATGGGGGAGGGGACAGTCACCCCTGGGTCTATGAAGCCTCTTGATCATGTTTGGGGGATCTTAGGCCACACCCACACTCCTCCTGGCTGAACCCACTGTAGTGGACTCAGCTGCAGTTTTGAAGTTTCAGCTCCTCTCTGAGCAGATCCAGAGACTGGAGGAGAAGCTTGAAGCTGGTGTTAAGCAGGATTCCGAGGACCAGAGCTGGCCCTGCCAGAGTGGGGCGGGAGGCCCACAGGAGCAGGGTGGGCCCTGCAAGTCCCCACCCCAGGCCAGCTTACCGCAGACGCTCTAGTATGTGAGCAATACTGCTACAGATACGGAAACTTCAGAGCTGGAAACCCGAAAAGGGCCCTCCTCTCTCTTGTTGAGTCTTTGTCATGTCCAACTCTTTGTGACCCCAGGAACTGCAGCACGCCAGGCTTCCCTGTCCTTCACTTTCTCCTGTAGCTTGCTCAAACTCATGTTCATTGAATCGGTGATGCCATCCAACCTCTGTCATCCCCTTCTCCTCCTGCCTTCAATCTTTCCCAGCATCAGGGTCTTTTCAAATGAGTCAGCTCTTTGCATCAGGTGGCCAAAGGATTGGGGTTTCAGCTTCAGCATCAGTCCTTAAAAACAAATATACAGGACTGATTTCCTTTCAGATTTACTGGTTTGATCTCCTTGCTGTCCAAGGGACTCTCAAGAGTCTTCTCCAGCACCACAGTTTGAAAGCATCAGTTCTTCAGTGCTCAGCCATTTTTACGGTCCAACTCTCACATCCATTCATGACTACTGGAAAAACCACAGCTTTGACTATATGGACCTCTTTCTGGGGTACAGGAAATAGGAAGAGGAGCTGAGATGACAGAGGATGTGCTGTGAATCTTGCCAGACTCTGCTCCCCCAGGTGCGGGTCTTACATGAAAACCAGGCCTGTCTCCCCCAGGCGTGGGTCTCAATGACCAGATGGTGCCGAGAGGGTGACCTTGGGGTCAGAAGCAGGGCAGGATAGTGAGCCAACTTGCAGCTGGGACTGTGAGCCTTAGACTGGCCTCTCTTCCTGGAGGTGGTGACACACATCTGGACCCGTGAGCACTGGTGCAGGAGGAAGCCTGTCTGGGATGACCTGTTTCCTAAGTAATGACGTTGGTCTCGGATTGGATCATTCACTCGTTTATTTATTTTTAATTTATTTTTTAATTGGAGGAAAATTGCTTTACGGTACTGTGTTGGTTTTTGCCGGACAACAATGTGAATCAACCATAATTATCCATATAGCCGCCCCCCCATGCCACCCTCTAGGCCATCACAGAGGCCTCCCCGTGTTGTACAGCAACTCCTCACCGGTTGTGTATCTCACACACGGTAGTGTACATGTTAATGCTGCTTTCTCCATCTGTCCCACTCTTTTCTTTCCACACTGCGTCCACAAGTCTGTTGTCTACGTCTGCATCTCCATTCCATTTACTCATTTAGCCAACAGTTGCTGAGCCAGAACGGGGGACCCTTTAGCCTGGGAGTGATTGAGGGAGCAGGAGCGAGGGCCAGGGGTCAGGCAAGGAACGAGGTGAAGGGTGAGTGGTCCTGGCCCTCCGGAAGCATGCAGACGGCCTTCTGGGACCGCCCCCTCCCCAGGACACACCCACTTCCACCGTCTCCTGACTTGGGGTGATGCAGACCCCCAGCATGCCCCTCAGGGAGGCCTCTGGCTGGCTGAGCAGGGCCATGCTTAGGGAGGGGAGTCAGGGGCACAGACTGCAGTACGGGGGGTGCTGAGGGGCTACACTTGGGGCAGACTCTCCCCAGGTCCCTGTGGTTGGTCCTGGTCCCCCTAAGGTCTCGCCCCTCAGCCCCTCACCACCAGATCTGAACCTTCAGGGAATGTGGGATGTCCATGTGGGGCCACTGGAGGCCTGGCAGCAGGTGTTGCTGTGACAAAGACCTGAGTGTCCCTGGGGGAGGGAAATGGGTAACAGCACCACTGAACCAAAGCCCTGGCAGACTGAAGGCAACTGTTAAAGGACAGTCTTTCTACAGATGCAGCCGTCAAGTTGCTCTGCCTTTCACACATGGTAGCGAGTACCCTGTCTCCAGAAGCATGCAAGAGGAAGCTGCGTAACCACCAGTCAGGCAGGTTGCAAGGAAATGACCCCATCGGGTAGGGGTTGGGCTGAGGTCACTCCCTCATTGAGCAACGTGGTGTTGAACGCCAGGCGGTGTTCATGGCGACACGTGACAGTGACTCCTGGGGTGAGCGCTCCATCCCCGATGGGGTCACTCACTCCTCTGACTCAGCGGAGTCAGTCCTGCGGCCTTTCCTTGGTGCTGCTTTTCTGGTTGCTGCTCGTGTTTTGATGACCAAGCCCAGAGTCCTGGGTGACTCCCACCCATCATCGCATCAGACTCCAGCCTTGGCTTCTGACATCTCCATAGCAAGAGGGAGACGAGGCCAGGAGCCCAGACTGTGCAGACACACCCGAGACCCCGGGGGGACGCAGCAACTTCCGGTTCATGTGTTACCGCGTCACCGTTGTCAGAGTCATCAATCACTGGGCTCCAGATACAGCACAGGGCTTCGTGGGCCCAAACATCTCATCACAGGGATATCGCGGGGCTCGGGGTCAGGGGGATTATCCCAGAGAAGGGTTATCCAGGGGGTGGGGGTCAATCTCTCAGACAAATGAATGTTCTTGACTCAAATTTAACCTCTTTAACAGGTAACAAAAAAGAACTACACTTGGTCCTATTTATTTAAAAAATAAATTATCCCCCAATTGACACACATTTGTCAAGAGGCATATTAGCAATGCAGACAAGCAAAACCAATACACAATCCATAAATTCCCTTAAACAGCACCACCCAGAAACTCCGTGGGCTTTTCTGGGTATTGGTGTGGGTGTGAGTGTGAGCACGTGTGTTGCTGTAGTAATAAAATCACACTGTAAAACCCAACCATGATGTGCTTCTTCATATATGATACCTCGTGAAGGTCCTTCTATGTTAATATGTTTACTTCACCCATCTTAAAGCCACCCTACACCTTATGAGCACAGGTGTAGAGTTTTTCTATGCTGTGACTACTTTAAAAGAAATCTGTCTAAAGCGAATCAGAGCACATGCCCTCCTGCTTCTGATTTCCCAGAGTGGGAACATGACACAAGCTGAACTCTGGGCACCTGGGGTTCACTGTTGTTCAATGAACCCCATATGCAGTTTCCATAAGGAGGGGTCAGGTAGAGAGAAGAGCTCCAGGTGAGCAATCGGACAGCTCTGGGGCATGTTCTAGAGAATATTCTGGACTTTATCCTGGGAAGGCTTCCCCACAGGACTCCCTGCCCTACATAGCCTCCGGCTGTGCCCAGGATTTCTTTGCTCCTCCCTGAGTCAGTGTAGCACATTGTAACGGGGGCCAGGGACTTTCCTTGCTGTCTCAGTCCTGGCCAATCCTCAGCTTGGAGATGGGAAGGATTTTATCCAGAGTAAGACTTTATATGTGGAATCTAAAAAGAAATTACACCAATGAACTTACAAACTAGAAACAGACTCACAGACTTAGAGAGCAAACCTATGGATGCTAGGCGGAAGGATAGGGGGAAGGGATAGTTAAAGAGTTTGGGATGGACATGTACACACTGCTATATCTAAAATGGATAAGCAACAAGGGCCTACTGTGTAGCACAGGGAACTCTGCTCAATGTTATGTGGCTGCCTGGATGGGAGGGGAGTTTGGGGGAGAATGGATACTTGTTTATGCGTGGCTGAATCCCTTTGCTGTCCACCTGAAACTATCACAGCATTGTTAATCAGCTATATCCCAATATAAAACAAAAAAGTTTAATTAAAAAAAAAGAATGGATCACGAAAGGGATATCTGTTTCCTGTTGTCGAATGGGCCCTGGGACCGACCCCACCTGGTTATTATGTACAGGGCCTTTGGGCTTATCACAGGCATGGTGACTCCAGGACTTGGTCCTTCCCTACCAGGTCACGTAAACTCCACAGGACTGGCCACACCAGCGATTGTCCTCTGGAGAGGAGAGAATCAGTGGGGCAGGAGGAATGGACTCTCAGAATTGCACCTGACATGGAGCCAGCATCCACGTCCCCTGGAGTGACCCTCAGGAGATTCCAGGCCCAACCTGACTCCTCTGCTTGGAACGAGTTGAGGGGGGAGCCTCATTGGCATGCTTGTAAAGCAGCACCCCAGTGCTCACAGGAGGAAAAGCTCAGGGCTCCACTCCAGCAGTGCTGCTTCTCCTGAACCGTGGACCAGGAGGCACTTTGATCCTTGACTATTTGCTGGATGCCTGGTCAGGGGTGACAGGGGAAACAGGAGGGAGAAGATCAATGAGAATGGATGCTTATCTCCCTGCGTGTGTGTGCATGTGTGTGTGCGCATGTGTGTGTGCGCGCGCGCGTGTGTGTGAGCAGTTGTGTCCAACTCATTGTGATCCCATGGACTGTAGCCCACCAGGCTCTTCTGTCCATGCAATTTTCCAAGCAAGAATACTGGAGTGGGTTGCAATCTCCCCATATTTCACACAAAATTCTTTCTTTGTGTTTCTCTTTGGCCTTTGCCATTCCATCTGATAAATGTGTCTCCTTGCTTTTCTTTCCAGAATGTCCTCTCCTACCCATGTCCTCACAGCCTCTGGCCAGGCCCCGGCCCAGGCCCTCAGTGGCTATCTGTCCCCTGAGACCTGCTGTGTCCCCAAGCCAAGAAGGAGACAGTGGAGGAAAGACAGGAAAAACAGTGATAATGCCGGGGTCGAGGTTGGAGGGCAGTGTGTATCCTTAAACTGATGGCTTGATTAGCTGGAGCAGATGTTCCCTGGGTCTTGAGAGGAAGATTCTGTGAATCTGTGTGGTCTGAATGGACAAGTTCATGCCGATTACTTTGGGTTGATTTTGGCTCTGCTGGTAGGCGACTTGGCTCTAATAAGGCAAGCTCAAGCTCAGACTTCTGGCTTCTGAGAAGTGGAAGAGCCATTGACAAACAACCTGATCGTCCAGGATAAAGGGCCAATCTGAGACGGATCTATTATTTCTTTGAGGTCTTGGAAGAGTGCTTTTCTTTGTCCAGTGACGTTTATCACACATCTGTGGAACGCTGGGTGGATGTGGACACAGCAGTAGGTGGTCATGGATTGGAGAGAGGGACTGACTGACTCATCGTGGTCATCCTGTGTCCTGCTCCAGGGAATTAGAGACATGACTCAAAATGGTTCAAGTGAAAGACAACCAACTTATATCTGCCATTAATACGTAACAGACTAGATAAAACAATAGTTATTCATTACTCATTAAAAATCTGGTTTTCATAAGTCCAGTTTTCATTTAGATCAAACTTTCCCATCTCTGTAAAAGCATTTTTAATGGAGACTTTTTCTTGCGAACAAATTGTGTGTTTCTATTTTCTTAAACAAGGTGTTCTTGCTTGGATTTTAATTTAATTTGACTTTCGTTTTTTATTGTGCTTTTGCTCTCATGCATGCATGGTCAGTCATGTCTGACTCTTCGCGACCCCGTGGACTGTAGCCCACCAGGCTCCTCTGTCCATGAGATTTTTTTTTTCTGGCAAGAATCCTGGAGTGGGCTGCCATTGATCTTTCCGACTCAGGGATTGAACCCACATCTCCTGCATCTTATGCATTGGCAGGCACCTTCTTTATTGCTGAACCACCAGGGAAGCCCTTATGTGGTGCAGCATCAGGTCAAATGGACCATAGAGCTCCTCTCTGTACCCCTACGACGCTGGCAGGAGATGATCCTACACTGTCTCTGCCCGTCTGCTGGTGCCCCCAGCCCTTGGGCACATAGGTAGCACATGAGTTCTCCCTGCCAGCTCTTTCCCACCTGCCATACCCTCGACCCTAATCTTGTCACCTCCAGCATGTCCTACTACAGGAGTCTCCTCAAGGCCTTCCTGGCCCCCAGTATCTTCCGAGGATCAGGGGGCACCCCGGAAGTTGGGAGAGATGTGGGTTGTCTGTGTCACGTTTTTCCATCCTAAGCCTTCATTCTTTCTGACCAACCAGCGGGGCAGACACACACCTGCTGTGAGGTCAGGCCTCCCCCTGGGTGCTGGCCTGCTCCCTGGCTCTGCTGAGAGGGTGTTTGGAGCCCCTCCGGAGCAACATCTATGTTGGAGTGTGAGTGACAGGGGTGGCAGCAGTGGTGGGGCAATGGGATTTCAGCCCGGGAGGGGATTTTCTTGGAGCCTGAATGAGGCTTGGGTGGGAGCTGGCTCTCTTACCTGGAGAATGTGTGTTTCCCAAACTTCTCCAGCCAAGGAACTTTTTGTATCCCCCAGAGCACTGCAAAGGACTTTGCTCTATGGAGCAGACTTTGACCAACCCTGTTTTGAAGAAAAGTGATGTGGTGGACACATTGCTTTGCTTCAGGAGCATTTGGAGTTTGGGTGTGAGGCTGGTGCCCCCTGGGCTGGCCCAGTTCCGCACCCACAAAATGCCATGAGCTTCTGGTGTTCTGTCCCTGGAAAGATCCCTTTCGTTTGGACTCCTGTGCCCCTCCTTCCTAGGAAGCACGCATGTGCACGCTCTCAACCCTGGCTGACAGCTGGTGTCCCCACACGCTGGAGGAACCCTCCTGATTGATGCCAAGTCTTCTAAGGTTTTTCCTGATCGCTTAGCAGAGACGATGCCTTTTCCTGCTTCAGAATTTTTCTGTATGAAAATCAGGACTGTTATGTTTAGGAAAAGAGCTTCTTGATCAAATGGTAAATAAATGCTGAAATAAAGAATTCAGGCAAAGCGGGTAAGTACACCCAGAAGAGGGAGATACTAGACATCAGAAGGGCATCACTATTTAAGGAGACAGAAATTCAGGGCTCATAATTCCTGCCATGGAGGCACAAGAGACCCCATTCTTTCACAGGGGCCAGGTTTTCTTGGCTCATTCTGCTACCAGAAACCGGTGAAAGTCAGCACCACACTCAATGTTGAGCTGGTGTGGACTTTGTCTCTTACTGATGGGTTGCAGTGGAGGAAGTATGCGTTTTGAAGAAAGGAGAAAAAGCCTGGCATTTGCTTGTCCAACAAATATTTACAGGTCTGTCTACAAAGGGTCAGGATGACCTTGGGAGTCTCGTTGTCATGTTCCTGCAAAGGCCTCCCGAGGACCTTCCTCGGCCCGGGCTGGCGGGCTGCCCTGGTAGGGCTGGACCCTGCGCCGGCTGGTTTGGAGTCTGGCCCGTAGTGCTGCTCTGGCCTGTTCCCTGGATGGGCGTCTGCTAGACCTGTCCCCACGTGTCTTCTCATGCCTGGCCCAAGCTCTGTGACCATCTCCTGCTTAGGAAGCCAGGTATCTCATAAGACTCAATTTGGAGAGGCTGGAACTTAGTTCTTTCCGCAATCTTTGCTCCTTACTCTAAGAAGTCAAGCCTGCTCTGTCGCCTCTGGACACCTACAGCCCACATGCCATCTCCTCAGGCCTTCCCCAACCACCCTGCCCAAAACATCAGTGGCCAGTCCTCTGGAGCCCTCTGCATTTTTGCATTTTCGTTCACAGTGCTTGCCTACCTGATCTCACACCCACGTCTAACGACACGTTGGTTGATCCATGGGAAGGTGAGCCCAAGGCAGGCAGGGGCCCATTTTGCTCATCGCTGGGCCCCTAGTGTGTCACAGTGGGTACTGCTCAATGCACCGGGGCAGCTGGTGCAGGCATGGATGCTACATTCCACATGGACTCGCCCTAGCTGTGGGACAGAGGATTTGGGGTAGCTGAGGCCATGTGAGTGCTTTCTACTAGGGTCCAGTGTTAAGGCTCCAACAGGGGGTATAGGGAGCAGGGGACAGGTTGGGGGTAGGGGTGCCTGTGCTTGGAGCATGGCAGGGCAGAGGAGCTGCCGTCCCCAACCTGTTCATCTGCCTCCTGGGCCCTGGGAACCTTTCATCCTCAGTGTCCCCTGGAAGCAGAGTGACCCCGCCCAGCACCTGCTGCTACCCTTTGGCCTTTAGTCTCTTACTCAAGTGTCTGCTCTCAAAATACTGTGAGCCCGGGATACAGGGCACGCCCCACTGTCTTTGTCACCTCTGTGCCCAGGACGCAGAGACTCAGCGCGTATCCACAGGCTTGAACTGGCCCTGGACCAGAGCTGCTGTCCGATGGAGGGAAGGGAAAGGCTTGCCAGGACCGTCTTCCAGCAAGCATTTGCAGTCTGGGCCTCCGTAACAGAAGGGCAGGGCCCTCATTTAGTGCAGTGTTCCCAAATTCCTCCCCTCTGCGGGCCACAGGGCAGCATGGTGATGAAGCTGTCTTAGGATGACTCAAAGCCACCAAGCTGGGGGCCGGGGGGTCAGGGAATTCAGTGGATGGGGCACTCGGGGTGTCTGGTCCCCACAAGATGACGCTCAGCTCGGGTGGACCCAGAATCCCTGAGGTCGCCTCACTGGGGAGGAGACCGGGCCAGCGCTGTTTCCTGGAATATCTGATACCAAGGACCCCTCCCAGCTAATAATATGAGGTCATTTGGTTTATGCCATAATGGCTCATGCCTCCAAATTTTACATTTTTTAAAAGTACATTTTGGGATTTTCCTTTCAAATAAACAACCTGTGGGTTCCTAGTTACAAGTCAAACATCTCTGAAATCACTGTGCTGAATCCTGGGGTTTGAAAGAAATCTTCAAAAGCTAAGAACATCAGTTCATATTTAAATTAGAAGTAAAACTCAGAAGAGTTAAAAAATAATAACACAGTCAATAAAAATTGGGTTAGGGAGGAATGTGAAAGTGGTTCTGCAAGTGGATGGTTAAATCTCATCCTGCCCTTCATAGAGCAACACAGCCAGAACCAACAAGATGAACCAGAAACAAAATCCACAATTTTGAAACAATCATAAGCAACACACGCACCCAAAGCAAAGAAAGCACAAAATACAAACCATGGAGAGAGAGAGAGATAAAGGGAGAACCCACAAAGAACCTCTGAGGGCAGAGCTAAGAACAAGTGGCTCTAAAATTCTATGGGCTGAATTAAAGTTTTTTAAATGTCAAACACCAACCCCCTAAGAATTAAACCATGAAACTACTAGAAGAAAATGTGGGAGAGTTATAAAAATAAGTAACTTTGGAGTAAAGGAGAGAAACATGGCTAAGGCTCAGGGGGCCATAAAAGAATTCTACGCAAACTATGTACAGTAATCATATTCTAAAAAAAGATGATAACAATTTAAAAAGAATAACCAAGTGTGAATGACATTTGAATCACATACCACATTTAAAGGGGACTTCCCTGATGGTCCAGTGGCTAGGACTGTGCACTCCCAATGTGGGGGGCCCAAATTTGATCCCCTGGTGAGGGAACTAGATCCCACATACCACACCTAAAGAGAAAGATCCCACATGCTACAGCTAAGACCCGGAACAGTCAAATAAATAAATACTTTATAACAGATTTAAAGGGGATAGTTTCTTCACTTCATATTTCACCATGACACATGGGTGATGAAAAGACCGATCCTCCCATAGCTGATGGACAGAGCAGAGAGAGGCAGAGGACTAATCGCCTCTTACATACAGAAGAAGATGGGAACTGTGATGAGATGAGGAGGTCATGCTTCGTGTCCTAGGTCAGGACCTACAAGAAGGCTTCACCCCCAGGGGACAGAGCTGAGCTGGCAGTGCGGGCATCACAACTTTTACGTGGGGCAGTTGGCAGCATCCCTCAGGACAGAAAGTGCTCACTGCATTTGCAGGGCAAGTGCGCCTGTTGGGATCTTTCTTGTCCTGTCCCCACGAGCACAAGCTTCCTGCATAGCTCAGTCAGGAAAGCATCTGTGCGCAATGCAGGAGACCTGGGTTCAATTACTGGGTTGGGAAGATCCCCTGGAGAAGGGAAAGGCTGCCCACTCCAGAATTCTTGCGTGGAGAATCTCGTGGACAGAGGAGCTTGGCAAACTACAGTGCCTGGGGTCGCAAGAGTCGGACATGACTTATCACTGTCTTTCTTTTCTTTTTCCCATATGCACAAGGGTCTGTGTGTCTACAACAGCCAGTATGATGACACATGGATCAGCCAGGACCCAGCCCACCGAGCATGAAAATCAGGAGACAGAAAAGCCAGGGGGAGAGAGGTATGTACCCTACACCAGCCTCTGCATAAAAGCCACAGAGAATATTCCTGGCAATCCTACCTGTGTATACAGGAGACCAGGCTGCTGTGGCTTCCGAGTTCTGAAATACCATCTAACCAGTCCCTTGTTACAAGAACCCTTCAGTGGACACGGCTAGCACCCCTCAATGGTCTTATTTTCTGACTCACTCCTGGCTGTTGTGCTGATCATACTTCAAATGTGTGTCTTGGCTTCTGGTTTATACAATAAGGTCAAGCAGAGAGCAAATATGGTGTATGTGTTAGATGCTCAGTGGTATCCAACTCTTTGTGACCCTGTGGACTGTAGCCCACCAGGCTTCTCTGTCCTTGAAATTCTCCAGGCAAGAATACTGCAGAGGGTTGCCATTTCCTTCTCCAGGGGATCTTCCTGGCCCAGGGATCAAACCTGGGCCTACTGTGTTGCAGACGGATTCTTCACCATCTGAGCCACCATTGTGCCTGCGTTTTTGTCAACTGCGGGCCTGCTTGGCTGCCCACGGCTGCTCTGGGGCTCTGAGTGTCCTCTCTTCTTGACCTGACTCCACGTGACTGGGGATCCTCAGATGGCTTTGGGAACTGACAGCATTGTAGCCGTCAGGCCAGCGGACTTGCAAGGAAACACAAAAAGGACATCTTCATCCGTGTCCCTCCTAGCAGCCCAGTTCTCCCTTTTCACCTGGGGGTGACTCTGGGCTTCAGCCTCAGCTGGGTGTCCTGAAAAGCCCGAGAGACTCAGAAACTAGACAGTCCGTTTGGAGACTCAGGTGAGCCAGGTGAGGCTGCTGTGGCCACAGGACCCGGAAGCTCTCAGCAGATGGATGGAGATGTGGGAAATATTCCTAGTGTGAGTTTTGCAAAGTTGCTCTGACATTTTTAGCATTGATTTTGAAAAGTTGTCTGTCTGGATGCCTAAAGGTTTTTTTTTTTTTTTTTTTTAATATTATTGTTATTATTGGGTTAGATCATAAAAAATGCAAACTGGTCTAATCAGGCTGACTCTGTGTTGAATAATGACTTTTGGCTAAGAAATATTAGCCTGAGAATCTACATCCGACCTCAGACAGAGACCAGGACGCTAGAATGATGACTGGGACCTGTAAAGACTGAGACAAAAAGCCAGTTCCCCAGCCTCAAACCTTCCCACAATTTACTGTCCCTCCGGACTGCCCCCTGCATAGGGAACACACAGTCTTAGCCACTGGACCATCAGGGAAATCCCTCAGCCCTTTTATTTATTTTTTTTATTTATTTTTTTAACCCTTTTAAATTTGACACGTGACAGAGGGTCCCCCACCCCATAGGGGCTCAGCCGCTTACACCTACCCGGCAGCCTCATGAGAAAGGAATACCTTGCCCAAAGACAGAGCGAGAGCAGGTTCAGACAGGCCTCTCCTTGGCCTTCCTAGGAAACAGAGAATGGCGGGAAGGTGTCTACCTGGGCGATCGTGCCCACATTCAAGGCTTTGGCCCCACACGCCCTTCCTGCCCTGATGCATTCAGGCCTCCCTCTCATTCATCCTTCATTCCTGGTCCCCTCCTCGAGGGGACATCCCCTCTCTTTCTCCCACAGACAGAGTCTGGCTCTGGACACGCCCCCCCCGCCACATGTCACTTCCTAGGAACCCTTGTGGCGCTGGGGGCTGGGCACACCCCTTGCGTTTTTCCTGCTCCCTTGTTCTCTGGGAGATCCAGCCCTTGCCGAGGAGCCTGTCACAGGGCTGGGGGGCTCCCTCATTCCCTATGATCGCCACGCTTCCTGGGGGGCTCCTTGACAGCACACCCAGCAAGATGAGGGATGGGATGGCTCAGTGGCTGGAGTTTGCCTGCTGCCTGTGACCGCAGACAAATCCTGCACTGGTTCTTGTTTGTCTTGTCATCAGTGCAGATGGAGAAGAAAACAGGAAGACCACCAGGCTGAGGGAAAGGACCACCACCTCTCTCCCCCAACTCCTGTGGGCCCAGCGGAGGAGGTGAGGCTCCCAGTTCCCCAGGGCAGGCGCTGCTCTCCAGGCCAGGGCCGCAGCTGTTGGAGGGGTGGGGACCAGTTACCAAAGGGGCCGCAGGGAAGCACACCTCCCAGACTTCACGCCCTCGTGTGGTCCCCGCTGGGTGGAATCTGGGCTGGGTTCTGAGTCACTCTGACCTGTGGGGCTTGGCAGCGGTGAGGGCCTACTGTTCCAGACCTGCCTTTTAAGGGCTGCGTGAAGCCCTTGCTCCTGGGACCCCTGAGCCACCCTGCTGGGGAGGCCACAGGAGAGGCTGTGCAGGGAGGCCTCGTGGAGAAGGTGGGTCCCAAATCTGGAGAGGGAAAGAGGCCCCTTCCCGGCCACGCCTTTGGGTGGCTCCAGCTCTGCTCACATACAACTGAAATCACGTGGGAGACCCAGAGTAGCCAGGACAGGTGTCCTGAGCACAGCCACCCCGCCAAGCCAGGAAGACAACAAAAATGGGCCTTGTTTTAAGCCTCCAAGTTGTGGGATATCTGTTAAGGAGCAAGAAACAGCCAACGGAGTCCAATGGCCAGGTCCTCTCGCCTCTGCTGCCACTGACTCTGTGGCCTTGGCCAGGCCTTAACCTTGTGAAGCCTCAGCTCTCCAGCCTGTAGTTCAGAGGTAACACTGCTCAGCGCAGAGCTCTGCACATCAGGATCAAGGCTGTGGCTCATGTCCGCATAACTGAAGGGCAGAGGACACGCATCCGCAGATTGGCTTTCCCTGAGAAGTCTGAGAGGCTGACTTTGGAAGCCAAAAGCCAGTTGCCCCTGTTAGAAGGTCTTACCTAGAGCCCAATGTGTGTGTCACCTGGGTGGGCTCCCTCCCTTCTCCTGGGTACAAGGGAGGGTCTCTTGTCTGCAGGGAGGTCACAGGCCTGCAGCCGAGAGAAATCCTCCCCTATCTCCCTGAGTCCTCAGAAGGTTCTGGGCCCACAGAGGGCCTGGCCCATGAGGTACGGAGCCTGAGGTCATGTCCGACTCACCACCAGCACTGTGAGTTTCCTTAGATGACATGGCTTCTATGTGAATTTTCTTTCCTTTTTTTATTTATAGCTTTTATTTCCTCAAATTGTGGCAAATCATACATAACATAAATCTCACCATCTTCTCCATTTTGAAGTGTACAGCTCAGCAGGGCTTGGTGGTGGCGGTTTAGTCACTCGGTCATGTCCGACCCTTTGTGATCACCAGCTTCCTCTGTCCGTGGGATTTCCCACGCAAGAACACTGGAGTGGGTTGCCATTCTCTTCTCCAGGGGATCTTCCCAACCCAAGCTTTGCACCTGTGTCTCCTGCATTGGCAGGTGAATTCTAGGGTTTAGTACAACCCATTCACATTGTTGAGAAATCCTTGCTGTGTGATTTAATGTTTAACGTTTTGAAAGTGAAAGTCGCTCAGTCGTGTCCAACTCTTTGTGACCCCATGCACTGTACAGTCCATGGAATTCTCCAGCCCAGAATACTAGAGTGGGTAGCCTTTTCCTTCTCCAGGGGATCTTCCCAACCCAGGGATCGAACCCAGGTCTCCCGCCTTGCAGGCAGATTCTTTACGAACTGAGCTATGAGGGAAGAGTTAATGTTGTGAGGAACTGTTATACGATTTTGTATGATGGCTGCACCGTTTACATTCGTACCATGATCTACAAATTTCCATTTTGTCCACATCTTCTCCAAGACTTGTCGTAGTCTGGTTTTCTTTCTTTTTTTGTTTGAAATAGTAGCCGTACTCTTGGATGTGAGGCTTTGATTCGCTTTTCCCTAATGGCTTGTGATGTTGAGCATCTTTCTATATGTTCATTGGTCAGGTGTATATCTTCTTTGGAGAAATGTCTATTCAGGTCCTTGGCCCAATTTTTAATTGGGTTTTGTTGTTTTTGACTTGCAGAGGTTCTTTATACATTTTGAATATTAACCCCTTATCAGATATAATGTTTGCAATTATTTTCTCCTTTTCCACAGAGTGTCATTTCACTGTCAGTTGTGTGCCCTGATCAACAGAAGGTTTTCATTTTGATATCATCCAATTTATTTATTTTTACTTTTGTTGCCTGTGCTTTGGGTGTCACATCTAAGAAATCATGACCAAATATCATGTCATGAAGCTTTTCCTGCATGTTTTATTCTAAGAGAATTTCATAGTTTTAGGTATTCAATACATTTTGAAATAATTGTATATGTAGGGCAAGGCAATCATTCTTATGTAGGTGGATATTCAGTTTTCCTAACAATCTGTTGAGAAGACTCTCCTTTTCCCATTGAATGGTTTTGGCACCCTTGCTGAAAGTCCTGCGTTCTTATGTGTGTGGGCTCATTTCTAGGCTCTCCATTCTATTTATTGCCATTATCACACTGTTTTGATTGCTATAGATTTGTTACAGGTTTGAAATCAGAAAATGTGACACGTCCCACTTTTTTCAAGATTGTCTTGGCTATTCAATGTTCCTCTTTCCATATAAAATTTAGGATAAATTTTTCTATTTCTGAAGAAAATGCCATTAGCATTTTGACAGGGATTGTGTGGAATCTGTAGAGCCCTCTGGATAGTATGAACATCTTAAAAAAATGTTGTCTTCCGATCCAAGAGCACAGGACATCTTTCTATTTATTTGTGTCTTCTTTCATTTCTCTCAGCAAAGTTTTGTAGTTTTCAGTGTACACATCTTTCATCTCCTTGGGTGAGTGTATTTCTAAATATTTTATTCTCTTTGATGCTGTTGTCAACTGAGTTGTTTTCTTGATTTCATTTCAGATTGTTCGTTGTTAGTATATTCTGTGTGGATGGGCATGGAGATGGGTGTGGAGAGACTGGTCTAGCTGTGTCCTCGAGATCTTAGAACCCTGTGTTTGTGCAGCTGGAGGAGCCTTGACAGCCTTGGTTCAGGCTCAGGCTTTTCCAGAGAAGAGACCCTCACCTAGAGAGGTCAGCTCCTCACGGGGTCCATCTCATGAAGGACGCCAGAAGAGCAGGACCATGGCTCGTGTGGCCGTCCCCATAGCCTGCCCCAGTGTCATACCTTCCAATGAGGGTGCTGAGAACTTCACAAGCACACTCACTGACATTCAAAGTGAATCTTCACTGTTGATGGCACCTGCATCAGACAAATACAATAAAATAAAAATAAACCGATTCTAATATTCCCTAAATCCTGGCCCATCTTTCTTAGTCCGCAGTTGGAAGAAACTGATTGATGGATAAACAGACATTAAAAAAACAAACCTTAGCTGAAATCACAATGCAGGCCCTTAGAAAAGGCCTGCACCCTTTTCCATCCACAAAGATGATTAAGATCCTGAACGGGAAGCTGCAGACGGCACTCATCCTGGTTCCCGCAGGGCAATGCTCTCCTGTCATTGAAAGTGTCTGGGGGCCTCACGCTGTGTCCTCAGAAACCTTATCTCCGGGGCAAAGGCAGCAGCTTCTGGGGGTGGAGTAGACCCACGCTCCGTTGTCCGCGCTGTCTCCTCCCTGCTTCTCTAAACTCTGCAGCTCTGAGCGGAAGTCCTGAGGGAGGGTTGTGTGGGCGTTGCGGCCTGGGGAGCTCCTACCCAGGGGACTTATCTGCGGCCACGTTTCTGGAGCCAGGCCAGTGACCTTACTCTACCCATGACCTTCCCCACTGACTTCTCAGTTCCAGGAATTGTTGTGAAAATCCCACTGGAAACCTGAGGGTGGCAGGGTCCCTTGACACTAGTACTTGTGTGCTGAGAGAGGGGGTGCGTGACCTGGAACCCCACCAGTCTCGGGGGCCACAGGGAGGGGGCTTATATTCTGTCTACTTCTGCTGGTCTTGGTTGCCAGGATGTGGAAGCAAGCCCAGGCCCTACAGGGATGGATGGTTCTCATGTTCTTGGTGCCCAGCCCTCCAAAAAGAAACCTTTCGAGTGAAGAACCATACACCTCACTGGGAAGATCCCGATCTTTGATATGAAACCCAGAAAAGAAAAAACAGAGAAGGAGGAAAAGAGACTATTGAAAGCCAACACCTTTCACTATACACCTGACACTGCAAAGAACTTGACCCCCATCCCCCTCACTTAGTTATCCCCCTCATTTAGTTATCCTCCTCACTTAGTTATCCCCCTCATTTAGTTATCACAACAACCTGTGGGACAGCTGAGGTCATCACCCCACCTCACAGGTGACAACTGAAGAGCAATGCGGCTCCATGTCCAGAACTAGCCTCAGACTCCCCAAGGTTCTTGTTCACAAATCATAGAAATTTGAAACAGTGACAGCAGGTCAGTAAGGCAAGCGCAGGCCCTTCTGAACCCAGCCAGTGACTGCACAGGTAGCCCACAGGTAACACACCTTGGCGCCATCTGGGCTTGTCCCAGCGAGTGGAGAAGGCAGCCTGTGGAGGATTCCAGTCTCTTAACCGTCTTGTTAGGGCCCAGGTTTCAGGACAAATGAAACGTCTTTCCTTCTGTCCTGCCTTGGTGCCTGGGAGGTAGGGTCCTGCCATCCTTCATTTGGTTGACAAGTGTTCACGAAGTTGGGCTGAGGGCAACACAGAGTTGGTCTTGGTACGTGAGGGCTCACTTGGCTCTGCTCCACGGGGCCAGCCAGCTGGATCTGAGTCTCCTTGCAGAGGACCAGGAGTGACTTCACCCAGCTTCCTGGAGTCACCATCCCAACTTTGCTCCCCCACCCGTGGCTTAGATGGTAAAGAGTCCACCTGCAATGCAGGAGACCTGGCTTTGGTCCCTGAGGCAGGAAGATCCCCTGGAGAAGGGAATGGCTGCCCACTCCAGGATTCATCCCATGGACAGAGGAGCCTGGCCAGCTACAGTCCATGAGGTTGTAAAGAATCAGACATGACTGAGTGACTAACACTTGACTTCACTTTTTCACTTTCCCCCTCCCCCATTCTCCTCCTGTGGATGGGGTCCAGAGGGGTCTGGATGTAGAGCACAGTTACTGCTTCCTGGGGCCTCAGAGCTGCTGGTCACACATGCTTTGAAAGAAGTATTTTTTTTTTTTCTTTTGGTCCTGATTCTCTTGATAATTGGAGTTTTTGCTGACAATTAGTGTGTGTGTGTGTATTAAGTGCTTAATAAATGCTGTCCCCGAAGTGAAGTGAAGTTGCTCAGTTGTGTCCGACTCCTTGCGACCCTGTGGACTGTAGCCTACCAGGCTCCTCCATCCATGGGAATCTCCTGGCAAGAATACTGGAGGGGGTTGCCATTTCCTTCTCCAGGGGATCTTCCTGACCCAGGGATCGAACCCAGGTCTCCCCCATTGTAGGCAGAGGCTTTACCCTCTGAGCCACCAGGAAGGCCCTGCCCCTGAGGCAAGGTGCAAATGCGGCAGGAACGCTGGCCTGGGGCCCCAGCCCTGGGTCTGACCTTGCTGGGAGAGCTGCCTCGAGGACCCCAGGCTCCTTCCTACCCCTGGGAAGTAAGTGGGGCCTTAGTCCCTGAGGATCACAGGGATGGAAAACGTCTCAGTTGCATGTCCCAGGTACAGAACACACATCATCCATGAGCTCAGTGCACGTTCCCTGGGACCCACTTTCCCAGCAGAGTAAACCCCTGCTGAGGCTGGCTGGAGGCGCGGACCTGTTTCTCTTGGGTGTGGGGAGAAAGATAAGAACCAGGAAATTAAAGACTGCGTGATCCACACAACCAGAAAGGAAACAATTTGTGATGACAGTATGATGACAAGAAGAGGGACTTACCGGATAAAGGGACAGGACAATGCTGAGAGCTCCTGCTGCTGGCTCACAGGGGCAGCAGGTCACTAGAAGTTCTTTGGCATTCTTAGACGGCCTGACCAACTGTTGGCATGTTTCCAGCTTGTGGTCAGATGATCAGAAGGTTCTTGAGGTTTAACGTCAGTTTGACCTCCTCAGTACCAAGCCAGCCTGACCAATAATACTGCAGTGGCCACTGCACGAACATGCAGAAGCAGGCTGGTGTGGCTGGATCTTCTGGTGACAGCAGAAATAAACATCAGTTCATGGAAAGATAGAAAACTGGACTCTTCTCCGGTGCACCTTCAGAATGCCTAATAGAGGGAGATGTCTCTCCCATCCCCGCCCGGCTCAATAGCACAGACATGACTGTGGATGCTGGCTTCTCCACGTGTCTCAAGATGCCAGATGTCTGGGTTAAGACTAGGGGGTCAGACCTTGTAGACGGCTCCAATCACCCACCCTGGGCCCTTTACAGGTCACGCAGAGTACTCGAGGCGTGACGTGTGAAGCCCAGGGTTCCCCAAACCAGCATCCTGGTCCTGTAGGATATTCATAAATGTTACTTTAAAAAAAAAAAGGTTGAGTGGTTCATTGACTTTGAAAAACACGGCTATTGCTGCTGCTGCTGTTGCTTCAGTCGTGTCTGACTCTGGGTGATGCTATGGACTGCAGGCCACCAGGCTCCTTTGTCCATGGGATTCTCTAGGCAAGAATACTGGAGAGGGTTGCCATGCCCTCCTCCAGTAGATCTTCCTGACCCAGGGATCCAACCCAGGTCTCCTATATTGCAGGCAGGCTGTTTACCACTGAGCCACCAGGGAAGCCCACTACTTTAAACCAAAGCAGTTTTATTATTTAGAAGTTGTTGGTGCCTTTAACATGTTTGATCAGGACTGAGTATGCGGCTAGATCCAGACTTATTTGACAAAACACCGAGACTGTCCTGTTTAATAAATGAAAAAAACTCCACAAACTTGTAAAAAATATATGGCCTGGGACCACGGCTTGCCAAATAATGCTGGAAAAGCTGGAACAGGGTTGTTTTAGGCTGAGTTGTCCTTAGCTGCACACGTGGGTGTGATTTATGCTGTGGCATTTGGCTCCTCATCAGGGAAGTGGAGTGACAGGAAATCTGTTAGGATTTATGTCTCTTGGCCTCTCAGACATCTCTGCATCCTGTTCAGAAAGCTCAAGCAGGTCTACGCTTTCCCTAGCCTGTGACCAGGGAAACCTGGAGCTCGGGGCCATTTGAAGACCTCCCTCAGTTCCATGCTGTTCTGTGGTTTCACAGGAAGCCAAAATCCCTGGGCAAGCAGAAGGAGCTTTATGTTTTACAAGCCTTGTGTACATTTGGGCAGGTTTACTTTCCTGCTTCTTTTCTCTTAGGCTGATGATCACATTCATCTCAGCCCCGTGTGTGAGCCGGAGATTCGTCCTCCAGAGACTGGCTGGATATGACCTCTGTGTCCACCTCCATCCGTGGTCCAGGGTGAGCTATATCACAGTGGATCTGTGCCTCAGGTTAGAACCCCATATGCTGCCCCTGAGATAAGTTTGGGAGACAAACTTGGGGAATATCAGGTGGGAAGTGAGGGGCTGAACTGGGGGTAAGGAAGCTGGACCATGTGCTTTAGGGAACAGAGCTCTGCTGGGTTCTTGGTCCTGCTGGGCCACCATGCCACCGCATGACAATGTTGGGTGACTCTGACAAGGTTGGGTGACTTTGACTATCACTTCCCACTGGCTTGAGCAGCCCCCAGGGATGTCAGCTCCTGACTCTTTCAGGAGAAGGGAAGCCCAGGGGATGCAGACATTAGCTCTGGAGAGCTAGAGTTGTTGGAACAAGGACCCAGGGTCTGTTCCTGGCCTGGAGGACACTCGTCTCCATCACTTTTAGGCCAGGACTTTCTGGTCACTCCAACTTCATGAAGTCCTCCTGTCCACACATCAATTTCAGCCTCACCTGAAACACTTGAGTATCTTGGACATTCGAGAACATGTGGTAGAATTGCACTTTCTTCTCGATACTCTCAGTTGTGGTGTTCAAGCTGCCACCTTTCCTGAGCTTGTGGCTGCCGGCTCTGGACTCTAGGAATGCCTGCCTCTGATTTGGGAAATCCAGGAGGTTCCAGTTATGCTGGGGTCACACTCTGGAGAGCAAGAAGGTGGCTCTTCTTTTTTCTAGCTAAAAAATAAGACAACAACTAAACTATATGAAGTTTTCACATGTGGATGGACAGTAGTACCTAGTTGTAATTTGTGCATCCAGGTCTTTGTCTCATGTGGGCTGTGTGGAGTCCTGGCCATGCAGGTAGAAGAGTCAGAGGCTCTTTGTGACCTGGAGATATGGAGAGAAGGTTGTGAGTCCTATTACTGATAAACTCAGCAGGTCCCTAAACCTGACCCTTGCTGGTCCCAAGTCTGACTCTGGTTGACCTTGTAGGTTCAAACAGCAGACACGTTCTGCAGCCTGGGGCTCGGGGCATGGCTAGGGAGGTATGGGGACAGCTTCCACTTGTCCAGACCAGCACATCTCAAGTGGCAGGGCTTGCTGAGGCCCACTGGGCTCCTGCCGATGGTTGTGCCTCCCTCGAAGATGGCTGTGTCTCCTCTGGCTTGAACCTGTAGAGCCCGTGAACGTACTTTACAGATGTGATCAGGGCAAGATGAGATTATTAGGGTGAACCATCATCCAGGATGACTGGTCTTCTTGCAAGAAAAGGACGGAGGAGCGGGGAGACACCAGTGAGCGACCACAGAGAAGGGGGTGACGTGGTCAGCTGACTGGTCTCCTTATAAGAAGTGGACAGAGGAACAGGGATAATCCAGCTAGTGACCACAGAGATGGAGGTGATGCGGCCAGAAGCCAGGGGACATGCGAGGCTGTGAGAAGTTGGAGGAGGTGAGGAAGGATCCTTCCTTGGAGGCCTTCAGGGGGCACGGTCCTGCCAACTCCTTGATTCAAGACTTTTAGCCTGAGGACCTGTGACAGAATTTCTGTTATTTTAGGTCCTCCAGTTTGTGTGCTGAGATACAGGTGCCCCATGAATATAACACAAGGGGTGAGGTGTGAAGACTCAGCATTACCAACGGGCACCTGGGTGACGCTGATGCTCCAGGTCTGAATCTCGCCTTGACCATCCTTGGGTCAGGTCACCCCTGCCCACCGCTCATGTGCATATGGAGAAGGCATCTTCTAGCCACCTCCCAGCTTCCCCAGACCCTGCCTCCCTTGCCTCCCCTGGGGCCCAACCCTTCTGTGCAAATGCACACCCTCCTCTGCCTGCACCCCGGGACCCAGGACGCTCCAGTTCAGCTTTTACACCCAACCCTGCCCTCATGCCCTGGGAGCAAGCAGCACCCGAGGGCCCTGCTCACCAAGGAGGTTGCAGTCCCTGCTGCCGAGCATGCCAGGCACTGCTCACACCGCCTGTAGCGACACTCTGCACATCTGTCTCCACTCTGCCTGGAGCCCCACTGGAGCTCATTCACCTGATCAGCCCCGTGCAAACGCATCTGAGTTTCTGGACGTGAAAGGAGGACCAATAACAGGCTCTGTGTACAGAGGTGTCCAGCTGTGTGCTGATGCCCGGGATGGGTGGCGAACACAGTGGACACGTTTTCTCAAAGCAGCCTGGGTCAAGTTGTTTCAAATAACTTCCTTGGCACTTAAGTTACCTCCTTTTCTGCTCCCCAACAGTGGTATGAGGGTTTTTATTATTGCAGGGTCTTCGAGCTCTGGTTAGCCCTGCTGATGTAGCAGGAAAGGGGTTCATCTCGCCCTCCCTCGACCAGCTGAGCCCTGGTGGAACAGGCAGTGGTGACTGACAAAGGACAGAGCTGGGTCTTCGCTGAGTAAGTTCCTCCACATTGTGAAGGGAAGAGCAGAGATGGCAGTGGTTTAGCTCCTAAAACTCCGCTTTCCCACAGCCAATGGCCTCAGAAAAGGATGCAGTTTTGAGACAGCAGGTGGCCGGCATCTGCCCTGGCCACTTTCTAACTGTGCCAGACTGCTGTTTTATAAAGGGAAAAGCCAGTTTCCCCCTGCAGGCCTGGGGCCAGGAGTGGGGACTGCTCCCTCCCTGGTGGGCTGTGTGTCTCAAGCCCATGGGAGTCACAGCAGAGCCATGGGCTTGTGGCTTCTCCAGGCTTTGGTTGTTCAGTCTCTTAGTCACGTCCAACTCTTTGCGACCTCATAGACTGCAGCACACCAGGCTTCCTTGTTCTTCACTCTCTCCCGTAGCTTGCTCAAACTATTTTCATTGAGTTGGTGATGCCATCCAACTGTCTCATCCTCTGTCATCCCCTTCTCCTCCTGCCTTCAATCTTTCCTAGCACCAGGGTCTTTTCCAAGGAGTCAGTTCTTTGCATCAGGTGGCCAGAATATTGGAGTTTCCACTTCAGCATCAGTCCTTCCAATGAATATTCAGGACTGATTTCCTTTAGGATGGACTGGTTGGTTCTCCTTGCAGTCCAAGGGACTCTCAAGAGTCTTCTGCAGCACCACAGTTCAAAAGCATCAATTCTTCAGCGCTCTGCCTTCCTTATGGTTCAGCTTTCACATCCGTACAGGGTAGACTTTAGGGAAATGAACAAAGAAGAGTTTAAGGTCAGCTGTCTTGGGTAGCCTGTTTGCTCCCAAGCCTGAAGCCCTACGTTGATGCCATGTGTGGTCGCAGAGGTGGCACAGGGAGAGGGTGGAGGTGGAAGGCAGGGGAAATGGTACTTTCAACCTCGGAGCCACCCTTGGACTCCAGACCCAAGCTCAATGCAGAACCAGAACATCAGACTTTACAAAGAAGAGGCCAGGTTAGGCAGGCAGCCCTGCTTTGGCCTCGGGGCACCCAGGAGCACCTGCTGAGCTGACCAGAAGCTGGGACATGGGCAGTGTTGCCCAAAAGAGCTCCGGGTCAGGAAGCTCCCATGCAAACCTCCAGTTACAAATTCCCATTTTCTTTTCAGTTTTAAAAATGTCCTGTATAATACTTCTTATAGAAAGTCAGAAAAGACAGAGAAGTGTTCAAGACGAAAATGTCACCCATGTGCCAGTACCCAGAGAGGTTCCCTATGGGCAGAGCAGGAATTTCTGCACAGCTTCAGACACAATTGCATTCAATCAGTGAGACTTTTAAACCTTGAATGTTAAAAGATGGACATTTCTGTCTCTGAGTATAAACTCCTTGTGAACATGATTTACACACAACTGGTCGTCATGTGGTTACAGGAGTTTACTTAACCAGACTCTTTTTGTTGGATAGAGACAATATTTTGTTTGTTTATTTTTTTCAATAATGGTTCCATGTTCTTAATTCAGAACACTGATTTTGTTCTACACACAGATGTACGCACACATGCAGATATACAGACACACATGCAGACACACACACAGATTCAGACACATCCAGAGACACAGGCATGTACATCCACTCAGACACACGTGCACATACAAGCGTCTTGGATTTAGTTTGGTTTCTACAGCAAACCAGATGTTTCTCCTTGGTCATTTAATCTTTCTGGATCTGATCCTCTCATTTGGGAGATGAAGGGTCAGAGCAAGTGACCTCAAGTTCCCTCTAGCTGGAGCAAGCCTGGATGTGATGGCGTGGGGGCCCTTTCCTTGGTGGACACGTGTCCGAGTGGGCCTTAGAGGGTTTGTGAGTAAGCTCCTCTTTTTAACAATTTTTCATATCACCCTCAGTTTATGTATATTTGTTTATGAATTACAACTAGGTACTACTGTCCATCCACATGAGAATACTTCGTAACACTTAAGTTTTGCCTTATTTTCTAATTAGAAGATAGCACAACCTCAGGCTTACTCCCTGGCCTGTGACCCTGGCATGGCTGGTGCCTCCAGGATTTCTCAAAGTAGAAAGTGTGTTCCTCATGCCCAGATCTGAGGGCCATGGGCTTGTAAAGGCGGTGGTCTGAAAACCACCACTGAGAGCATTCAGAAGAAGAGCTTGATTCTACTGCACGTTCTCTAGTGTCCAAGACCCATGTGGACGTGGGCCTGGTCTGGTTTTTCCAAAGCTCCCCTCCCACAGACCTGAGTATGCCCCACAGTGGTGAAAGGGGTTAGAAGCTGGTGCCAGGCCGCCTGGCACAGTATGAAAATTGAAGATCATTTGTCAAGGCCTCTTTTCATTCACTTTTTATATTTATTTATTTTGGCTGTGCTGGGTCTTAGTTGTGGCATGCAAGATATTTTTAGCTGTGGCATGTGGGATCTAGTTCCCTAACCAGAGATCAAACCAGGACCCCTACATTGGGAGCCCAGAGTCTTAGCCAATGGACCACCAGGGAAGTCCCTCCATTCACTTTTGACCCAATTTTTTCACAAGGCCCTGAATGAAGGTCCAGAAAGGGAAGAGTTCTCCAAAGTCCCCCATGTACCTTGCTTTAGACCTGGAAAAGAAATTCACAGTCCAGAAGCTACAAAATATAGATAGGCAGATGTGGTTGTGGGTTTGTGAGCATGGATTTTAGGAGCCCCAGTGAACAGCTGCAGGGCTGGGACCCCACGCTCTGGTCCAGGAATATCAGGGTAGGGAGTGCTGGTGGGGAGCTTCCTCTCTCCCAGGGATTCAGAATCCTCTTCTCCTGCAAACTCCGCACCCCAACCCCTCATGACAGGCCCCAGTCCTGATATCCCAGGACTCTCTCCACACTGCTCACCTGCAGTCCTTCTCGCTGAGGCCTAACCATTCCTTCCTCTGGCCCGGGAGCCTGGACCTCTGGGGTCACCCTGCTACTCATGCCAGCAAGGCTGAGTCCACCCAGCTGGGGTGGGGATTATGGAACCAGATGGAACCCATCAAAGCTTTTCCAAGTAATGAGCTATCACTAGGTCAAGCGCCAAAACTGAAGCCCTGGGAGATTTAGTAAATGTGCTCCAGGTCAGAAGCAGGTGACTCAGATGTGGACGGTGGTAAGGCCGAAAATAACTGGGGAGTCTTAACACAACTGAGTTTAGGAAGCGTTCCCACCTTGCCAGCCTGACTCCCAGGGCATCGTGGAGATAGGTCTGACTAACACTGGAAATGTGTGTCATTGGACACAGGTGAAGTAGAAGCCAGCATCCCTCAGAGTCTTACAATTGCCACCAGCTTTGGATAATACGAATTTCTGCTTCCTAGTCTAGTCATCCTTCTGAAAGCAGATTCCTGCCCCCCACCTCCAGTTTTACTGAGAAATAATTGACACACATCCCCGTGCAAGTTTAACATGTACGTCGTGATGGTTTGATTTATATGTATTGTGAAATGATGACCACAGGAAGTCCAGCTAGCATCTACTGTCTTACAGATGCAATAAAAAGACAAGGAAAGAGTTCTCCTGTGATAACTCATAGGATTGACTCAACAAGCTTCCTGTGTTCCACACAGTGGTGTGAGATACACTCATCCTGTTGCATTGACATCCCTAGGACTTATTTATCGTATAAAGGAAGATTTTGCCTTTTGACCAACTTGTTCCATTTCCCCTCCCCTACCCTCTCTGAGAGTGGATTTTATTTTATTTATTTATTTAATTATTGGCTGTACATGGGGTTTGCGGGATCTTAGTTTCCCAACCAGGGATTGAACCTGGCAGTAGAAGTGCTGAGTCCTAACCGCTGGACGGCCAAGGAATTCCCCGACTGGATTTTTAACTGGTGCTGTCTGACGAGAGGACAGTTGAGCAGAGTGAATGCAGCTTTCGGTGTGGGCAGTACAGACACAGGCCACATCTGCTTCTCAAAATGTGTCCAGGTCCCTGGGCCACGGAACTCTCATGTTCCTGATTTATCTCCTGCGCCCTTGTCACCTCCTCCCGCATCGCCTCTGTTCCTCTTACTGGTTGGAGGCGGTCCAGGCAGGAGATCCTCCACAGGAAGTCGAGCCGGCCTGGCAGACAAGCTGGGGGCAGGGGGTCATGCGTGCCGAGAACAGCAAGGCCACCTCCACTTCCTGGCTGTGACTCTAACAGAATAAGCAACAGCACAATCTCCTGTCCCTGGACCAGCAGAGGGAAACCCTGGGTCCCCGCTAGGCTGACGTGGCCACATCGCCTCCACTCCAGTCCGCCGGGCGGGTTCAGCTAAGTGATCACCCAGTGTCCCCAGTGCCCGTGTTTTAAGATGAACCATTCCACCCTCTGGCATGGCTCCCTGCCGTGACTTGGCATAAAAACAGATCCGACCGGACTTTGGGCATCTGTGTCTCCATCCCTGGGAGCTGAGTCTGGGCTCCCTTAGCCTGTGACAGACAACTGTAAAACAGAGAGCCACACAGACACAGCTGGTCTCAAAAATAAACTATAAGCAGAGTTAAATTACATTAACCAGTGAATGTTTTTGACGTCCTGATTGTTTTAGGACTTCCTGCACGTGTGCTTGACACCTGCCTGCACACCTGTCTGGTGGAGGTGAGCTGCTGGTCCCATCTCTTCCCTGTTCTGTGCTTGGCAACATCACTGGGCAGATGGAAACTGCCTGCAGTGGAGGTATTCACACCAAGGAGAGACGCAACCGCTACGTGGAGGGGCTTCTCCCTGGGAACAGGTAATTAGTAATTTTCCAAGGTCCCTCCCTGGAGATGCTTGAGGTCACTAGTGTCCTCCCAGTGGCCAGCACGATGCTGGATACACAGAGGGAGGAGTTCCCATAGTCCTCCATGCTTGCTCTGGACCTTTTCACCGTGGAAAAGCTTGCTGAATGTCTGAAGGCAGTGGTGGCCAAGGTATTGGCTGAGCCGTTTCCACCAGCGTGGTGACCACTTCAGCTTGTCCAGCCCTGCCTGCTCCTGATGCTAGGCCTCCTGCTTCAGGAGTTGCAGTCCCCAGGGGTTGTAGGAGGACTGGAGTTCAAAGTCCACCTCGTCTATGGCCTCGGCATAAGAACCTAGTTCCCATGCACTTAGTCTCCTGTCTGTAAACAGGGCAATGCTTGGGTACCCCAGCGTTGCCATGGAGATAAATAGACACAACAAAGCCGTGACCAGAGTGTTCAGGACTGTCTTTCTGATATGGGGCTGAGCCCTGGCCCCCTCAAGAAGGCTCCTTAACCTGACTTGGCCTCACCTGGCATCCAGGGCTGTGAGAGGCGATGCACAAGTGAGGGAGCCCAGCGTCCGGCCAGGTAGGCATGCTGCAAGGCACATGGTTGAGCAGTGGATGGGGTCCCCTAGGGGATGGGAATGGGCCCCTGAGTGGTCAGTAGGCCTAGATAACATCAGAGGTAAAAGTTACTGCTGTTTCAGGAAACAGGAGGGTGACGTGGGGATCAAATTGTGCCACGGAACTTCTGGGTCAGTCTCCACCCCGTGGGTTCTGGAGCCAAACTGACACCAAGACCCCCATTCTGTATTCTTCCTCTGCCCTCCACTCGCTTGGGGCCCTGACCTCAGTCACAGTGCCGGCTGCCTTGGCCCATCCCAGAGGCAGTTTCTGTTCAGTGCTGGAGCTGACAGCGATCAGCACTTGAATCAGCACTCAGCTTCAAACCCGAACAAACATTGCATTTCCAAACACCTCTTTATTTCAACAAAAGCTCCCTTCATTCCAAAATGAGATTTTGCAGAGATGCGCTGTTACTCAACAGGCCGTTATAAAAGTCAGAACAATTACATTAAAGAAGTTACCAGCCATTGGAAGGGGAAAGGACCTTTTTCACAATCGTTACCTAATTCTGCACTGAAACCATCGTTTGGTCACTCCTTATTTCATGTAATGAATGTGTTCAGGGTAGCTGACCTCAGAGATTTGTTCCTTCAGGACAAATTTTCCTGCATTTCAATGTCAACATGCAGGGAAAAGTTTTCATGGGGAAAAAACATCAGTCCCTTAAACTCTAGTCCTATAGGACAGTGTCTTCCAGGTCTTTCTTAGCAATTTTGACTTTTAAAAAAGGACATTTTCAATCACATATTAGTATCAAGGGAATGATGTAATATAAATTAATAATATAATAACCTCCGGGTGCCTATCTCCCAGCTTCAGAGGTTCCCTGAAGTCAGCCCAATTTCTCCTGTATCCCACCCATCCCCCCAGCCCACTGGGTTCAAATCCCAGAAAGGATAATAGTTTATCTGCAAATCTTTCACAAAATATCTCCAACAAGTAAGGAATCTTTTAATGTATAGAGTCTAATAGCATGAACCTACCTAAAAATTATCATTTTCAAATATCCAATTAGGGTTCCTAATTACCCCAAATTTTGTATGGGCCATTTTTATAGCTTGTTTGAATGAAGATCCAAATATTGTGCAAAACTGCAGTTGGCTGACACATCTCTTGAGCCTCTTTTCATCTGTAGGTTCCTCTCTCTACTTGGTGAAAGAATCCAGTTACTTGTCCTGCAGTTTTCTATGGTCTGGATTTGTTGGCTCCATCTCCATGGTGTGTGTGTGTGTGTGTGTGTGTGTGTGTGTGTGTGTGTTTTCCCCATGTCTCTCCATCCCCTGTATGGTCTGCAAGGTGGTAGCTAGATCTTCTGGCTTGATCAGCCTCAGGAATGGCTTTATTTGCTTGGTTATTTGTTTGCAATGACGCTTTGTGGGAAGTGGGGTGTCCTTCTCTCAGGAGGTATATAATGCCCACTTGTCTCTCTCCCCCGACCAAGCTGTTTTTGTTTTTTTGTATTTTTGTTTTTTTTGCTTTGTTAACAGACATTGATGGTCATTGCTATTATTTGATTAAGGGCAACAAAATAATGGTATTTTAACTCTATTATTACTATCTCATTTAATAGCTACAATATTTTCATATAATCAACTATTGTGTTACCTTAATGTACAGTTAATATAGAAAAGGCAGGATACATGCTTGATTCTTTTTTTTAGCTTTATTTATTTATTTTTTTATTGAAGTAAAAAGTGAAAGCGTTAGTCATTCAGTCATGTCCGACACTTTGCAGCCCCATGGACTGTAACCTGTTAGGCTCCACTGTCTATGGGATTCTCCAGGCAAGAATACTAGAGTGGGTTGCCATGCCCTCCTCCAGGGGATCGTCCCAACCCAGGGACTGAACCCAGGTCTCTTGCATTACAGGCAGATTCTTTACCATCTGAGCCACCAGGGAAGCCCTATGGAAGTATAGTTGATTTACAATGTGTGTCAATCTCCACTGTATAGCAAAGTAGCTCCATTACACACATATAAACATGCTTTTTTATATTCTTTTCCATTATAGTTTATCATGGTATATTGAACATGTTTCCCGTGCTATACTGTAAGACCTTGTTGTTTATCCATCCTATATATGTAATACTTTACATCTGCTAATCCCAAACTTCTAGTCCTTCCCCTGGCCCCACCTTGGCAACCACAAGTCTATTGTCTATGTCTGTGAATTTGTTTCTGTTTTGCAAATATGTTCATTTGTGCCATATTTTAGATTCCGTGTGTGAGTGATATCATATGGTATTTGTCTTTCTCTTTCCGACTGACTTCACTTAGTATGATAATCTCTAGTTGCATCCACATTGCTGCAAATGGCATTATTTCATTCTTTTCATGGCTGAGTAGGATTCCACTGTATATATGTACCACACCTTCTTTATCCATTCATTTATCAATGGACATTTAGGTGCTTTCCATGTTTCGGCTATTGTCCTTTTATTTACAAAAAAAATTTTTTTTCAAAAAAACAAAACCAAACCAAAAAAGAGACGTTCCTCTAGAGTTCTCCAAAGAGGAAACAGATGTTCTCCCTTACTGGGTAACAAGTGGCCCAGTAGGCCTGTGTAGGGCCACCCAAGACGGACGGGTCATGGTGGACAGTTCTGACAAAACGTGGTTCACTGGAAAAGGGAATGGAAAACCACTTCAGCTAGTAAAGTAATGCTCAAAATTCTCCAAGCCAGGCTTCAGCAATATATGAACCGTGAACTTCCTGATGTTCAAGCTGGTTTTAGAAAAGGCAGAGGAACCAGAGATCAAATTGCCAACATCCACTGGATCATGAAAAAAGCAAGCGAGTTCCAGAAAAACATCTATTTCTGCTTTACTGACTATGCCAAAGCCTTTGACTGTGTGGATCACAATAAACTGTGGAAAATTCTGAAAGAGATGGGAATACCAGACCACCTGATCTGCCTCTTGAGAAATTTGTATGCAGGTCAGGAAGCAACAGTTAGAACTGGACATGGAACAACAGACTGGTTCCAAATAGGAAAAGGAGTACATCAAGGCTATATATTGTCACCCTGCTTATTTAACTTATATGCAGAGTACATCACGAGAAACACTGGACTGGAAGAAACACAAGCTGGAATCAAGATTCCCGAGAGAAATATCAATAACCACCCTTATGGCAGAAAATGAAGAGGAACTCAAAAGCCTCTTGATGAAAGTGAAAGTGGAGAGTGAAAAAGTTGGCTTAAAGCTCAACATTCAGAAAACGAAGATCATGGCATCCGGTCCCATCACTTCATGGCAAATAGATGGGGAAACAGTGGAAACAGTGTCAGACTTTATTTTTCTGGGCTCCAAAATCACTGCAGATAGTGACTGCAGCCATGAAATTAAAAGACGCTTACTCCTTGGAAGGAAAGTTATGACCAACCTAGATAGCATATTCAAAACAGAGACATTACGTTGCCTACAAAGGTTCATCTAGTCAAGGCTATGGTTTTACCAGTGGTCATGTATGGATGTGAGAGTTGGACTGTGAAGAAGGCTGAGCGCTGAAGAATTGATGCTTTTGAACTGTGGTGTTGGAGAAGACTCTTGAGAGTCCCTTGGACTTCAAGGAGATCCAACCAGTCCATTCTGGAGATCAGCCCTGGGATTTCTTTGGAAGGAATGATACTAAAGCTGAAACTCCAGTACTTTGGCCACCTCATGTGAAGAGTTGACTCATTGGAAAAGACTCTGATGCTGGGAGGGATTGGGGGCAGGAGGAGAAGGGGACGACAGAGGAAGAGATGGCTGGATGGCATCACTGACTCGATGAACATGAGTTTGAGTGAACTCTGGGAGTTGGTGATGGACAGGGAGGCCTGGCGTGCTGTGATTCATGGAGTCGCAAAGAGTCAGACACAACTGAATGACTGATCTGATCTGATCTGATCTGATACTTTCCTTGAGAACCCATGAACAGTATGAAAGGCAAAAAGATAGAATAATGAAAGATGAACTCCCCAGGTTGGTAGGTGTTCAATGTGCTACTGGAGATCAGTGGAGAAATAACTCCAGAAAGAAGAAGAGACAGAGCTAAAGCAAAAACAACACCCAGATGTGGATGTGACTGGTGATGGAAGTAAAGTCTGATGCTATAAAGAGCAATATTGCATAGGAACCTGGAATGTTAGGTCCATGAATCAAGGCAAATTGGAAGTGGTCAAACAGGAGATGGCAAGAGTGAACATTTTAGGAATCAGACAATTTAGGAAATGGACTGGAATGGGTGAATTTAACTCATATGATCATTATATCTACTACTGTGGGCAAGAATTCCTTGGAAGAAATGGAGTAGCCATCATAGTAAACAAAAGAGTCCGAAATGCAGTACTTGAATGCAATCTCAAAAATGACAGAATGATCTCTGTTTGTTTCCAAGGCAAACCATTCAACATCATAGTAATCCAAGTCTATGCCCTGACCAGAAATGCTGAAAAAGCTAAAGTTGAATGGTTCTATGAAGACCTATAAGACTTTCTAGAACTAGCATCCCCAAAAGATGTCCTTTTCATTATAGGGAACTGGAATGCAAAAGTAGGAAGTCAAGAAATACCCAGAGTAACAGGAAAATTTGGCCTTAGAATACAGAATGAAGCAGGGCAAAGGGTAATAGAGGTTTGCCAAGAGAATGTACTGGTCATAGCAAACACCCTCTTCCAACAACACAAGGGAAGACTCTACACATGGACATCATCAGATGGTCAACACCGAAATCAGATTGATTATATTCTTTGCAGCTAAAGATGGAGAAGTTCTATACAGTCAGCAAAAACAAGACTGGGAGCTGACTGTGGCACAGACCATGAACTCCTTATTACCAAATTTGGACTTAAATTGAAGAAAGTAGGGAAGACCACTAAACCATTCAGGTATGACCTAAATCAAATCCCTTACAAAGTGGAAGTGGTAGTGAAAATAGATTCAAAGGATTAGATCTGATAGACAGAGAGCCTGAAGAACTATGGACAGAGGTTCGTGACATTGTACAGGAGGCAGGGATCAAGATCATCCCCAAGAAAAAGAAATGCAAAAAAGAAAAATGGCTGTCTGAGGAGGCCTTACAAACAGCTGTGAAAAGAAGAGAAGTGAAAAGCAAAGGAGAAAAGGAAAGATATACCCATTTGAATGTAGAGTTCCAAAGAATAGCAAGGAGAGATAAGAAAGCTTTCCTCAGTGATCAAAGAAATAGAGGAAAACAATAGAATGGAAAAGTTTAGAGATCTCTTCAAGAAAATTAGAGATACCAAGGGAAGATTTCATGCAAAGATGGGTACAAGAAAAGACAGAAATGGTATGGACGTAACAGAAGCAGAAGATATTAAGAAGAGGTGGCAAGAATACACAGAAGACCTATACAAAAAAGATCTTCATGACCCAGATAATCACGATGGTGTGATCACCAACCTAGAGCCAGACATCCTGGAATGAGAAGTCAGGTGGACCTTAGGAAGCATTGCTATGAACAAAGCTAGTGGAGGTGATGCAATTCCAGTTGAACTATTTCAAATCCTAAAAGATGATGCTCTAAAAGTGCTGCCCTCAATATGCCAGCGTATTTGAAAAACTCAGCAGTGGCCACAGGACTGGAAAAGGTCAGTTTTCATTCCAGTTCCAAAGAAAGGTAATGCCAAGGAATACTCAAACTACCCCACAATTGTACTCATCTCACACGCTAGTAAAGTAATGCTCAAAATTCTCCAAGCCAGGCTTCAGCAGTATGTGAACTGTGAACTTCCAGATGATCAAGCTGGATTTAGAAAAGGCAGAGGAACCAGAGATCAAATTGCCAACATCCGTTGGATCATCAAAAAAGCAAGAGAGTTCCAGAAAAACATCTATTTCTGCTTTATTGACTATGCCAAAGTCTTTGACTGTGTGGACCACAACAAACTGTGGAAAATTTCTGAAAGAGATGGGAATACCAGACCACCTGACCTGTCTCCTGAGAAATCAGGAAGCAACAGTTAGAACTGGACATGGAACAGCAGACTGGTTCCAAGGAAAACTCCAGGGAAAGGAGTACGTCAAAGCTGTATATTGTCACCCTGCTTATTTAACTTATATGCAGAGTATATAATGAGAAACGCTGGGTTGAAGGAAGCACAAGCTGGAATCAAGATTCCCGGGAGAAATATCAATAACCTCAGATATGCAGATGACACCACCCTTATGGCAGAAAGTGAAGAGGAACTAAAAGACCTCTTGATGAAAGTGAAAGAGGAGAGTGAAAAAGTTGGCTTAAAATTCAACATTCAGAAAACTAAGAACATGGCATCCGGTCTCATCACTTCATGGGAAATAGATGGGGAAACAATGGAAACAGTGGCTGACTTTATTTTTGGGGGCTCCAAAATCACTGCAGATGGTGACTGCAACCATGAAATTAAAAGACACTTGCTCCTTAGGAGAAAAGCTATGACCAACCTAGAGAGCATATTAAAAAGCAGAGACATTACTTTGCCAACAAATGTCTGTCTAGTCAAAGCTATGGTTTTTCCAGTAGTCATGTATGGATGTGAGAGTTGGACTATAAAGAAAGCTGAGTGCCAAAGAATTGATGCTTTTGAACTGTGGTGTTGGAGAAGACTCTTGAGAGGCCCTTGGACTGCAAGGAGATCCAACCAGTCCATCCTAAAGGAAATCAGTCCTGAATATTCATTGGAAGGACTGATGCTGAAGCTGAAACTCCAATATTTTGGCCACCTGATTTGAAGAACTGACTCATTTGAAAAGACCCTGATGCTGGGAAAGATTGAAGGCGGGAGGAGGAGGGGATGACAGAGGATGAGATGGTTGGATTGCATCACCTACTCAATGGACATGAGTTTGAGTAAACTCCAGGAGTTGGTGATGGACAGGGAGGCCTTGTGTGCTGCAGTCCATGGGTTCGCAAAGAGTTGGACATGACTGAGTGACTGAACTGAACCCAACTGGGTAGCAAGTTACTACAAACTTAACCGCTTCCAGCGACGTATGTTCACATTTTCCTCTCTGTGTCTGTGGTCAGGAGTCTGCTCAGGGCCCCCAGGCTGCTGTCAAGGTGTTGGCTGGGGCTGTGGTTCCATCCATAGGCTCGAGTGGGGAGGAATGAACGTCCAAGCTGACCCAGACTGTTGCAGAATTCACTCCTTGCTGTTGGAACCATGGTCTATCCACCAATGTCTAGTAGATTCATTGTTTCAAGTTGGTTTTTAGTATCTTTATGAACTTAGATCATGAGACTTAATGCTTCTGAAATCTTTAATCTTAGCACTTACTTTAGAACCAAATAATCCTTTGTTACCCAGTACAAACTTTCTCCTTTCACCTCTCTTCAAAAACACAGATCTTTGTCCCCCAGACGTGCCTCCACCCCCTCCCTCTGGACACTTTATAAGCTCTGGAGGTGCTGCTGTCAGTGGCATTGCCCTGCATTGTCCCCAGGTGGCTTCAGTCAGAATCCCCTGCAGTACTGATTGGACCGGCAGGTGCCAGGCATCTGCCTGGAGATGCAGACTGAGGTGGAGGCCAGGCTTCTCTGAAGGACCCACTCTAGTCATTCACAAGCATTCCAGTGTTTGAGAGCCTCTGACACATTTCCCAGGGGGAACATTCCTAAAATGTGAGGCATGAGGCTATAAAATCAATGTGATTCTGTCTTGTTGATTTAGTAACTTTAGTTCAACCAAGAAATCACGGCCTTAGCTACAGAATTAGTGGACTAAGAGGGATCTGGGGGAACCGTGTCAATCACACAAGAAACATTCACAGAAGGAAATGTGTTTCCATGAAGACACCAGGCTGAGTTCCACCATCAGGGAAGATTTTTCATAAAGTGAGCTGTGTGTGTGTGTGTGTGTTTTATTTGAAGTATAGTTGATTTACTGTATCACATTAGATTCAGGTATACAGCAAGATGATTCAATTATATATGAATATAAATAACATATATATTCTTAAGATTCTCTTCCCTTATAAGTTATTATAAAAAATATAGTTCCCTGTGGTATACAGTAGGTCCTTGTTGGTTATCTATTTTATATACAGTAAATAGATTTAAGGGCCTATCTGATAGATAGAGTGCCTGATGAACTATGGAATGAGGTTCATGACATTGTACAGGAGACAGGAATCAAGACCATCTCCATGGAAAAGAAATGCAAAAAAGCAAAATGGCTGTCTGGGGAGGCCTTACAAATAGCTGTGAAAAGAAGAGAAGTGAAAAGCAAAGGAGAAAAGGAAAGATATAAACATCTGAAAACAGAGTTCCAAAGAATAGCAAGAAGAGATAAGAAAGCATTCTTCAGCGATCAGTGCAAAGAAATAGAGGAAAACAACAGAATGGGAAAGACTAGAGATCTCTTCAAGAAAATTAGAGATAGCAAGGGAATATTTCATGCAAAGATGGGCTCAGTAAAGGACAGAAATGGTATGGACCTAATAGAAGCAGAAGATATTAAGAAGAGATGGCAAGAATACACAGAAGAACTGTACAAATAAGATCTTCAAGACCCAGATAATCACGATGGTGTGATCACTGACCTAGAACCAGACATCCTGGAATGTGAAGTCAAGTGGGCCTTAGAAAGCATCATTATGAACAAAGCTAGTGGAGGTGATGGAATTCCAGTTGAGCTATTCCACATCCTAAAAGATGATGCTGTGAAAGTGCTGCACTCAATATGCCAGCAAATTTGGAGAACTCAGCAGTGGCCACAGGCGTGGAAAAGGTCAGTTTTCATTCCAATCTGAAAGAAAGGCAATGCCAAAGAATGCTCAAACTACCGCACAATTGCACTCATCTCACATGCTAGTAAAGTAATGCTCAAAATTCTCCAAGCCAGGCTTCAGCAATATGTGAACCGTGAACTTCCTGATGTTCAAGCTGGTTTTAGAGGCAGAGGAACCAGAGATCAAAGGCAGAGGAACCAGAGATCAAATTGCCAACATCCACTGGATCATGGAAAAACCAAGCGAGTTCCAGAAAAACATCTATTTCTGCTTTACTGACTATGCCAAAGCCTTTGACTGTGTGGATCACAATAAACTGTGGAAAATTCTGAAAGAGATGGGAATACCAGACCACCTGATCTGCCTCTTGAGGAATCTGTATGCAGGTCAGGAAGCAAAAGTTAGAACTGGACATGGAACAACAGACTGGTTCCAAATAGGAAAAGGAGTACATCAAGGCTATATATTGTCACCCTGCTTATTTAACTTATATGCAGAGTACATCATGAGAAACGCTGGACTGGAAGAAGCACAAGCTGGAATCAAGCTTGCCGGGAGAAATATCAATAACCTCAGATATGCAGATGATACCACCCTTATGGCAGAAAGTGAAGAGGAACTAAAAGGCCTCTTGATGAAAGTGAAAGAGGAGAGTGAAAAAGTTGGCTTAAAGCTCAACATTCAGAAAACGAAGATCATGGCATCCGGTCCCATCACTTCATGGCAAATAGATGGGGAAACAGTGGAAACAGTGTCAGACTTTATTTTGGGGGGCTCCAAAATCACTGCAGATGGTGACTGCAGCCATGAAATTAAAAGACGCTTACTCCTTGGAAGGAAAGTTATGACCAACCTAGATAGCATATTCAAAAGCAGAGACATTACTTTGCCAACAAAGGTCCGTCTAGTCAAGGCTATGGTTTTTCCAGTAGTCATGTCTGGATGTGAGATTTGGACTGTGAAGAAGACTGAGCGCCGAAGAATTGATGCTTTTGAACTGTGGTGTTGGAGAAGACTCTTGAGAGTCCCTTGGACTGCAAGGATATCCAACCAGTCCATTCTGAATGAGATCAGCCCTGGGTGTTCTTTGGAAGGAATGATGCTAAAGCTGAAACTCCAGTACTTTGGCCACCTCATGGGAAGAGTTGACTCATTGGAAAAGACTCTGATGATGGGAGGGATTTGGGGCAGGAGGAGAAGGGGACGACAGAGGAAGAGAGGGCTGGATGGCATCACTGACTCGATGGCCATGAGTCTGGGTGAACTCCGGGAGTTGGTGATGGACAGGGAGGCCTGGCGTGCTGCGATTCATGGGGTCGCAAAGAGTCAGACACAACTGAGCAACTGAACTGAACTGATACTCCTAACTTATTCCTCTCCCCACCCTCCTTTTTCCTTTGGAAACCATAAGTTTGTTTTCTGAGTCTGTGAGTCTCTTTCAGCTTTGGAAACAAATCCACTCGTATCTTTTTTTAAAAAAATGCTACTTATAAGCAATATCATATGCTATTTATCTTTGTCAGTCTTATGAGTTAGGTTTTTTTTTTGGTTGCACTGGGTTTTCATTGCTGCTGAAGGCTCTTTGGCGAGCAGGGTCTACCCTTCATTGCGGTGCACAGGTTTCTCATTCAGGTGACTTCTCTTGTTGCAGAGCACAGGCTCTAGGCACAAGGGCTTCAGTGGTTGTGGCGCACAGGCTTTAGTTGCTCCGTGGCATGTGGAATCTTCCCAGACCAGGGATCGAATCTGTGTCCCCTGCATCGCTAGGTGGATTCCTACCCACTGTATGACCAGGGAAGTCCAGAAGCGAGTTGTTTTCAAATAGGACTAGACAAAGCAAGGTTGAGCCATCCAACAATGGAGGGACCACACGGGTGCTGTTGATAAGCCAAGAGGAACCCTGAGTCATCCTGGAAGTTCTGTCGGAGGCAGAGGTCTGCAGCCACTATGGACTTGGCCACTCACTCCTGAGATCGCAGCCTCCAGGCCTCATGCATCGGTCCCAGTGACCTATCTTGATCCTGTGCGCCGTGATCATCAGCTCCAGCTGGTTTGCGCAGACTAACTCTCTCCTTAGCTCTGGAGATGCCAGCCTTCTCACTCACAGTGATGTTTCCGAGGAAAACTGTCTCTGAAACCCGCTATGTTGTTACCGCGGAGTCACAAGCCAAGGTGGTTCCAGAGCTGGGGAGGTGAGCTCCTGGGGAGCAGGGGCTGCCACTAGGGCCCGGTGCCCGCCAGCCTGGGCGAGCTTGTCGGGTGTGCTCTGGGGTTTCTGAACTCCAACACCCCTCTGAGCTCCCATCACCTGCTCCTGACACCCCAGCCACCTTGTTCTCAGCTGGCCCCAGAGATGGTCAGGCAATTTACTGAAGGCTTAAATATTTAAAATTCTTAACTTGAGCTAGCAAACTGTTGAATAAAACATGGATTATTTTGCTACCTTGAAAAGTTTGCCTTCCTAATGTTCTAGGGAACTCAGGACTGAATATAGATCTGCTAGACCCCTCCCTCCACATTTCTGGGTGGAACTTGACCTGGCCCACGGCCTCCCCACCCTTCTCAATCCCAGCTTTCCTGCACCTCCTGGGCTCTTGCGTGCACCTGCGTGACAATCAGCCTGCTGGGTCTCAAGGAGAGACAGCAGTGAGTGGTCGTGAAGGCAGATCTTAGTTTCTTGCCCAGAAATTGAACCTGGGTAGCCTGAATGAAAACCTGGAATCCTAGCCACTAGGCCATCAGGGGACAGAGGCTAGATGTAAAGTTTCCTGACTTTTTCTCCTGTTTAAAGGCAAGAATGTCTCAAGGAGGCAAACACTGTAGAAACAAATTCAAAGTTTATTATCAGAGGTACAGCCTAACACTGGGAAAGCATACAGAGAAATAGTTTATTTAAGACAGAATCAGGCAGAAGTATACACTTGGTGAGAAAGAGGGTGTGCGTCCTCCCTAATGAGGGGGAGGTCGTGAAGAGGGGCTTATATCACTTATACAGGTCAGTTCTTCTGGGTCTTTGTTTCCCTTTGACCAGTTATCTGGTTTCTTTTCCCACATCTGACCTGTTCTAGGACCCTGCCCAACAGCAGTGTGCATCTTTTTGCTAAGATGGATTCCACCATAGACGCCTATGGGAGTCTTGGCATCACTGATTGTGGGGTGGTGCCCCCTCCTTTTTGATCCCCAGAGAGTCTTTTTGTGCTTGTGCAGTCAGGGACGTTTCCTTGGCCTCAGAGGTGATCATCTTATCGCTTTACTTCAGTAGAGCTCACTTCTGCCTCTAGCTTTGTTCTTGGAGTGTCTGGGGGAGAACAAAGCTGCCATTTGACAAGCACCAGCTGTCCAGTCCAGAGGCCCATCTATCTCCTACCTCATGCCTACATGTGCAGACCCTGCCCACAAACACCCTGAAAACAGCTGTGGTTACCCTTTGAGGGTCAGAGTGCACACACCCAGGGCTATTCCCCTATAAGGATGGCCCGGCCAGGCAAGAGCCCACCCAGCCCCAGGTCCAGAGCGCGACCTAGAGGTGGGGACACAGGCTCTGAGTGGAATGGTCCCTTTCTCTGACCCGTCGCTCTTTGGGGAGACAGCAGAAGCAGCCCACTAAATGGTGGAGCCCCAGGCACAGGCATATAAGGGGGCAGTGCCTCCATGGTCAGCCTTGGTTCTCAGAGATGAGCTGGGAACAGGTTTCTGCCAGGTGATCATCTCTAAATTTTTCTGAGATTGTTAACCATGTGTCTGTACAGAACCCTCCATTTGGGCAGCACCTCCCAATGAGTGAGTGTCTTTCCGTAATGATGGGGAGACTTCTATGACTTCAGGGTTCGGTTTCTTTGAGTATCTTTCCCACAGCTCTGCCTTGTGAGAATATCCCACCTTCACCGTTTAGATGAAAGGAAACCATAGAATCACTGATGTTTTTAGCATGATGCCTGGCATTTAAGCTACGAACGGTGAGTAGCTTAAAAAAAGTGGAAGATGGCATCTCCATGGGCAGAGACAGACAAGGAGGCCAAGGGAAGGGCTGAGAGGGGTCTGTCCTTGTGGGCGTGACTTTCGAGGCATGGCTGGCTGCAGGGCGGACCCCTGGGTGGATGCATCTCCCTGGTTTCCCCACCTCAGAAAGGCACTAGCTGTCTTCCTCTGTAGTGGACAGGACTGTGTTATCAGCAGGTAACCACCTCGGGAGCTCAGTGCTTACTTGCTGGATGGGTGAGCAAGCTGGGTGCCCCCACCCCCGCCTGCCCTGAGCACAGCACTGGATGTCGGATGGTGTGCGGGGGGGCCCTGCTCTGTGCTATATACAGAGAGCTGGCAATCTGAGAGGACGCTTCCTTTTGTAACAGAACCTGTGAGTGCGTCCCTGCCCCCTGCCATATTTGGAGACTGGCTGAGAGGCTTGATAAGGGGAGAGGAGCGGTTTCCTGCCATGTTCTCCGGAGGTAACTTCCCAGGGTATTTCCAGCACACTGGGGAACTCAGGATGTGGGGGCTGCGAGCCCAGACTCTCTATTCCTGGCGGCGTCTCCATGACCCTGAACCTTTGTGGACCTCAGTCCCTTCACCACGAGTGTGAGGAAAATAGGGACCTAATGTGGGTGTTGAGGGGGTTGAAGGAGAGGGAGGCCCAAGCAAACCTTCTATTTGTGGGGTGGGGGGCTTCCCCTTTTGTGCAAACCTCAGACCTGGGAATGTCACTCCCTGTAGACTATGTCCCTCCCTTATCATGTCTCTGATGGGTCCCCTGCTCACACCGGCTGCCAAATGCAGCTCAGTGTATGTCAGGGCACAGGAGTAAATCCCAGGGTGTGAGCGAGTAGATTTGGGGAAAAATGTTTGGGAAATGTTGTCAGCAAATAAGGCTCCGAGAGAAGGACATCTTCATCGGGACGCCATGTAACAATACCTGGGAGTATTGTTACATGGCAAAGGGTGAGCACTGCAGGTGAATTAAGGTCGCTGATCAGCTGATGACATGGTGGGGAGTTCATTAATGTGGATAAACCAGAGGGTGCAGTGGCATCACAAGGATCCTTATAAGTGAGAGAGGGAGGGGTGTGTGTGTGTGTGCGGTGGGGGTGGGGGGCAGCGGTCAGAGTGAGGACGACATGGTTGGAGAAACACTGAACCCCCATGACTGGCTCTGAAAGGATGGAAGAGCCCTGAGCTGAGGAATGCACGCATCTAGAAGCTGGATAGACAAGGAGGTCGTTCTCCTGGATACTCTGGAGGAAATACAGCCCTGACCACATCTTGGTTTTAACTCCCCGAACAGTACATCAACATACCTGTGTCGTTTTCCGACACTAAATTTGTGCGAATTTGTTATAGTCGCCATGAGGATAGATGCAAGAGTCTTCCCTGTAAAGATGTCAGAATAACAGCAGCTTTGTCCTGCTCCCTCCAAATCAACGAAAACAGTAAGGAAAACGAGTGTCAGGGAACCCCACCTTTGAAGAAACGAAAGCACTAAGAACCCCAAACAACAATGTTGGAACCTAACTCACTAACTTTGGAATTTAGTGAAAATCTATGTTTGTGTGTGTGTGAGAGAGAGAGAAGGGAAGTGAGAAAAAAAGAGATAAACAAAACAAAATACTCCTCTTTTACATATGAATGGAAGCTACAATTAAAATAGCATCGATATCATCCAGCTTGTGTTGACTGCATCTATCTGCAGGCGTGGAAGCCTAAACAGAAAATGAAGAGAAGTCACCAAATCATCATGATGATTTTACTTTATTTTGGCTGCACTGGGTTTTTGTTGCAGCGCTTGGGCTCTTCATTGTGGTTCTTGGACTTTCTCTAGCTGTGGCATGTGGGTTCTCTAGTTGCAGCGCAAGGGTTCTAGAACTCCTGGGCTCAGTAGCTTTGCTGTGTGGGCTTAGCTCACTGACCAGGGATTGAACCTGCATCCCTTGCATTGCAAGGTAGATTCCTAACCACTGGACTACCAGGGACATTCCCACCAAATTATTAGTAGTATCATCTCAGAGGGATGAGATTTGGGGTGATTTTTACTTTGTTCTTTTCTATACTATTTGCATTTTCACATACTAAAAAATAAACACACACAGCAAAACTACTCTCACAGCAGGAGGATAAAGAAGAAAGCACAAAAAGGATAAGTATATGAGATGAGAAACTAACCATAGGAGCCGAGGAAAGAAAATTAATGTTGAGAGAATATTTTAACTCCATGTGAGTGAATAAAATGGATGTTACTCTAGAAATACACAGAGAATTTGTGTATTTCTTATCTAGAAAAGAATATTTCTAACCTCAAAGGAATAGAACATCTAACCAGATGGGCTACCAAGGAGCAACTGAGACAGTTGCAGGGCTTCCCTCAGCTCAGTTGGTAAAGAGGAGACCCCGGTTCGATTCCTGAGTAGAGAAAATCCCCTGGAGAAGGGATAGGCTACCCACTCTAATGTTCTTGGGCTTTCTTTGTGGCTCAGCCAGTAAAGAATCTGCCCACAATGCAGGAGACCAGGGTTTAATCCCTGGATTGGGAAGATCCCCTGGAGAAGGGAAAGGCTACCCACTCCAGTATTCTGGCCTGGAGAATTCCATGGACTGCATAGTCCATGGGGTGGCAAAGAGTTGGACACAAAGGCCTATGCCTCCCCACCCAGGTCCAAATGAATTCTTTGAAATTGCATGAAACTCAAATTCAAGTAACAGGCCATTTCAGTGCCCTTTAAAATGTTCTAAGTCAATTAAAAAAAGAAAACTTCATGTGTATTTTTGTTCAGTACCTGTGAAAGCAGATCCTGAGAAAACACAGGAAGAAAATTAGAAGTGGATCTCCTTATGATTATTGATGGAAATGTCATAAGTGAAATGTTAGCAATACAACCAAGGAGTGCATTAAAGACAGTAAATCCCACCAAGTAGGGTTCCCCCTCAAAATGCAATTTGGATCCGGTTAGAACGTCAGTTACCATTCCCACAACTTTCTCTAAGCCTGCCCACGGTGGGTTCCCTGGATGCAGAGCCTGAGGCAAGGATTCCTAGCAGGTACTTCCAGCGGGGAGGTCCCAGGAGAAGGCTGAGGGGGCGGGGGCAGGCAGGGAGCAACTAAGCCAAGAGGGGTCCCTCAGGTCCAGCTGGGGCTCTGGAGCATGATTTATACCACACTGCCAGCCTCAACAGGAGGGCAGAAGTTGGGCTTCTTGTCACCCTTACAGACCAGCAAGACTGTGGGCCCCTGCCTCCCAGGGATCTCTGGGCGAAAGGGCCTGCAGGCAGTCGCTGAGGGCCATTCTCAGGGTGGGGGGCAGCTGCGAGCCCTTGGCCAACCACATTCTCTGCAGATGGCTTGCCCACCAGAAGGAGATATGAATGGGACTCTGCCAGCATATCTTCTGCTTAGTCAAAGGGGAGAAAGATGTACCATCATTTCCTTTGAGGTCAAGGAAATGTTTGCTAAAGTTCAATGTGTTTCTGATTTTTAAAATCAGTTCAATAGTAGACATTTACTTTCACCACATGATAAAACTGTGATAAAAAACATGCTTAGTGGTAAGAAGCTAGGAACTTTTCCATTAAAGCCTGGAATAGGACAGCTCTATGGGGACACCATGTCATATGGCATACTCTTGAAGATCCCTTTAGGGTGATTCTCCAGAGGAGCGCACTGAGTTCAAGCCTGTAAGACAGGAGGTGTAATCATTGCATTTTGCAGATGAAAGGCAAGGAGAATCAACTGAACAATTATAAGAAGTAACAAACCGACCAGTCAGGTGTCTGGTTACATGTTTACTTTGCAAAAATCAGTAACTTTATAAAAACTAAAACCAGCCAGAAAATAAAATGAAAAAACATTCCAATTATGATAGCACTACAGATCAGATCAGATCAGATCAGTCGCTCAGTCGTGTCCACCCAACTCTTTGCGACCCCATAAATCGCAGCACGCCAGGCCTCCCTGTCCATCACCAACTCCCGGAGTTCACCCAGACTCACGTCCATCGAGTCAGTGATGCCATCCAGCCATCTCTTCCTCTGTTGTCCTCTTCTCCTCCTGCCCCCAATCCCTCCCAGCATCAGAGTCTTTTTAAATGAGTCAACTCTTCGAATGAGGTGGCCAAAGTACTGGAGTTTCAGCTTTAGCATCATTCCTTCCAAAGAAATCCCAGGGCTGATCTCCTTCAGAATGGACTGGTTGGATATCCTTGCAGTCCAAGGGATTCTCAAGAGTCTTCTCCAACACCACAGTTCAAAAGCATCAATTCTTCGGCGCTCAGCCTTCTTCACAGTCCAACTCTCACATCCATACATGACCACAGGAAAAACCATAGCCTTGACTAGACGGACATTTGTTGGCAAAGTAATGTCTCTGCTTTTGAATATGCTATCTAGGTTGGTCATAACTTTCCTTCCAAGGAGTAAGCACCTTTTAATTTCATGGCTGCAGTCACCATCTGCAGTGATTTTGGAGCCCAGAAAAATAAAGTCTGACACTGTTTCCACTGTTTCCCCATCTATTTCCCATGAAGTGGTGGGACCGGATGCCATGATCATCGTTTTCTGAATGTTGAGCTTTAAGCCAACTTTTTCACTCTCCACTTTCACTTTCATCAAGAGGCTTTTGAGTTCCTCTTCACTTTCTGCCATAAGGGTGGTGTCATCTGCATATCAGAGGTTATTGATATTTCTCCTGGCAATCTTGATTCCAGCTTGTGTTTCTTCCAGCCCAGAGTTTCTCATGATGTACTCTGCATATAAGTTAAATAAGCAGGGTGACAATATACAGTCTTGATGAACTCCTTTTCCTATTTGGAACCAGTCTGTTGTTCCATGTCCAGTTCTAACTGTTGCTTCCTGACCTGCACTACAGAAAGGTTTTAAAACACCATAGAAAAAACAAAGTGCATGTTCCTTCTGACATAAACTTAAATACCAAAGAAAAAAGGATACTCCGACCACATATCCTATCTTCTGGGATTTGATAACTCGTTATCATCAACTGGAAACTTCTCCAGTTAATCTATATGGTGACTGTTGTCTAAATAAAAATAGAAAGATCATTTGGTTTCAACAAGATAAGCTGACTTTTGTCTATGGGAAGTTCTTACCAAAAAGAAGAAGAGTGAATTAAAATGGGAAGTCAGATCCCAAGCAGATTCAGATACGTAAGTCCAGATGCCCTGAAATACTGCAGCCACAGGGTGTAAACCCTGTGGTGTTTGTAGGGGTGAAGAGACACGTGGACCAGGGAAGGGAACCCCGTACACAGTTAGACCCAAATAGCATGAGACTTCAGTTTATAAAAAAGATAGCATTTAGAATAAATAGAGCAGGAGGATTTGGTCTTTAAATGAAATTAGACAACTAGATGACCATCTGGAAAAATATAACTGAATCTCTCACTTAGTCCATTATTTAAAATATATTCCAGATGTAAAATAAAACTTTAGGTAAAAAGTAAAAGTATAAAACTACTGAAAATATGGGAACATTGAAGCATTTTTTTTTAATGGGCATGGGGTAAGGAAAACTATCTAAGCAGGGCTTCCCTCATAGCTCAGTTGGTAAAGAATCTGCCTGCGATGCAGGAGATCCTGGTTCTGTTCCTGGGTAGAGAAAATCCCCTGGAGAAGGGATAGGCTACCCACTCTAATATTCTTGGGCTTTCTTTATGGCTCAGGCAGTAAAGAATCTTCCCACAGTGCAGGAGAGCTGGGTTTAATCCCTGGGTTGGGAAGATCCCCTGGAGAAGGGAAAGGCTACCCACTCCAGTATTCTGGCCTGGACTGCATAGTCCATGGGGTCGCAAAGAGTTGGACACAACTGAGCGACTTTCACGTTTAAGCATGGCACAAATTTGATGTCATTAAAAACACATGGGTAAAAATTTCTAATTAGATAAAATTAGAATTTTCTGGAAATAAAGCAATGCCAGAAATGCAGTCCAAAGGCAAATAGAAACAAAAGTACACACACACACACACACACACACACACACACACACGGTGACTTTGTAAACTTGTATTACGTTTCAGTAAGAAAAACAGCAAACTCTCCGTAGGAAAACAGACACCCTCCTTCCCACCCAGATAAACAGGCAGTTCTCAGGGTCTGGAGGAGGAATGTGCTAGACTAGATCATGGATGACGCTTGGGAAGAAGGGTCAAGGCTGTGGGGCTGATAAGGGACAACTCCAAGACATGTTTCTAAGTGACAAAGCTAGGGCAGGACAGGACTGCACATATATGGAGATGTTTATCTTTGAAGAGAGAACCGTTGTCCTGGGAACATTTGCTCCCTCCAGGGCCTCAGAGACCAAGACCAAGCTCTGGAGGAGAAAAGGAGCTCGCTTCTTTGTATCTTTTAAAATTTTTCTAGAATTTCAAATCACATGCTTATATGTTTATATCCGATGTTTATATGTTTATATGTATGTTTATATCCGATGTTTATATGTTTATATGTATGTTTATATCCGATTTTTAAAACTTGGTAGTTTTTCAGAATGCATGCATGCTGGGTTGCTTCAGTCATGTCCAACTCTTTTCGATGCCATGGACTGAAGTCTGCCAGGCTCCTCTGTCTGTGGGAATTCTCCAAGCAAGAATAGTGGAGTGGGTTGCCATTTCCTCCTTCAGGGGATCTTTCGGACCCAGGGATCGAACTTAAATCTCTTACTTCTTCTGCCTTGGCAGGCAGGTTCTTTACCACTGTCGCCACTGGGAAGCCCAAAGAATAGGTTTTGTTGTTATGGTTCAGTTGCCAAGTCGTGTCCAACTCTGAGATACCGTGGGCTGCAGCATGTCAGGCCTCCCTGTCCCTCACCAGATGTGCTATTATTGATCCTCTCAAAAGTTGAGGTGGCTGGAGCCTCATTCCAGCTTCTCTCCCTACCTACATCAGTTTTCTACAGCTCTAAGCCTCCCTCTGCTTTAGAGAAGAGACAATTACTTAAAGATTGAACTACAGAGAGAGTGACGTCAGCATCATGGCCACATAAAAATATCCCTCCTTTTGGTCTCCCATTTTGAACAACTGAATTTGGTATCCATCCACAAACAGAAGCACCTCTGTGGGAGCTGTGGGATCCTACTTGGGAATCACGTGGGCACTAGCATCCTCCACAGATTGACTCCAAGCTGTGGGGGGAAGGAGGCCCTACAGGACCAGCGGGGAGGGGCCCTCATATCACACAGAAACCGTCACAGAAAAGGCCCTCCAGATTTGTGTCTGCAGGGCTCTGTCCTCTGAGCTCCCCCAGGTGAGCACACAGGAAATTGACGTGGACCTGGGCCTGGGGACCATTTGCATGGGTGTCCTTGGGGGTGAGATTATTTAGTCTTCTTGTGCCACAGGTGGGTGAACACCTTCCAGAAAGGAGAAGAGATGGCAGGAAAAGCCACCCAGCCAGTGAGAGGGCTCGTGATGGACACGCAGGACATGTTGGTGGCGTCTTGAGGCAGAGGCCATGCGCAGCCCCTGGACGTCAGGCTGCAGCACACCTGTCAGGACTGAGGTCCCAGGTGCCATGGCTCAACTCTGCTCCTCGCCTGCACCTCTCACCCTGCATCAGCAGCCCAAAGGCGGGCTTGCCTTAGAGTGGAAGGAGCATGGTTGAGTCTACCGTCTCGACCCCCTTTTTATTCCAAAGGTTGGACCTGATTCTGAACCCAGAATTCTGTGCTGTTTCTGGTCCTGAGTGAGGCAGGTGTGTCCTGGTCAGCATCCGCGTGATCCCTTGAAACCTGGCTCAGGTCTGAGACTCTGGGATTTCCCTGATGTACCTCCTTCCCATCCTCCCCCAGACTCTAGCCACCTTTTCTCCAATTGTATCTCTCAAACTCTGTTTTGATTTTCTTAACCTGTCTGTGAGCTCCTGGAGGGCAATGTTGTCTATTTCAACTCAAGGCCCCGTGGTGTAGTGAGGTGTCAGGGTGTAGTGAGGTGTCAGGCTGCAGCAATTGGGACAGAGGCAGGGGCACAAGGAGGACTTCTGTGGGGTATAAGAGGTCAGTGGATGCGGGGCTGGCCCAGTACAAGATGAGGAAGTCTGGGCTTCCCCCAGACTTCCCCCCCGCCCCTCCTAGAGAAGGAAGGGACAGGGCATCTGGGAGCTGGTGATGCCACAGCCCCCCTTGGGGACTCACCCTTGTTAAAGAGGCACAGTGGTTAAGGTGCCTCTAGAACCATGCATCCCTCCCTGATCGCACACAAAAAAATCCCCAAACAACCAAATCTCCTCAATAGAATGAATGGATTTAAGAGCAGTGCTATCTTCAAGGAGTGGGACACAGTGTCGACACGTAGGTGACTCACCCACGTCCAACACCTGGGCCCCACAGACACAGGGCAGGGTGGTAACTCTCCTGGGTGCCTCCACAGACCTTATCACAGTCCCCCAGTCACCATCCACACTGTCCGAGTTGGGGGCCACCATGTCACGGCCTCCAGGGGATGTCCTATTGCTCAAGCTGAGAGCTAGTTTCATGGGCTCAGCTGATGAAAATTACAATTTCAGTTACACTATGTGCCCCTCCCTCTGGGTAAGTGATGCTTCAACCCCAAGTAAGAGACATGGACCAAGTAGGTCACCTGCCCTGTCAGTAAATAAAGACGTTGTGGCCTTTGAGCCATCAGCCACTGCAGCTGCCCCAACTGTGCACTGCAAGGGGATGAAGAAGGGAGAAGTGCAGGACGCCTGCTCCAGGTAGCCGAGGCGCTGGGATGTCCGCTCCAGGTAGCCGAGGCGCTGAGACACCAGGTCCAGGTAGCTGAGGTGCTGGGATGCCAGGCTCCGGGTAGCTGAGGTGCTGGGGTGCTGGCTCCGGGTAGCTGAGGTGCTGGGATGCTGGCTCCAGGAAGCTGGTGTCCATATTGAGCCCAGACTCTTGCATCTTCCCATACACAGTGGTGACGGTGGTTTAGTCACTAAGTTGTGTCCCACTCTTGAGACCCCTGCCAGGCTCCTTTGTCCCATACACAGAGAAGTACTCAATTCATTAAATTGAAGTATCTGGATTTCAAAAGTAATCTTTTGATAGTCCAACTATCTAGTTTTTGTTACAAAAATGCTTGTATAACCTGGCTCCTCCCTTACTTCTTCAGAGCAGGCCCTCAGAGTGACCTGAGATGCTGTCATAGGAGCATAAGTCTTCAGTTTTGGCCCTAAATAGAATTCAATTCTCAGCTTTTAGGTGGTTCATTTTTAATTTTTTTTTCAGTTGACAAAGATAACAGTGCACCAAGGGAGTCACCTCTCCTACATTTCCAGAAAGGACCTTCGGCCACTCCATCCCCCACCTCCCATGGCCAAGTTCACCCAGCAACTTAGGTTGGGGGCTGGCATCACTGCTAGGAAAATGGTGCTGATGTCATGTGCCTTCCTTGTTATGTTAGCTTGCCTTTCTTTCTTTTTGTTGTTCTTGCTTTAAATGAGCTCCCTCTTTATTTTTTAAACTTCCTTCCTGGAGTTTGAGTCATTTCCCGAGGTCTTTGTCTGCCTTAGCTAAGGACCTCAGTGCCCAAGACGGTTTAGAAGTCCTTCTGTTTCTTCTCCAGGGACCTCAGTCCAGACAGAAGCCCAAGCTGGACAAAAGTTCTGGGAGAAGTAGGGCATGAAAATAATGCTTGGAGTTTTCCCTAAGGGGAGACTCCACACGTGGCCACCTTGACCCAATCTCCTTGGGTAGAGAGAGCAGCCTGCTGAATTGGGAGGGAAGCTCTTCGAGGCGTGAAGGAACTATGACTCCAGGGAGAAGCCCCCTGTTTCCAGCTGTGCTGCCTGGGGAGTGAGTGCTCTGAGCTTACACAGCCAGGAAGTGGGTCCCACACTGGGAGAAGATCTGGACTCTTGCCCCAGGGAAGAATTTTTTGCCTCCATCCATGATCCCCAGCATCAGCACAGGTCATAACCTGGCAGAATACCCTCACCCTTAGCTGACATGATGGAGAGGGAGACAAGCCCTTTACCACTGTTTGCTGATGGATGAAACACCCCACCTCATTCCTGGCTTTGTCCCACTGGCTCTCAAGTTCTGACAATGTGGGGTATCTAAGTGGGCCTTCAACTTCCCTTCACCCGATCCCAGGTCCTCTCCTGTGCCCCAGCTGTCCCGGGTTTGGGGTCCACCTCTGAGCCGGCTAAAAGTGACCCGTGGCCCAGCGGTAGTGGCTGCAGCCGACGGGCTGGGTAAGCTGCAAAGGTCTCATGTAAATATAAGTGGGGTTGTGCAAACCACAGTCTGTGGGCCAAATTCTGCCTGAGGCCTGCTTTTGTAGATAAAGTTCTATTGGACACGGCCATGCTTTATTGTTTACTTAACATCTGTGGCTGCTTCAAGCTAGAGATAAAGTAGCTGCAACATGGTCTGTATGGCTCAGAAGGCTGAAAACATCTACTATCCAGCCCTTTATAGAAAATGCTGGGGTCCCTGGATATTAGAAGACAGTGAGCTATTTTGTCCCTGTAGAGGGTTACCACTTGGATGGAACCTTTCGGAGACAAAGTCTCTGGGGAGCGGTGTTGGTACTGACAAGTGGACATCTTTGATGGAGGCCCTGCTGCTCTCTGGTCCCTATAGTGGTTACACAACCCCATATGATGGTTCCCTGCCCGCCCCTACACAGGGCTGGTCTACACTTCCCCACGGCCTTATCCCTGGTCCTTCTGAAGGTTGCAGCCTTGGAGCCAGGGCACAAATGTAGCCTTGGCTCCTACGACCCAGGGCATAAGCCAGAGGACCTGCGTGGGTGGGTTTGACTTCCCTGAGGCTAGTGGGAGATGGAGCTCCTTTGGTCCAGTCCTCTTGGAGGTGTAGAAAAACTCGTGACCAAGACACTCTCCTTTCTTTTAATTACACCTTTAATTTCGAGATCCTTATGGATTAACATGCAGTTTATAAGAAACAATACAGAAAGACTCCTAGAGTCCTCATCTGGGTCATTTCCCCCATGGCTGCATCCTGCTGAATGAGAGGACAAGTCACAGGAGGATTCTGACTCTCAGGCAGTCAGCACCTGAGTCTTTCCAGCATCACAAGGACACCTCCTGCTGTCTTTTCACAGTCCCTCCCCTTTTTGACCTCTGAAGCCAGCAATCTATTCCTCACTGCCCACCTTTTTGTCATTTCAAGGTTATCTACGTGTGGAACCTCACAGCATGCCACCGTTGGGACTGACTTTTTTCAGTCTCTGGGGATTAATGTGTGTGTGTCAGTAGTTTTTACCCTGTTACTACAAAGTATTATTCAAGATATTGTAAGACCACAGTTCATTTACCCATTCATTTATTGAAGGATATTTGGGTTGTTAGTAGTTTGGGGCCACTAGGAATCAGTCTGCCACATGTGTGTGTAGGTTATCATGTGGACACAGAATTAGTGTGTTGTGTCTCAGAGGAATGCGGCCCAGAGAAAGCAAAGGACTCTGGTGTGGCTGCCTTTTCCTGATGGTCTCCACTGGTTTGTGGTTCAACTGGTTGAAATAGATAACAGTGTCACCCATTGTTCCTACTCACCCCACTCCCAAGTCTAGGTGGAAATCCTCCTTCTTCACCCTTACCTCCTCCACCACCCCTGTCTCCTCCATCACTCCCGTCTCCTCCATCACTCCCATCTCCTCCATCACTCCCGTCTCCTCCTCACTTCTGTCTCCTCCATCACTCCTACCTCCTCCATCACCCCGTCTCCTCCATCACTCCCATCTCCTCCATCACTCTCATCTCCTCCATCACTCCCATCTCCTCCCTCACTCCCATCTCCTCCCTCACTCCTGTCTCCTCCTCATTTCTGTCTCCTCCATCACTCCTGCCTCCTCCATCACCCTGTCTCCTCCATCACCCCGTCTCCTCCATCACTCCCATCTCCTCCCTCACTCCCGTCTCCTCTTCACTCCTGCCTCCTCCATCACCCTGTCTCCTCCATCACCCCGTCTCCTCCATCACTCCCATGCCTCCTCCATCACCCCGTCTCCTCCATCACTCCTGCCTCCTCCATCACCCTGTCTCCTCCATCACTCTGCCTGCTCTATCACCACTCCACGTGTGAACTTGGGCAAGACAGCCTGGTTCCGAGAGGGTTACTCTTACTCATCTCAGCCTGTCAGTGGCAGGAAGACCAGCAAGATCATCTAGGGTGGGGGCAGGAGTTGCCCTGCAGGTCTTTGGGGGTGTGGAGTGCCCTGGGTGCCTGTGACTGGGCTGATTCAGACTCCTAGACCTGAGGATGTATTGAACTGAATGAAGTCTGCTACCCACTGTGTCTTTGAGGATCAGGGAGGAGAACCCAACAGTAAACCTCTATATGGGAAAATCTGCATGTCCTCTATGAAGCTATACCGACACCTCGAGTATGCAGTTTCCTAGTGAAGGAAATACCTATATTTCTGCACCCCAACACTCATAACTAGAAACTCTGAGTTAAATCAAAATACATTTGTTTTACTGAATTTTGTGGAACCAGCTGCTTTTGCAGTGTGACAATCTAATTCCTAAAAATTGGTCACCATTTTAAATTTGGTGGCTTCCCTGATAACTCAGTTGGTAAAGAAACCACCTACAGTGCAGGAGACTCCAGTTCGAGCTTGAGCTTCCCTGGTGGCTCAGCTGGTAAAGAATCTGCCCATAAACCGGGAGACCTGGGTTTGATCCCTGGGATGGGAAGATCCCCTGGAGAAGGGAAAGACTACCCACTCTAGGATTCTGGCCTGGAGAATTCCATGGACTGTATAGTTCACGGGGTCACAAAGAGTCAGACACAACTAAGTGACTTTCATTTCATTTTTAAAATTTGGTGGGGGGCTCAGAGATGAATTATTATTATTATTATTTGTCTTTCAAACTTTTACTTAAGGGCACTGATCCATGATGGATTTTAGATCTTGTTGAATGCAGCCACATCCATAGACTATACATACTCATCGAAAGCAGTGATCTGCTCCTCCAGCATGTCTGTCCCAACTTTGTCGTCTCCAACTACACACTGTATTTGAAGTTTTTTAATGCCATACCCAACTGAAACTAGTTCAGAAGAGCCCCAGGCCAAGCCGTCTGCTTGAATGCTTCTGACGGGCTCCTCTAGTTTTGCCATATCGGTCTCATCATCCTAAGGTTTCACGTCTAATAAGATGGAAGATTGGCGACAAGTGCTGGTTTTTCGGCTTTCTTTGACTCATACTGAGCAAGGCATTCTTCTCTTAGCCTCTTGGCTTCTTCACTTTCTTCCTCATCATCAGATCCAAAGAGATCAATGTCATCATCATCTTTACTATCTGTAGCTCCACTTTCTGTGGTGTCCTCCACATTAGCAGGGCCATACTTGGCCAAAGCTTTCTTCACTCCCGGCAGCCTGGCCTTTTCCTTCTCATAAGATTTGATGTGGTTATACCAACGGAGGGCATGACACAAGTCGGCAGGTGGTGGGCCGGAGACGGCTTCAAATACTGCCACATCTGCTTGTGATGGCACGTACCCCTCTATGTAACTCTTGTCTGCCAAGTAGTTGTTGAGCACCTGGAGGCCAGCGGGGCTCTTCAAGTCTCCAAAACCCATGGCGATGGCTAATCTAGAACTGGGAGGCAGCAAAGAAAAAGAGGCATGCAACTGGTCAGCGCCCAGTGCTAAGAGAAAAAAGGTCAGAGATGAATTATCAACACAACAGAATCACTCTGCCTTTAAAACACCTGGCTTAAAAGCACACTTGCTGAATCACTTAGGTGAAATGCTGGCAGCCCCTGGGCTCAAGCTGCAGCCTGTTCTAGGAAACCAGTGGAACCACCTCCATTCTGGATGCTGTGAGGTTGTCACGTGTGATCCCAAGCAGGCAACGAAGCGGCTGCTCCCCATGTGGGTGTAGATAGGGCTCTGTGTGTTGGGGCCCAGAGCGCCCGGAGTCTCCTCCTCCTTTCTGCTGCCCACGAGGTTCCCATGGGAAGAGAAGAGTGAGGCTTGTGGGACAAGCTGGCTCGGGTGTGTCTCCCCTTTGCTCCCTCAAGGCACCTGCTGTGCCTGAGGTACCGGCAGGCTGCTGGGGTTTGGACAAGGAAAGGCCAGTCTCCCCAGAGTTTTGTTGTTGCTGTCCTAGGCTCTGCAGGGGGCCCCCCTCCTCGCCTCCCTCCCCGTCAGCACCAGGCAAGGAGGTCAACTCTCTCCCCAGAAAGAGCCCAACCTGAAGCCTTTTCTCTCTTCCAATATGGAGTGGGGGGTGGGGGGGGGGTGGGGGGGGGGGCGGGGAGAGGCTGTGGTTGCCCCTAGAATTCTTTTTTAAGATTTATTTGATATGGACCATTAAAAAAAGAATTTATTGAATTTGTCCCAGTATTGCTTCTGTTTTATTTATTTATCTATTTCTGGTCATGAGGCACATGGGATCTTAGTTTCCCAACAAGGGATCGAACCCACACCCCCTGCATTGGAAAGTGAGATCTTAACCACCAGGGAAGTCCCAGACCCCTAGAACTGTTGTGTGGAAATGTGGTTCTGCAAACAGACCAAAGGCCTGCAGACCTGGGAGGACTTCTGAGGCCCCTGGGTCAGGTCTTGTCTCACAGAGTAAAATCTTTAGAGCCCAAAGTCTGGAAAGAATGCCACTGGCTGCAAGTAATAGCCAACAAATAAATTGCTCAAACAAAAATGCTAATAATTCCCTGTGCTGTATAATATAGCCGATATTTTATAGTAACTTGAAGTATAATCTATAAAAATCTTAAATCACTGTATTGTACACTTGAAACTGGAACAATAATGTAAATCATCCATCCTGTGATAAAAATGCTAATAATGTCAAATAAGAAGCCTTGGCAGGGTGACTTTAGGGTCAGCCTCCTTCCATCTTCATGCTCTGCTCCTCTGAGTGTGTCCGCTCATCCAGACTCTATCAACTTTGCAAACCAGCATCTGGAAGACCATACCAAGCATGGGGTGTCTATTTCTCATGTCTCTGCTTAAGGGGGAGGAGAAGTTTCCTGAAGCATCCAGCATTCTGCCTTAACCCACGCGGATGGGCTATGTCACATGTCTGCTCTGGTCCAGGTGCTGGCCAGGGGGTGGACTTACCATCATTGGCTTAGACCTGGATCGAGGAGTTTCTGATATCTCTTGAAGCTTATTGCTGACAGGTACACAGGTGAACTTGTCTTTGGAAGGAGAGAGAGCATCTTCCCCACAGCTCACTTCATACAGAGAGAAATGCACACAGAATCTTGATAGACCCCAGGTAACTTTTGGCTGAACTACTATCATGGTTTTAGATGAAAGCAGGTGGGCCACGGTGTGGATAATCAGTGACACTAGGTTCCCCGGTGATATAGGAGCCAGCCGGGCAGCCCCCAGTGGCACTGGCAGGGCCATTGATTTCCATGTCAGGGCAGGGTCAGCATCACCAGAGGCTATTTTTCAATAGAAGCCAGAAATCCAAATCTTCACGTAAAATCTTACACTTCCTAAATATTGATAATGAACTCACTCTTTTATTGACACGATGGGGCTAATAAAAATTGTCTAAGAGCTGGACTTCTAGAGATGGGAATACCACACTACCTGACCTGCCTCCTGAGAAATCCATATGCAGGTCAAGAAGTAACAGTTAGAACCTGACATGGAATAACAGACTGGTTCCAAATTGGGAAAGGAGTATGTCCAGGCTGTATATTGTCACCCTGCTTATTTAACTTCTATGCTGAATATATCATTGCCAAAATGCCGGGCTGGAAGAAGCACAAGCTGGAATCAAGATTGCTGGGAGAAATATCAATAACCTCAGACACGATATGCAGATGACACCACCCTTATGGCAGAAAGTGAAGAGGAAATGAAGAGCTTCTTGATGAAAGTGAAAGAGGAAAGTGAAAAAGTTGGCTTAAAACTCAGCATCAGAAAACTAATATCATGGCATCTGGTCCCATCACTTCATGGCAAATAGATGGGGAAACAAGGTAAAGAGTGAGAGACTTTATTTTCTTAGGTTCCAAAATCACTGAAGATGGTGACTGCAGCCATGAAATTAAAAGGCACTTGCTCCTTGGAAGAAAAGCTATGACCAACCTAGACAGCATATTAAAAAGCAGAGATATTACTTTGCCAACAAAGGTCCATGATAGTCAAAATATGACCAACCGTAGTCAAAGCTATGGTTTTTCCAGTAGTCATGTGTGGATGTGAGAGTTGGACTATAAAGAAAGATGAGTGCCAAAGAACTGACGTTTTTGAACTGTGGTGTTGGAGAAGACTCTTGAGAGTCTCTTGGACTACAAGGAGATGCAACCAGTCCATCCTAAAGGAAATCAGTCCTGAATACTCATTGGAAGGACTGATGTGAAGCTGAAACTCCAATACTTTGGATGCGAAGAACTGACTCATTTGAAAAGATCCTGATGCTGGAAAAGATTGAAGGCAGGATGAGGGGGGGTGAAAGAGGATGAGATGGTTGGATGGCATCACCAATTTGATGGACATGCATTTGAGCAAGCTTTAGGAGTTGGTGATGGACAGGGGAGCCTGGTGTGCTACAATCCATAGGGTCACAAAGGGTTGGATACAGCTGAGTGACTGAACTAAACTGAACTGAAGAGCTGGACCCAACTTGGAGCCCATGGTCTCCTTTGGATAAAGCGGTCAACATCTGGAAGTTGGGATGAGGCTTTGCTGTGGTCTCTTTGCACCGACTGGCAGTGGGACCCCTACTTTGGGAGACATCAAACATTACAGGAGAGGCCCAAGGGCACTGTTACTGTTCCCAGGTCTAGGGACCAAACCACTTTCTAGCCGTGATCTTCCAAAGAGCACTAGAGAAGTGAGATAAGAGAAACCAGGACACTCAGAGGAAATTACCGGGGATGTTTCCTGCAATGAATGTCCCAGGCTGTGCTGGAGACAGGTAGGGTGTGGATGCTGTGATTCATCATTTCATATGGAAATGAGATGTGATTCAGTACTCTTTGGGGAAATGAAAGGTGATGATAAAACATACACCAGTTAGTTAGTTCAGTCGCTCAGTTGTGTCTGACTCTTTGTGACCCCATGAATTGCAGCACGCCAGGCCTCCCTGTCCATCACCAACTCCCAGAGTTCACTCAAACTTATGTTCATCGAGTCAGTGATGCCATCCAGCCATCTCATCCTCTGTCGTCCCCTTCTCCTCCTGCCCCAAATCCCTCCCAGCATCAGGGTCTTCTCCAATGAGTTAACTCTTCACATGAAGAGGCCAAAGTATTGGAGTTTCAGCTTCAGCATCAGTCCTTCCAATGAACACCCAGGACTGATCTCATTTAGGATGGACTGGTTGGATCTCCTTGCAGTCCAAAGGACTCTCAAGAGTCTTCTCCAACACCACAGTTCAAAAGCATCAATTCTTCGGTGCTCAGCTTTCTTCACACTCCCACTCTCACATCCATACATGACCACTGGAAAAACCATAGCCTTGACTAGACAGACATTTGTTGGCAAAGGTCTCTGCTTTTCAATATGCTATCTTCGTTGGTCATAACTTTCCTTCCAAGGAGTAAGCATCTTTTAATTTCATGGCTGCAATCACCATCTGCAGTGATTTTGGAGCCCCCAAAAATAAAGTCTCACACTGTTTCTACTGTTTTCCCATCTATCTGCCATGAAGTGATGGGAATGGATGCCATGATCTTCGTTTTCTGAATGTTGAGCTTTAAGCCAACTTTTTCACTCTCCTCTTTCACTTTCATCAAGAGGCTTTTTAGTTCCTCTTCACTTTCTGCCATATGGGTGGTGTCATCTGCATATCTGAGGTTATTGATATTTCTCTCAGCAATCTTGATTCCAGCTTGTGCTTCTTCCAGCCCAGCGTTTCTCATGATGTACTCTGCATAGAAGTTAAATAAGCCGGGTGACAATATATAGCCTTGACGTACTCCTTTTCCTATTTGGAACCAGTCTGTTGTTCCATGTCCAGTTTTAACTGTTACTTCCTGACCTGCATATAGGTTTCTCAAGAGGCAGGTCAGGTGGTCTGGTATTCCCATCTCTTTCAGAATTTTCCACAGTTTATTGTGATCCACATAGTCAAAGGCTTTGGCATATTCAATAAAGCAGAAATAGATGTTTTTCTGTGGCTCAGATCATGAACTCCTTATTGCCAAATTCAGACTTAAATTGAAGAAAGTGGGGAAAACCACTAGACCATTCAGGTATGACCGAAATCAAATCCCTTATGATTATACAGTAGAAGTGAGAAATAGATTTAAGGGACTAGATCTGATAGACAGAGTGCCTGATGAACTATGGACGGAGGTTCATGACATTGTATAGGAGACAGGGATCAAGACCATCCCCATGGAAAAGAAATGCAAAAAAGCAAAATGGCTGTCTGAGGAGGCCTTACAAATAGCTGTGAAAAGAAGAGAAGCGAAAAGCAATAGAGAAAAGGAAAGATGTAAGCATCTGAATGCAGAGTTCCAAAGAATAGCAAGGAGAGATAAGAAAGCCTTCCTCAGCAATCAGTGCAAAGAAATAGAGGAAAACAACAGAATGGGAAAGACTAGAGATCTCTTCAAGAAAATTAGAGATACCAAGGGAGCATTTCATGCAGAGATGGGCTTGATAAAGGACAGAAATGGTATGGACCTAACAGAAGCAGAAGATATTAAGAAGAGGTGGCAACAATACACAGGAGAACTATACAAAAAAGAGCTTCATGCCCAAGATAATCACGATGGTGTGGTCACTCACCTAGAACCAGACATCCTGGAATGTGAAGTCAAGTGGGCCTTAGAAAGCATCACTACGAACAAAGCTAGTGGAGGTGATGGAAATCCAGTTGAGCTATTTCAAATCCTGAAAGATGATGCTGTGAAAATGCTGCATTCAATATGCCAGCAACCCCATGTCCAAGGAGCAGCAGCTGTGTGGGCGCGGGAAGGCTGAGAGGAGCTACTCCATGTTCAAGGTCAGGAGGGGTGGCCATGAGGAGATACCCCTCATCCAAGGTAAGGAGCAGCAGCTTCGCTTTGCTGGAGTAGCCACTGCACTTTGCTGGAGCAGCCGTGAAGAGATACCCCACGTCCAAGGTAAGAGAAACCCAAGTAAGACAATAGGTGTGGCAAGAGGGCATCAGAGGGCAGACACACAGAAACCATAATCACAGAAACAGACATCAGACAGATAAAATTAGACAAATGGGCCCAAACTCAGGCATGTGAATCTAGCCTCAGGGTTGCCATAGTAGCTGAATCCATCAGAAACTGAGAGGGCTCTCTGCACACCCTGGGACACCTGTACCTTGACTGGAGTCAGTTGGCCTAGATTCAAGTTCTGACTGTATTCCTTACTAGCTAGGCAAGTTCCTAACCACTCTAAGCTTTCCCAGCTGGAAACGAGCATGATGGTCACGTCAGTACCCACCTCACTGGGTTGTTGGGAGAAAATTTTTATTAACTTTTTGGTATTTTTTCTCTGTTCCTTTTCTATAACTGTGTGTATATGTGTTATATGCTGTTGTTCAGTCGCTAAATTGTGTCTGACTCTTTGCAACTCCATGAATGGCAGCACACCAGGCTTCCCTGTCCTGTGTCCCTGAGTTTGCTCAAATTCACGTCCGTGGAGTTGGTGATGCCGTCCAACCATCTCATCCTCTGTCATCCCCTTCTCTTCCTGCCTTCAATCTTTCCCAGCGTCAGGGTCTTTTCCAATGAGGTGGCTTTTCGCATCAGATGGTCAAAGTATTGGAGCTTCAGCTTCAGCATCAGTCCTTCCAATGAATATTCAGGACTGATTTCCTTTAGGATGGACTGGTTGGATCTCCTTGCAGTCCAAGGGACTCTCAAGAGTCTTCTCCAACACCACAGTTCAAAAGCATCAATTCTTCAGTGCTCAGCTTTCTTTATCATCCAACTCTCACATCCATACATGACTACTGGAAAAACCATAGCTTTGACTAGATGGACCTTTGTAGGCAAAGTGACATCTCTGCTTTTTAAAATACTGTCTAGGTTTGTCATAGATATTCTTTCAAGGAGCAAGTGTCTTTTAATTTTGTGGCTGTAGTCACTGTCTGCATTGATTTTGGAGCCCAATAAAATGAAATCTGACACTGTTTCCACTTTTTGCCCATCTATTTGCCATGAAGTAATAGGACTGGATGCCATGATCCTCAGTTTTTGAATGTTGAGTTTTAAGCCAGCTTTTTCACTCTCCTCTTTCACCTTCAAGAGGCTGTTTATTTCCTCTTCACTTTCTGCCATTAGAGTGGTATCATCTGCATATCTGAGGTTGTTGGTATTTCTCCTGGCAATCTTGATTTCAGCTTGTGAGTCATCCAGCCCAGCATTTCCTGTGATGGATTCTGCATATAAATTAAATTAATAGGGTGACAATACTTGACATACTCCTTTCCCAGTTTTGAACCAGCCGGTTGTTCCATGTGTGGTTCTAACTATTGCTTCTTGTCCTGCGTACAGGTTTCCCTCTTTTTTGGGTTTCCTTCCTGTTTAGGTAACCACAGAGCATCGAGTAGAGTTCCCTGTGCTATGTAGTAGGTTCTCATTAGTTACCTGCTTTATGTATAGTATCTGTAGTGTGTATGTGTCAATACCAGTCTCCCAGTTCATCCCATCAACTCCATTCCCTTTTGGTTCCCATACATTTGTTCTCTATGTCTGTGTCTCTATTTCTGCTTTGCAAATATGTTCATCTGTACCATTTTTCTAGATTCTACATATATGTGTTAATATTCAAATTTCTTTTTCTCTGTCTGACTTCACTGTTTTCTAATGACTGTTGTATGCATGCTTTTTTTCATGAAGAATTGAATCTTGAATGTGGGAACTATAGACATCTTATTCCATAAAACTGTATTGTCTAAATAGGGCAAAACTCTATGCCATTTACTGGAACCACTGAGAGTGTTATAAATGCTAAAGGGATCCTGAAAATTACCAAGCCAGCTGTGTGAGCAGGATTTACAGGCTCGTGTCTCACACTGAGCTGTCCTGGAGACAGAATCTGCCCAAAACCCTGTACCCTTTCCTTGATTTATCTCTTTCCAAATGTTGATGAGCCGCTTTGCTTGCCAAAGCCAGATCTGGGAAGTGAGTACTAGTTAGCCTTAAAAACAATGCTCGGCCCAGTCAAGTTTTCTGTAAATACTGTGCATGATAAGTTACACAAGGACACTATTTATGAAATGTGGGAAAATTGATAAGGCTGTATAAGCATGCTTACCAGCCAAGGGGCGGGGGCCGGGGTAAGGGCAGGGGAGAGTCTTTGAAAAAAAAAAAGACTGCAGCCAGTGAAACAGGTTTCCTCCTGCTCAGTTTTGCTCAGTGAGGGGCGGGAGGGTGTGGGGTCGGCCTTCAGCCAGCACCTCTGTCTCTTGGTTGCCCTAATGGACTCCTCACTGGGGTGATGGCATCAGGACTCCCGTCTCCCCTCTCTTACAGACCAGGAAACCCAGCCCTCTGGAGATGCCGAGCTTAGGTCCTGTCCCAAAGCCAGCAAATATCCAAACCAAGGCACCAATGCCAGAGGCAAGTTCAGGTGATCAACGCTTGTCAGCGTACTGGTGGGGCAGTGACTCCTCCCCCCAAATCCCCTGCCCAGATGTGAGCCCCTGGAGCCCTCACAGAGTCCCTTGGAGGTGTGAGGAACTGCTATGGACTCTCATACATGGACAGAGAGGTCCCACAGCTCATCTAAAGCCACACAGCTCGTGAGGGGCAGAGTGGGATTTGAACCAGGGGTAGATGTGTTCTGTCCCTTTAAACAGCTGGAAACTCACAAACCAGCCCTGGCGGGGTGTGTCCTCATGTGGTTTTGCACACGTGGGATAGTGTACCCAGGAGGGTCAGCGCAGTAGCTCACACAGTGGCACAGAGTGTTGCTTTCATTCTTCATTTGTTCTTTAGTTTTGTTCATTTTTCATTTTGTAGAGATGTTTATAACTGCTCTATTTCTATGAAAAGGGGAACAATATAGCTCCATCTGAGCCTGAAACCATGGTTGCCTGCTGAGAGGTCCTCACACATCATTCGGGTCTCTCTGCACAGAGGGTGGGGGGCTGCCACATGAAGGTCTTAGCCCTTCAGTGCTTCCCCACAGATTTCAGATAAAAGTCAAGTTGTCACTGTTTGGGCTCTCAGGGCTCCTCCCCTCCCCAGGTCCTCCTATCCATTCCTCAGGCTCTCGTAGGACCGCCTTTCCTTCACTTCCTTAACAAGGTTGTGGGCCTCCCACCCCAGGGCCTTAGCACATGCTATTCCCCCACATGAACGCCGTTTCCCCTCTTATCTTTTCCTCCTTTAAATTCCAGCTTCGTTGCCATTCTTTCCCGGAGGAGCCGGTCCCAAGTGTCCATCCCAAGGATCTCTCCTGACACCCTGAGGTACCTGTCACCACTAAAACTGCTCAACATGTTCAAATCTGTCCATTCTAAGGGATGTCAAAGGTCATGAAGGCAGGAGTTTTCTCCTAGAATATCAGTGCTGAGCCCAGTACACAATAAGGTCTTAATCAACATTGCTTGGGTGGATGGATGGTTAGGTAGATGGATGGATAGATGGATAAAAAGATGGATGGATGGATGGGTGGGTGGGTGGATGGTTGGATGACTGCATGGATAGATAGGTGGGTGGGTGGATGGATCTCCACAGACACTAAAGAGCACAGGGAGAACTCAATGGATTCTAAGAAAGCATCTCTGGACTCTTGCAAACATCTGATTAAAATAAAAAGAATGCAAGGAGCACCCCCTGAGGGCTCTCTGTCTAGAGTCTGAGATGAGTGTTTTATCCCTTGTGGAGGCTGAAGCCCCTGAGTTCCCAACCCCCACGACACCCTACTGGAAGCTCTGAGGAGAGCTGGTGTCCCATCTCAGTCACTTGGAGGTTTGCCACTCTCCACTGAGCACTCCCTTTGGGGGCTGGGTCCTCACCATCCACCCAGAGTGCCGAGAGTCATGGGTGCCCGTGGGTAGGGGGAGCCAAAGGGGGAGGGTCCAGTCCCCTCCCTTCTCTGGGGAGACGGATGTGTGGTCTGCAGGTCTCCTGAGGGTTCCAGCTGGAGCCCCAGGTCACCTGCTCAATTTAGTGTCACCCAGTGCTGCCCGCTTCCTTGGCCTTGTCTCACTCCTCCCCTCTCAAATAAACTGCGTATCCCAAATGTTTTTCTGGGCTCTACTTCTTGGGGACCCCAACTGGTGACAGCCTCAGTGAGCAGAACACACTATCATCACAGGAAAAGAACTCTTCAAGGGCCTCTGTGAGTCGCTGTGCGGAAGGAGGTCAGCCGTGGCCTGGGTGGATTCTGGGCTCAGACCTCCCACCCTTCCGGTAACCCTGAGCTGAGGAAAAACAGGCGCACAAGTCTCGGCCTGTGAGGTCAAAGACATTTTCATCTTTTCCTTTATGATGCTTTCTGCGAAGCTGCCACATCACAACACAGCATTTGCGCTACAAAACCCTGAAAACTGCCAAATTTCACCCAATTGAGTTTAACGTTCTCAAGGAGGGAGCTTGGCATTGTGTTAGAAACTCAGACATTCCCACGGCCCAGTTCCTATTTTAAAATTGCCTATCTATTTAAAGTTCACGATGAGGGGACACAAGAGAAAAAAGACTCTCAAAGCCAAAGGGAACATGAGCGCGCAAAAGGAGAGTCCAGTTTGCTTCTAAAAAAGGCTGAAAATTATAACCGTCGTGTCTCAAGTCTGAGGATTTTTTTTCTTTTCCTCTTCTGGTTGTTTGCAAACCAAAGTGGAATTTTATTATGGGTTATGAAGTGAGTTTCTCAAGTTCCTGGCCCCCTCCAAATCTCTACTCACTCCGCGGCGTGCCCTCACATGGAAGGAGGAGGGACCCCCAAATAAAGGCGCTGGTGCATGCAAGCCACAAACGTCTCCCCACCCCCATCGCCGCTGCATTTCCTTAGCCCGAACCCAGCGACGTTGCCTGGCTCCTTTTATGCACAACAAAACCGTGATGAAGGCTGCAGGAGTCAGAAGCTATTCAGCACAGGAAGCCCCTGTATCCGGTGAGGAATAAGAAGTGCAGCGGCAGGATGCGCCTTGGGTCAGGGGGCCGCGGAAAGCCTTCAGCCTTTGTGTCCTTCTCTGTGACGGAGCGTCCACGTCTGAGCCCTCGGCTCCCCTCGGAGCTCAGCTTGGGCTGCCGCTGTCACCGCCCGGGCGTCAGCCTCCCACCCAGAGGGACACAGAGGCCACGATGGCCAGTTCAGCTGGCCTACTGCTGCTGCTGCTGCTGCTGTCGATCCAGTCCCGGGCAGAGAATACCACTGACTGGGAGGCCGTGGTCTGCGCAGGGTCTGCCTGCTACACGGCCCACAGGCACAAGCTGAGTGCGGAGGATGCCCAGCTCCATTGCAGCAAGAAAGGGGGCAATCTGGCCACGGTGAAGAGTGAGGAGGAGGCCTGGCACATCCAGGGTGCCCTGACCCAGCTCCTGCTGCTGGGGCCGCCCCTGCAAGAACGCTCGAAATTCTGGATTGGGCTCCAGCGAGAGAAAGGCACTTGCTCGGACAGCAGCCTGCCTCTGAAGGGCTTCAGCTGGCTGGGTGATGGGGAGGACTCACAGTACAACAACTGGTACAAAGAAGTTAGGAGCACCTGTACCCACAGGCGCTGCGTGTCCCTGATTCTGGACCTGTCTGTGCCGGGCTTGGCCAGCGGCCTCTCCAAGTGGGTCGATGGTCCTTGTGGGCACTCCGGGTTTCCTGGGATGAACATCGAGGGCTTTGTGTGCAAGTTCAGCTTCAAAGGCATGTGCCGGCCGCTGACCCTGGGGGGCCCGGGTCAGGTGAACTACACGACCCCTTTCCAGGCTACCAGCTCCTCCCTGCAGGCCGTGCCCTTTGCCTCGATGGCCACCGTGGCCTGTGAGGACGGGAATGAGGGCAGGCAGCACTACTTCCTGTGCAAGGAGAAGGCCCCCAGCGAGTTTGACTGGGACAGCTCAGGGCCCCTCTGTGTGAGCCCCAAGTTCGGCTGCGACTTCAACAATGGAGGCTGCCAGCAGGACTGCTTCGAGGGTGGGGATGGCTCCTTCCGATGCGGCTGCCGGCCGGGGTTCCGGCTGCTGGACGACCTGGTCAGTTGCGCCTCTCGGAACCCTTGCAGCTCCAACCCGTGCGGAGGGGAGGCCACGTGCTTCCCCGGGTCCCTCGGAACAGACTTTACGTGCCACTGTCCCCCAGGCTACCAGCTGGACTCGACTCAGCGGGACTGTGTGGACGTGGATGAGTGCCGGGACAACCCCTGTGCCCAGGACTGTGTCAACACCCCTGGGAGCTTCCGCTGTGAGTGCTGGGTGGGCTTTGAGCCTGGCGGCCCTGAAGAGGGGGCCTGCGTGGATGTGGACGAGTGTGCCCCTGGCCACTCGCCCTGCGCCCAGAGCTGCACCAACACCGAGGGCTCCTTCTATTGCTCCTGCGAGGAGGGCTACGAGCTGGCTGAGGAGGACGGCACCCAGTGCCTGGACGTGGACGAGTGTGAGGTCCAGCAGGGTGGCCTCTGCGACAGCCTGTGCTTCAACACGGAGGGGTCCTTCCGCTGTGGCTGCCTGCCGGGCTGGGAGCTGGACCCCAACGGCGTCTCCTGCACTGGGGGGCACACGTCATTGGGACCACCGACCGGGTTTCCCCTTAGGGAAGACACGGGAAATGGAGAAGGGAAGCTCCAGTCTTCTGCCACTGTGTCCAGTCGCAGCGGGGACAACCCTGAGGGTACCTCCACAGTGGTGCCCTCCAACAGGAGACTCTCCCTCCCAGCTAGGGTCCCCACCTCCCTGCCCCCATCGGAGATGCTGGCCCCCAGTGCGACGCCTGGGGTCTGGATGGAGCCCAGCACCCATTACCCCACAGCCACCACCGGCCACAGGGAGTCTGCAGGCGAGGATTTCACAGCCAAGCAGAGCGAGCAGGGCACAGACGGACAGCAGCTGCTCTTATTTTACATTCTTGGCACCGTGGTGGCCATCCTGCTCCTGCTAGCTCTGGCCTTAGGGCTGCTGGTCTGTCGCAAGCGCAGGGCCAAGAAGGAGGAGAAGAAGCAGCAGCCGCAGAGCGCAGCGGACAGCTACGCCTGGGTCCCCGAGCGGGCTGAGAGCAGAGCCATGGAGAACCCCTACAGGTGAAGGAGGCTGGGTTGCCCGGGGGGAGTGTGGCAGGCACGGGGGCGGGGTAGGGGCGGCAGTGACCATGGCACGCAGCAGGCAGAGATGAGGGGTAGGCTCGGGCCCCCCTGGGATCACCTCGAGGCCCACATGTGCCCTCTGGGGGTGCCACCCTGCCCCGTGTCCCCACGCCCAGGGTCCAGATGACATGGCCCCGGGGCAGCAGCTTCCAATGTGTTGCCCTTTGTTCCCATAGTCCGACGCCGGGGACAGACTGCTGATGCTGATGAGGCCCCTGGACACTGGCAGCGACCACCATCCTCAGAGCCAGGAGACCATTGAAAGCAGGACCCCCACCTCCTGGAAGACTGGACTGGAATCTTAGCAAGTAGTTGTCAACCTTCTCTTTAAATGCCTGGCAGCTTGAACCGTGCAGGTATCACACGTGTGTAGTGTGGAAGCGGGGGAGGGTCAGGTGTCAGTTTAGGAATTTCGTGCGTGTTAACAATTCTCCTTCCCTCTCCTGCTGAAATTCAAATGTGACTGAGTTCATATCACCCCTGATCCTGGATCGCACTTGACATGTCAGGTGCTAACAGGCTCCCTTTGAACTGCTTCTCTGCCTGCATACACCTCTAATAACAGGACACAAATCAGGGCAAATTTGGACTGAAATGATTTGTGCCTTCTGGTGTGATGAAGCCTGAGTCTATCTGTTGTCTGATTATGTAAGAAGCTCTGTTTCTGATGGAGGGAACGTGTTCAGGCTGGAGGCATATTTTTTCCATTCTTGCGTTTCCATCCACTTAGGTGGCAGAGGCAGGGCGTTTAGAAATCACATCTCTCTAGCTCTTCGGGTTCTAATTGTCTTCAGTTTATTTGCAAATGAAATCTGAACAATGTGGGGAAAATTGTACCAAGCGAGTAAACAGTGACTCTGGAAACTAGGGTTAGAAGGCAGGGTTTGTTTCAAAACTACGTGAGTCAATTTGTCTCAATAAATGTTCCCATGTTCCACCCTGTGTTTGACTGGTGACACCGACATTCGTGAGGTCAAAGGTTAAAGACCACTGGTCTCCGGGGCCAAGTGGCCCCACCCCCTCGATGCCATCCTGCCCTCTCTGCACTCTGCCTGGGCTTGGACACTCTGGTGGTTTCTGGATGATGTGAGGGGCTGAGTTTAAAAAGTGCTGTAACAGCATTTAGCACAGTTCACGGTGGTGGAGGCCTCCTGAGAGCTGAGCCCATCTTGCGGACACCGCACAACCAAGTCAGGACTCGTCCCCTGGGTGCTGGCCCAGTACTGCGTACAGCACAGGTGTCCTCTGGCCCTTTTCCTTAAAAAAAGAAGACAAGAGGAGATGGAGAGAGAATGAGAGTATAACTAAGATCTTGTGCAACAGCAGACACTTCTCAGAGCCGTTTTAATTTATAACCTTGTCTGTAAGTGCCCACTAGCCAGATTTCCCACAACTAAGACTGCTGTGGTCGGTGGTGCTTGGTCCCCATCAGTTCAGCCTGGGTCCCTGGAAAGCAGCCCAGAATTCACTGTGGGGCAGAGCCCTTAGAAGCTGCCTGAGCAGCACAGGAGGCCTGGGCACCTGGAGAAGGTGGGACTGGGGGTGAACCCCTTGGCGCACCCCTCCCTGATGCTCCCCTTCCCCTGCAGGACAGACCGAAGAAACCATTTCCGGGATCCAAACTCTGCCCCAGAGGTCAGCACCCCACGTGCTTGGCCTTCAGAGCCAAGTAGATGCCTTTTGCCAATTTCGAAATGAAGGTGCTATAGCTCACACTGAAAAAAAAAAAAAAAGGAAAAGTGGAAGGGGTTGGGGGAAGGAAGGAAGGAAGGAATGATGGAGGTCTGAGACTGTTTCCTCAAACAGGCCTGCTCCTGAATTTCAGGAACAGTCTCTACAATCACTGCTCTTCTCTCTTGCTGGCCATTGGGAGGGGCTGAAGCAGGAGGACAGTCCCCTGGGAAACTGGAGTGTAGACAGCCAAGGATGGGCCATTCTCTAAATTTGCCTTGGGCGTGGAGAACCTGGGGAGTGTCCTTTGCATGATGAACTCACGACTGCTTGGCTGGGTGGCCTTGAGGCAGAAGTAACCTTGCTGGTGTCACTTTGGTGCCTGTCCCCTGTCCCCAGAGGCACTTAGGGTGAACCCACCAGCTCTGGCCTGAAGCCGGGAGGGACTCAGCCTGTGGTGACCACCAGGCCTGGCAAGGCCATCTCAGGCTTGAGTGCCCGTCGCCAATAGACTAGCAGCCTCTCCAAAAGGTTAGTCTTCACATCTTTCCCCAGGCTCAGGTGAAAAGTGAAATAAAAATCTAAACCCGTATGTGAGTGTGCTTCCGTGCAGCCTTCAAGAGGAGCAGAGTTGGGAGTGAAACTCTCTCCCACACACGCATGTGTAGCTGTGTCTTTTATGTTCTGGTTGTGAGCTTTGTTTGAGCACATTGTGCAGGGCCTAGATGTGGATTTGATCGTTAGCTACTTTTATTCCTACTGTCTTTCCCATATAGATTTCTATAAAAACTAAGAACAGAGATGAGATTTGACTCTGAAAAAGGTACCAAATTAAAAATGATGCAGTTTTTTAAAAAACAAATAGAGGAAAGCCTTTTCCTATTGTTTTTCTTCTTAGTTTCTCCATTGTCTAAATCAGGAAAACAGGAAAGCACTGCTTTCCAGCAGCTGCAAAATGGTGTAATGTCCCCTACACATTTCCACCGTTGAAAACAATAGGGTTAGCATGGAAATCAGAGACAGAAAATCCCTGAAAACATCTGTCCCTCTCTGGCTGCAAAACCCAAGGCTTAAATCTGTGTGGTTTGTGGAGCCTGTCAACCAAAAGAAAGAGGATGATCAAACTCTCCATGGGTTCAGTAATCAAGTCCCTTAGTTTGTTCCAGATTCCGGGAGTAAAACTCACTGAAATGCTTTTTTTTTTTTTTAAACAAAATGAAGTGTGTTTTGGTCTGTTCATGGAGATAACACCCACTCGTTTTAGAAAGAAACTCTGGAATTCCTTTCTCTCATTGTTCCTCTTATCTGCAAGGGGGCAAGTGTTTCCTTTCAGCAGAATTTGCCCACCATTCCCCTGGCCTAAAGCTCTTTTTGCATATTTGGCTTAAGCTAGAATTAGATCATAGGTGAGGTCTTGCATGAGGATACAATTCAATGCGATTGTAAACATCAACAGTCCCTCCCTGAGTGCTAGAAGAGAACACCTAAGTCTCTTTGAATGTGTGTATTTGAAGTTTGTTCCACTGATGCTGGAATCACAGGCTTTCTAGACAGGGTCATTTCATCCCAGGGTGGGGGAGGGAGGGCTGGACACTGAGCTGCCCTCAGGCCTCTGAAAAGCTGAGTGGCACCTCGGGGCAACCTCGGAAGTGGGTTGTCATCCTTTGTGCTTTGTTACCCACATATCCTAATAAACTCCGGAATACATTGCTGTCAATCTGTTTTAATATTTTTATATGCTTCACAACAGCTCAAAATACACAGCAGGAACTACATTCAAAAGTACCTGTGCCCGTTGTCAAAGATACATCGACAACCTGCGTCTTTACTCACTGGAGGTGGCACTGGCCTCAGGGCACCGAGGTGGGGGGAGGACATTGTAGGGAGGCCCCCAGGCCCAGATCCGCGCTTCTAGACTCTGCCCTCTGACCCTGAGCCCTGCTGCACGCCTCCATCTCCACTGTCTTATCCCCTGCATCGTTTTAGTTGTGTGGGAGACGCCTGGTGCAGGATTAAATGTGTCTAACGGGTGCGATTTGCAAACACCATTCTGTAATGATCACAGGAGCATTTTCAACCACTTGGGCACCAAACATTTTCCAGTATATTTAACTAATTGGACAGGCCGACAGCTCGCTCAATGTTCTGCCACATAAACCTCACCGTGACTGGAGGCCGGAACAGCAGATGGTGGTTGATTCCCAGTCGACTTGCTTTCCAGACTGTGGACTTTGTAAAAACAGGGCTTATGGGGAATCAGGGGCTCTCCAGTGATGCTAATGGCCTGGACACTTGTGATAACCAGTCATTACCAGGGCTCAATAAAACTTATTCTTGAGCTGTCTAGTCACTAACAAAACCCATTTGGAAATAATATCTTAATATGAAGAACTGTGGCTGCCTCCTCCCCAACATACACACACACACACAGACACGCAACACAGGCACACACACACACAGAAAAGCACCTTTCACACAGAGAGACACAAAGAGACACACAAATACATACAATCCTAACACCCTCTGTTTCATATTGAAAAACCTTGAGGCCTGATTTATAGGAAAAGCCCATGAACAAACATGCCACACTTTAGCAGCAATTCCTCTTAGAGACTTAGAGTGATGTAAATGCTAGCAAATCTTTCAAATATGATTGATTCACACACACAAAAATGTATAGAGAATTAAACCTATTGTGCAAAACAAGTACATCTGTGACAGAAAACCCATAGATTAACGTGAAAGAGCCACATACACGTCATGTACCTTCCACGGCTTTAACATGGACTGAAAAAGTCCATCCTGATTGAGCTGACTCCTCAATCTATTCCATATGAGGAGGAAGAGACAATAAACCCCAAACCAAAAAGCCTCCGCTCAACAGTGTCTCATCTCTTTTACACCCTGGATCATTGTTTTCAGAGGATATAAAGGCCAGGAGTGGTGAAAACTGAAGAAAGAGAGGAGTGAAAGGTCAAGTTGGAGGATAAGCCCTGAGGTCAACAGTCTCTCCCATGAACTTGACCTGAGGCTCTTCTCTTCATAGCAGGGACCACATTCTGCCTGAGCCTCCAGGAGCCGGCAGCCAGAGCTCCCCAAGAGCTGCTGCCCCGGGTCCTATTTGCTGGGCTTTTTATTTGAGTTTTGTCACCATTGATGCTGGTCCTCCCTTGTGGTTAAAATCCATAGATTTCAGCTGCCTGGAGGGAAGGATGGGAGGGGTGGAGCATAAACAGAGAGGAAAGAAGGGAAGGAGAGAGAGGGAGGGAAAGGGGTGGGGGATGCCTGGATGAAGGTCAAAGTGAAGGTCGCTGGGCCCCAACAGCACATCTCGGCTTTCAGTTGGAGACCATGCAGGGCTGTTTTCTCTCCATGCCATCTCTAACCTCCCGGGTCACACGGCGGAACAGCCAGGCTCTTTCCTGCTGACCCCCATGGAGGACCAACACCCTCCTCATCAGGCTTTTGTCACCTTTCCCTGCAAAGCACTGTTACCTCGTCCCCTCTGCGTTTCACGCTTGTCCTGGTATCATAAAGGCTTAAGCTGGGTCCATGACATCTGCTCTCTTGAGCTCCTTCTGTGTTCAAATATCCAGTGAAAATAATGAGACTTATGAGGTGGAAAGAAATAATTGTACCTTTTACCTTCTTTCTCCAGAGTCTTCCTTTCTGAAAAAGATTAAGTCCCAAACCTAAATGTTCACTTCCTTGTCAAACCTGTCATCTCTGAACCAGGGCATGGTGCCCTGTGTGTCCCAGTACCCACCCTCATGGTCACGGTTAAGGTGTCGGTGTGTGCACTGGGGGTGGGGGGTGCAGTCCTGTACACCCATCATACCAGCTAGCCCATCCTCTTTCTCATCATCTCCCATGGGGATCAGCTTTGTCACTCCTTGTATTTCTATCAGTTCTGTCTTCTCCTTGATGGCTTAGTCACTCAGTTGTGTCTGACTCTTATGGCCCCACGGACTATAGCCCGCCAGGCTCCTCTGACCATGCAATTTCCCAGGCAAGAATACTGGAGTGGGTTGCCATGCCCTCCTCCAGGGGATCTTCCCGACCCAGGGATTGAACCCAGCTCTCCTGCATTGCAGGCAGATTCTTTACCAGCTGAGCCACCAGCAAAGCTGCACGATTGGGTGATTGATGTGCATTTGGCATTATCCCTTTCTTTACCAATATGAAATGCAACCTTCTGGACATCTTCACCTCCAATGACATTCTGTCTAAATCTCCAAACTGATACACTGCACTAATTTGTGGCGTTTTATGAATACAAATGATTTCTATTAGAATATCTTTGTTTTCAGCCTTCTTTATGTTCGTCTCACTGTGTTCCCGTCCTGCCCTGCTCTGGGGCTGCTCTCTCCATCTCAGGGGCCTGGAGCCCCCACAGGGCCTCTGCCCAGAGTGGGCAAGTCTGGGTTGGAGACTGTGAGACTCTGCATTTCTAGCAGGTTTCTGGGGGAGACTGCTGCGGCTGGTCTGGGGGCTCCCCCGGAGGAGCTCTGCTTTATCTGTTTGGGGGTGGTTCTCTTGTCTCATTATTGGGGGTAGGCCCTCCTGGCCACTATCTTCACTCTCTTATTCTAGAAGTGATTTTGGATGGGGCTCCTTCCGAGTCTCCTGACTTTCCCCTGCTCTTCTCCTTTCTTGTCTCCTGAGGTGGCTGTGAAAACTCACTTTCTCTCTAGCCCCCACCCCAGAGACCCCTGTCCTGCCCAAAGCACTACTCCCCTTCTAACATGGTGTATCATTTCTTCCTGTGGTTAAGATTTATTGACTTATTGCCTGTACTTACATATATGTAAGCACCTCTAGGGCAATTTTTGTTGTTGTTGTCTGGTCCCTGGTCCCTGATGCTCCCTGGGCCTGGCACACAGTGGCGCTCAATAACTCTGTGTCTGATGCTTGGCTGCCCTGGGGTCTTGGAGCAGAATGGCAGGCAGGGGGAGACAATGGGGGTCCTATTTGAATCTCTGATGCTGTCCGTGGCCTTCATCTTTTACGGGCTCCTCACCCCAGGCCGCTCCCTCCACACAGGGCAGTGCCCACACTCAAGATGTCCCTATTGCTCTTGAACCAATGCTGTCTTGTCCATCTGGTCTCCAGGCTCCTTTTGCTCCAGAAGCAGACCTGGAGACAAGGATTCCAGTGAAGTAGTTTAATGGGAAAGATGGACATTAACGGTAGGGTCATGTGGAGGCGATGCAACTGTGGAAACACTAGGAAATGTCATTCCACCAGAGGGCTGAGGGAGCCGGGGTATTGATAGACTGACTTCCATCCATCGTGGATGGGGCTGCTGCAGGGGGATGGGTAATTCCCGGTACTTCCAAAGGGGCTCCACTCTGGGATGGGGGAAGCCTTCAGGTACAGAGATGCAGACGTGGGAGGATGGAAGTTGACCCGAGCACAGGCACAGTCTCTGGTGAACAGCCTGGCTGAATCCCCGCCTGTCCTCATCGTCCCCCACACCGAGCAGAAACAGCCCTTCCTTCCTCAAGTCACGGCTGATTTCCTCAGGAGGCAGCTGGGACCTTGGGGAGAGAGCTATCTTTCCAGATTTCTTTAATGGCCCCCACCCCTCTGTTCTTGATGTGATAGCTCAGTGGCTCCGCGTCTGTCTTCCTGTGAGGCTGGGAGGCACTCAAGGGAAAGGTGAGCCTCACACACAGTTTTACACACAACTTGATCTCAAATATGGCCAACAGAAGGCCACCTGAATAGTTCAGTTCTTGGGACACCTTATTAAAGCAACGTGACAGGAAAATTTACCAAACTTTTACTACTATCAGATAAAAAGTGCAACTGATTTATTGGGAAACAGGCAGAATTACTCTCCCCACTTGATAGGTAAGGAAGTGGAAACACAGACAAACTGGGAAATTTGCTCACGGCCCCAGCTGACAAGTGGTGAAGTAGGGCTGTGAAACCCTGCAGCCTCACCTGGATTGCTAGGTCTCACCACCTCCAGCTAACTTCGGGGTGTCAACCAGTAGACTCCTGAGGAGACAAGCTGGCTTTCATCCTGTGTGAGACAGGAAGGTTGAACACTGAGCAATGATGGGTATTTCTAATAATAACTTATGTCCAACCGAGCACCTCTATATTCTTGCACTTGTGTATTCCCCCAGGCACACATGTGTGCATGTACACCACACACACACCCACACCCACACACACATAAACACACACAAGTACCACTCAAAAGCTCTCTGCCATCCCCTGAGAGCTTGTGTACCCGAGGCCCACCGTGATCTGAGGGTGGGGTGTGCCTGCGGCCTCACTGACCCCACAGGGGCCTTCCTGCGTCTGTCTTGGTCACAGTGGCGCCTCTGTGCGTCCTGGAGGTGGAGGTGTGACTGCACCCTGCTGGCAGAGACCACTGCTCCACTGCACCCCCTGTGCACAGTGCCGGGACTGCCAGAGGTGCCGCTTTGTCAAAGACAGTGGGCTAGTTTCTAAAAAGCTAAACATACACACACATGACCTGGCAATTCTGCTTTTAGACATCTACTCAAGGGCAATGAAACCATGATGCTCACAGTCTTGGCCACAGGTATTCACAGGAGGTTTATTTGTGAGCATGCACCTGGACACAACTTCTGTTCCCAGTCTTCTCTCTACCTCCCTCCAGGGCAGCTCGGGAATCATGAATCCCATTCATTTTCCTGGCCTCCATCAGAAGGGGCACATACCTCACTAAGAAGTGGTCTTTGCCAGCCCCCGCTTGCACCACCCCAACTCCTGCCGCCCACATCTTGCTGAGTGTTCTCTTTTCACAGTGTCCTGTTTCTTCTTTTATCCCCTTGCCTTCGAGCTATCTAACTGCATTTCTCTCTGAGCAATGGCCACAGTCAAACCCTATCCTTTGTCTTCAGGTCCTGCCCTTTTAGGGAAGCATCTTTTACTATAGAAACAATCTTTGATGTTATTTAAATTCATAAGTAAAAACAACCTTGGAAAAGCTCCTGGGCACTGCAGGTGCTGGTGTCAGCAGTAATGTCATGGCCTTTCTTTAAGAGGCTTCTTCTGACTAGATGCCCAGAATGGCTTTGATGCTTGGAGACTGGATTTGGTGCTTACTGATTTGTGGCTGAAATGAAAAGCTCTCTGTTAAGTTCAGTTATGTGCCAAGTGATCTTCAACATGAGGCTTTTTTTTTTTTTTTTTTTTTGAGCATAGGAAAAGATGATTCATTTGGGCCTTGTTATTTCAAAAGTTGGAGTCACACAGTCTGGAATCAACTCACCCATTAACTTAACAAACAAGAAAACAAACCAGAATGAATGAATGAATAAAGTTTTGCTGGGGAAATGAGGTTCATACGAGATTTTTAGCTGAGCTATGTAGCCTACCAAATTAATCTTCAGGGGCTTATCGCAGTGTTTACATCCATTTGTGTAGAATAGACAGGAACTAGAAATGATTCTCACATGAATGCAAATGAATTGGTGTTTTTCAATATCTATTCTGGGTATTTTATTCTCCTTCTGCTTTTATGTTAAGTGAACTGGTAGTATTCAGTGGTGAATTCATCTACCCGAAATAATGCCTGATTAACATAATGTTTATTTTCTCATATGATGAAGTGTCCAGAGATGGGAAATCTCAGGCTGCCTTCTGTCTTTTTGGTCCTTCATCACCAGCCTGTGACTTTCATCCTTATGCTTACCACATGCAAAAAAAAAAAAAATTCTTTTATTTTTCTCATTCATAGGCAGAGAAAGGCACCAATCCCAACTCGACAATTTGCTGAGTTGTGATAAGAGTACAGACCCCATGACTAGCACTTCAATCAGGAAGACCTTCCACTGCCCAGCGGGTCTCCTATGTTCCTCCCAGTCTGTTCCCACCCTGTCGATCAACACTGCTTCACTTCTTATCCATATTCAGTCCTTTCACCTGTTCTAGGAATTTAAACAGACGAAATCAGAGTTTATCAGGGTCAAGCCTCTTAAGTTACTTGCTTTCTGCCTTGCCCACTTCTTTTTTTACATCTGATGCCTTTTTCTTGTTTTATTTTGGATCAATCAAGTATTATTTTTCATTATTGGATTTTTTTAGCAATTTTAGGTTTGCAAAAGAATTGAGTTGAAAGTACAGAGAGTTCCCCTATAACCTCTCAACATTTTTAGTTCAGTTCAGTTCAGTTGCTCAGTCATGTCTGACTCTTCGCAACCCCATGAACCACAGCACGCCAGGCCTCCCTGTCAATCACCAACTCCCGGAGTCTACCCAAACCCAGGTCCATTGAGTCGGTGATGCCATCCAGCCATCTCATCCTCTGTCATCCCCTTCTCCTCCTGCCCTCAATTTTTCCCAGCATCAGGGTCTTTTCCAATGAGTCAGCTCTTTGCATGAGGTGGCCAAAGTATTGGAATTTCAGCTTCAACATCAGTCCTTCCAATGAACACTCAGGACTCATCTCCTCCAGGATGGACTGGTTGGATCATCCTGCAGTCCAAGGGACTCTCAAGAGTCTTCTCCAACATCAATTCTTCGGCGCTCAGCTTTCTTCACAGTCCAACTCTCACATCCACACATAACCACTGGAAAAACCATAGCCTTGACTAGACAGACCTTTGTTGGCAAAGTAATGTCTCTGCTTTTTAATATGCTGTCTAGGTTGGTCATAACTTTCCTTCTAAGGAGTAAACTTCTTTTAATTTCATGGCTCCAATCATCATCTGCAGTGATTTTGGAGCCCAGAAAAATAAAGTCAGCCACTCTTTCCACTGTTTCCCCATCTATTTGCCATGAAGTGATAGGACCAAATGCCATGATCTTAGTTTTTTGAATGCTGAGCTTTAAGCCAACTTTTTCACTTTCCTCTTTCACTACCATCAAGAGGTTTTTTAGTTCCTCTTCATTTTCTGCCATAAGGGTGGTGTCATCTGCATATCTGAGGTTATTGATATTTCTCCCAGCAATCTTGATTCCAGCTTGTGCTTCTTCCAGCCCAGCGTTTCTTATGATGTACTCTGCATATAAGTTAAATAAGCAGGGTGACAATATATAGCCTTGATGTTCTCCTTTTCCTATTTGGAACCACTCTGCTATTCCATGTCCAGTTCTAACTATTGCTTCCTGACCTGCATAAAGATTTCTCAATTTCCTATTACTAAGACTGGGCTTTGGTGTGGCACATGGGGTACAATGTGTGAGCCATATTGACACATTATTATTAACTAAAGTCTATAGTTTACATTTGGGTTCACTTTTGTACTGTACCTTAAATATTGTTCAGTTGCTCAGTCCTGTCTGACTCTTTTGCAACCCCATGGACTGTAGCATGTCAGGCTCCTCTGTCCATGGAATTTCCCAGGCAAGAATGCTGGAGTGAGTTGCCATTTCCTTCTCCAGGGGATCTTCCTGACCCAGGGATTGAACCCGGGTCTCTTGCATTGCAGGTGGACTCCTGACCATCTGAGCCATGAGGGAAGCCCTGCACGTGGGTGTCTGTGTGTATATTGCACTGGGTCTTAGTTGCAACATGTGGGATCTAGTTTCTCTGACCAGAGATTTAACCCTGGCCCTTTGCAGTAGAGATATAGAATCTTAACCACTGGACCACCAGGAAAGTCCCCAGTCTATGGGTTTTGAAAACTGTATCCACCATTGCTTGTATCACACAGAATAGGTTCCCTGTGCTCCACCTGTTCACCTTATCCCTCCTCCCCAAATCCTGGCAACCACTGACATTTCACAGTCTCTGTAGTGTTGCCTTTTCTAGAATGTCATACATTTGGCATCATATAGCCTGTTGCATTTTCTGATTGGCATAGGAAACATTTAAGTTTCCTCCATGTCTTTTCATGGCTCAAGAGCTCATTTCTTTTTAGTTCTGATAATATTCCATTGTCTGGATGGACCACAGTTTATTTATCCATTTACCTACTGGAGGATATTTTGGTTGCTTCCAAGTTTTGGCAGTTATCAATAAAATTACTATAAACATCCATGTGTTTGTGTGGACATAAGTTTTTATTCATTAGTGTGACTACCTAAGATTGTGAATAATGTATGAGTGTGTTTGGTGTTGTAAGAAATTTCCAAATTGTCCTCCAAAGTGAGAAAACCATTTTGTATTTCCGTCAGCAATGAGTGAGCATTTCTGCTGCCCCACAACCTCCCCAACATTTAGTGTTGTCAGTGTTCTGGATTTTGACCATTCCAATAGATGTGTTCAGCTCAGTTCAGTTCAGCCATTCAGTTGTGTCTGTCTCTTTGCGACCCCATGAATTGCAGCACGCCAGGCCTCCCTGTACATCACCAACTCCCACACTTCACTCAAACTCATGTCCATTGAGTCAGTGATGCCATCCAGCCATCTCATCCTCTGTCGTCCCCTTCTCTTCCTGCCCCCAATCCCTCCCAGCATCAGGGTCTTTTCCAATGAGTCAACACTTCGCATGAGGTGGTCAAAATATTGGAGTTTCAGCTTTAGCATCATTCCTTCCAATGAACACCCAGGACTGATCTCCTTTAGGATGGACTGGTTGGACCTCCTTGCAGTCCAAGGGACTCTCAAGAGTCTTCTCCAACACCACAGTTCAAAAGCATCAATTCTTCAGCACTCAGCTTTCTTCACAGTCCAACTCTCACATTCATACATGACCACTGGAAAAACCATAGCCTTGACTAGACGGACCTTTGTTGGCAAAGTAATATCTCTGCTTTTTAATATGCTATCTAGGTTGGTCATAACTTTCCTTCCAAAGAGTAAGTGTCTTTTAATTTCATGGCTGCAGTCACCATCTGCAGTAATTTTGGAGCCCCCAAAAATAAAGTCTGACACTGTTTCCCCATATATTTCCCATGAATTGATGGGACCAGATGCCATGATCTTCATTTTCTGAATGTTGAGCAGTATCTTACTGTTGGTTTAATTTGGATTTCCCTGATGACATGAAGTGGAGCATGTTTTCAAGTGCTTATTTGCCATCTGTGTATCTTCTTTGGTGAGGTGTCTGTTAAGGTCTTTTGCCCATTTTAAGTTTGAGTTGTACTGCTGGGCATGCACACGGAAGAAACCAGAATTGAAAGAGACACGTGTACCCCAATGTTCATGGCAGCACTGTTTATAATAGCCAGGATATGGAAGCAACCTAGATGTCCATCAGCAGAAGAAAGGATAAGAAAGCTGTGGTACATATACACAATGGAGTATTAGTCAGCCATTAAAAAGAACACATTTGAATCCATTCTAATGTGGTGGATGAAACTGGAGCCTATTATACAAAGTGAAGTAAGTCAGAAAGAAAAACACCAATACAGTATACTAATGCATATATATGGAATTTAGAAAGATGGTAATGATGACCCTATATGTGAGACAGCAAAAGAGACACAGATGTATAGAACAGTATTTTGGACTCTGTGGGAGAAGGCAAGGGTGGGGTGATTTGAGAGAATAGCATTGAAACATGTATATTATCATATGTGAAATAAATCGCCAGTCCAGGTTCAATGCATGAGATAGGGAGCTCATGGCTGGTGGACTGGGATGACCCTGAGGGATGGGATGTGGAAGGAGGTGGGAGAGGGGTTCAGGATGGGGAACACATGTACACCCATGACTGATTCATGTCAATGTATGGCAAATCCACTACAATATTGTAAAGTAATTAGCCTGCAATTAAAATAAAAAGAAAAAAATAAATAAAATTGGGTTGTCTTCTTACAGGTGAATTTTAATGGCACCCCACTCCAGTACTCTTGCCTGGAAAATCCCATGGATGGAGGAGCCTGGTAGGCTGCAGTCCAAGGGGTCACTAAGAGTCGGGCACGACTGAGTGATTTCACTTTCACTTTTCACTTTCATGCATTGAAGAGGGAAATGGCAACCCACTCCAGTGTTCTTGCCTAGAGAATCCCAGGGACGGGGGAGCCTGGTGGGCTGCCGTCTATGGGGTCACACAGAGTCGGATACAGCTGAAGCAACTTAGCAGCAGCAGCAGCAGCAGCAGCAGTGTATTTTAGGTATCAGTCCTTTATCAATTTTTTCTTACAAAGATTTTCTCCAAGTCCATGGCTTGTCTTTTCATTCTCTTAAGGGGTCTTAGTTGCCCCACACCTCGTAAATTGAGAGTATGCTTGGGATAAAGTATGAATAAATATGAATCTCACCCAAAGTGGTTTCCTTCTTTAAAGGGATAAATCCCTCCAGTTTCTATCTGAGGCTGGTCACTACCCAGTGCCTTCAAATAGCTGTTTTCATATTTTTTTCCAGAATTATTATTATTTTTTTTACCAGAAACAGATCCTATATTTGTCTTTTTTGAAAGATCCTTCAGATAACCCTCCAAGCAGTTTTGAAAAATATTGTGTTGGCTAAAATTGAACAACATGACTATCTGTAGGCTGACCACTAGGAGGGTCATTAGAGAGCAAGGTTGTGAAGGGTTGTGGATGGGGGAGGAGTCAGCCAACCAAGAGTGTCTGCCTTGTTGCCCTAAACATTCTCTCATTCAGACTTTTCACATTTGCTGACCCACTTTCCTTCCTTACCCAGCAAGACAAACACATGCTCCTCTATCTCATCTAAATGAATGAGATTTGATGAAGTAATTTTATTTTTTCCCATGCCTCAGTTTCTCTATTTATTGTTGACACTGTTAATTTTAGATTAATATTAAAGAGGAGTCCATTAGTTGTGTATGACCTTGGTGTGTAGGTTCTTGGAGGTGATCATATGTCCTCATGAGCTTGAAGTTTTGAGGGCCATGGACCTTCATAAAATCTTCTGGCCAGTGAGACTTGGATATCGGTATAAATAGAAGTGTCATTGCTGACAGCAGCATACGTAGCAGCAGCTGTTTTATGGAACAAATACTCAATACTTGCCCCACGGATCTGTCTGATTCCCCTGCCCATCCTGAGTGTCCATGAAGCAGACTCAGAGATTCATCCTAGGATCCAGATTTTGTCATCTAACCCTAAGATGTAGCTCTTATCCTCATTTTGAGAAGAGAGGTTGAGTTTCAGGGAGCTTATCTACCATAGAAACAGAGCTAAAAGCAGTTGGACTTATTCAAGTTCATCTTATGTGCCCACCATTGTGATAAAATATTGACTACCCGTCCCTTTTGTTGACCTCTGGTTTGAGGGATGTGACCTCATGAACATATAGAAGGTACTATTTAATGATGATATTTGACTAAAAATAGAAATCAGCTTTTAAATTTAACTAAATTAGACCAGAGAGATGGCAACCCAGGAAGCTACACTTTAATTTATTCACGTTTGCGCCAACTGGGCAGGTAGTCAGCTGCACGAATAATCCGATTACAGTGAAGGAACCAAATAGACCCAGGTGTCTGGGCCCAAGCCCTGGAGTTTCTGACTCAAGAGGTCTGTGAGGGCTCAGGAATTTGCCTTTCTGACAAGTCTGAGGTGATGAACGGTGTTTACAGAGATAAGATGTAATGGTGATGCTGCTGGTCTCAGGGCTCCTTTCCACAAACTAGAGAGGGTCAGTGAACCTCTGTGGGAGGCAAGCAGGGAAGGGGCTGGTTTATTGCAAGGTCTCAGTGAGGCCATTCTGCTGCCTGGCTAGGTCCTTCCCCAGAACAACCTATTGGCGGGGGAAGTGTGTGCCCCCCACGCTCCCAGGAGGGGGTCTTGTCAAAGGCAGATCCTGATTCGGGAAGCACAGGGTAAGCCCATCAGAGATGGCACATTGGAAGCAGTCCCCAGACAACATGCTGGTCTGGGACCTCATGTTGGGGAGCAAGGCAGCCACTTGGCTAGTAGATTCCTTCCTTTCCCTCTGCCTGTTTCCGACCCCAGCTGCCACTCACTCGACCAGAGCTGGCAATGCACGAACGTTCAGTCCACATTTTTGTCACTTCCACTGAGCTCTGGGGACTGACTCATTTAAATGACATTCTCAACTCTTTGGAAAGATGCTGGGCCAGAAATGGAAACAGCGGCAAAGACTTTCTGGGAAACAGGAAGCCAAATAGATATTTTTTCCAATCATGATTTCCCCCAGATTCAGAGACTGCTTAATTCACCATGAAACAAGACTTTTAGATAAAATACAAAAATCTTGTCCATCCTCAAGACCACGGGAAGACAGCAGAAGAGTAAGTACTGCAAGAAAACAGCCATAAAGTGTCTCTGTGGCATATTTCAAGTTCTGGATTTTCTTGTTACCAGCTGTGTGTATTTATCCCGGCTGCGGTAGGACCAGCTGGAGTTTTAATTGTGCACCATGGATGATGCTGCCAGGATTTTCCCATGCATCTGTTGACTCCAAGTTCTTCAGTGGCCAGCTGGCCACCAGAAGCTTAAAAGTGGCATCCAGCTCCAAGGAGGAAGCTTCTGTCCTCATCACCTGTTGGAACATGAGGTAGGTAGGTCCTCTTTCCTGGGAAGGGTGTTGTAAGGGACCCCGGAAGGCTGGGTCTTGCTGAATGTCCCCAAAGTCCCTTCCAAAGGAGAATAAACTCTAAAGAGAAGCCTTTGCCAGCACTTCTCTTAAATCTGGCTTCAGAATTATTCCCAGCCTGAAGAGCATTCCCAGGGTTTGGGTGTGGGTGAATGCTTCCCTATCCTTCTGTGGGTGGGCTAGCTCTGGGTGCAGGTGATTGAGGTCAGGAGTTCCCAGCGGGGAGCTGCTCCCATCCCCCTTCCCACAGAGCTTGACCGAACGCTGGGCACCCCCTGGACCTGTGACTCAGAGTGGGATTTCTGAAGAAAGGATTCGTGTTGGCAGCCCTTGACCCTGAGCAGAGCTCCTCCCTAACAGCTGCTCTCTGTGACTCCTTCACTCCTCAGGGCCCCCTTCTGCCCAACTTCCAGATGGTCTCACTCCATCACCCAGGGGGCTACCAAAGCATCCTGCAGGTCTGTTCTCAGACCCCCAAGGACTGGATAAGGGGGATAAGGAAGTTATCCTTATCCCCCTTATCTGGATGAATGGATAAGAAAGTTGTGGTACATATACATGATGTACTCAGCCATGAAAGAAACATATTTGAGTCAGTTCTAATGAAGTGGATGAACCTAGAACCTATTATACAGAGTTAGGTAAGTTGGAAAGGAAAAGATAAATACTGTATTCTAACAAATATATTTGGAATCTAGAAAAATGGTACAGAAGAATCTATTTATAGGGCAGCAATGGAGAAATAGACATAGAGAATAGACTTATGGACATGGGGAGAGGGGAGGAGAGGGTGAGATGTATGGAGAGAGTAACATGGAAACTTACATTGGAGAAGGCAATGGCACCCCACTCCAGTGCTCTTGCCTGGAAAATCCCATGGATGGAGGAGCCTGGTAGGCTGCAGTCCATGGGGTTGTGACCATATGTAAAATAGACAGCCAAAGGAATTTGCTATATGGCTCAGGAAACTCAAACAGGAGCTCTGTATAAGCCTAGAAGGGTGGGATGGGGAGGGAGATGGGAGGGAAGTTCCAAAGGGAGGGGATATATGTACACTTATGGTTGATCGAGGTTGAGGTTTGACAGAAAACAACAAAATTCTATAAAGCAATTGTCCTTCAATTAAAAAATAAAAATTAAAAAAGAATCTGAATAGATATTCGTCTAAAGAAGACATACAAATGGCCAATAAGCACATAAAGATAGATGGTCAATGTCATTGGTGGGAAATGTAAATCAAACCACAGTAAGATACCAGTTCACTCCCACTAGGATGGCTACAGTAAAAAAGACTATTCTTTCCTCCATTTAACTGTCTTGCCATCCTTGTAAAAATTGACTAAATTGATTAAATATAAAAATTTTTCTTATTGAGCATCTTTTCATGTGCTTATTGGCCAAGTGTATATATTCAAAAGGTTTATTTTTGGACTCAATTCTGTGCCAAAGACACTGATTAGGTCTTTTCTGATGCCAGAACCACACTGTTTTGATTACTGTAGCTTTGCAGTAAAATTTGAAATAAAGAAGTGTGAGTCCTCCTGTCTTGTTTCTCTTCTCCAAGATTACTTTGGTTTTTCAGAGCCCCTTGAATTTCCTTGTGAATTTGAGGATCAGTATGACAATTTTTGCAGAAAAATCAGCAGATATTTTAATAGAGATTGTATTGACTCTGTACATTAATTTTGGGAGTTTTGTCAGCTTAACCATATTAAATCTTCCAATCCATAAACATAACATGTCTTTTCCTTTATTTAGGTCTTTTAAAATGTCTTTAAACATTGTTTGTAGTTGTCAGAGTATGTATTTTGCACTTCTTCTGTTAAATTTATTCCTAAGTAATTATTTTTAATACTGTTGTAAATGAAATTGTTCTCTAATTTCATTTTAAATTTGCGCATTCTTACTATATAGAAATGCAAATGGTTTTTAGGTATTGATTTTACTTCCTGTAAGGCTGAAATTGTTTATTAGATCTTATTGTTTTTGGATAGTTTTCTTAGGATTTTCTGCACATAAGCAAGGCAATATGATCAATAAAGAGATAATTTTATGTCTTCCTTTTAAATCTGGATGCCTTTTATTTTATTTCCATGCAGAAATGCCCTGGACAGAATCTAGCTAGAACCTCCAGCACCCTATGGCAGGAACAGGCACCTTTGTCTGGTTTCTGACCTTAGGGGTAGAGCTTTCGGTCTTTCACCATCAAATATGTTATCAAATATTGGGTTTGGGTAGATGCAACACATTTTCTTTTATAAAAATAGGCCGACAAAGGACTGTCAATTTTCATCTTGCTTCTTGAAGAAAGTCTGGCTGACAGCAAAAATGTAGTAAAATCTGCACCTTGCTAGGTGCCAGGCTGTTGTTTATTGAATAACATTTGCTCACCAGGCATTTAATTTCCACTTCTAGAATCATATGTTGATGCATCATCACAGAGACTTTATTTTTGTGTCTTCATTTTAATATTGTTATGGCTTATACACATGATGTTCTTACCTTTTAAATGTCTTTCTTCTTAATACTTAAATTATTATAATTAACATCCAGGTTAAACATAATATTGATGTACTATCTTACTGTTGTTCAGTCGCTAAGTTGTGTCTGACTCTTTTTGCGACTCCATGGACTGTAGCCTGCCTGGCTCCTCCATCCATAGGATTTTCCAGGCAAGAATATTGGAGTGGGTTGCCATTTCCTTCTCTAGGGAATTTTCCTGACCCAGGGATTGAACCTGCATCTCCAGCATTGGCAAGTGGATTTTTTACTACTGAGTCACCAGGGAAGCCCAATGTATTCATTAGTTAAGTACCAAGGAGATCAAATCAGTCAATCTTAAAGGAAATCAACCCTGAATATTCATTGGAAAGACTGTTGGTGAAGCTGAAGCTTCAAAACTTTGGTTACCTGATGTGAATAGCTGACTCATTGGAGAAGACCCTGATGCTGGGAAAGACTGAAGGCAAAAGGAGAAGGGTGTGGTAGAGGATGAGACAGTTAGATAGTGTCACCGACTTAGTGGATATGAATCTGAGCAAACTCTGAGAGATAGTGGAGGATAGAGGAGCTTGGTGTGCTACAGTCTGTGAGGTTGCAAAGAGTCAGAAAGGACTTAGCAACTAAACAAAAATAAAAACAGTTTATACACTCTTCTTAACATTTCCCTTCTAGACTCTGATGACAGTTTTTACAACCATTATCTTGAAAACAACAAAGATTGTAAGACAGTGTACTTGGAATCTTAGAAGGGATACTCACGTGCCCCCACCAATATCTTCCTTGAGATAATTTGTGTGGACCATGCTTTACCATCTGAGCCACCAGGGAAGTCCTTGTGTGGACCAGCAGGGCCCAAAAGCAGTTCCTGTGATGATCAAGTGTTTTCTCAGTAACGTCTAATTTATAGTAACTAGCCCCCACTCCAGTACTCTTGCCTGGAAAATCCCATGGACGGAGGAGCCTGGTAGGCTGCAGTCCATGGGGTCACTAAGAGTCAGACACGACTGAGAGACTTCATTTTCACTTTTCACTTTCATGCATTGGAGAAGGAAATGGCAACCTACTCCAGTGTTCTTGCCTGGAGAATCCCAGGGATGGGGGAGCCTGGTGGGCTGCTGTCTATGGGGTCACACAGAGTCGGACACGACTGAAGCGACTTAGCAGTAGCTGTAGCAGTAGCAGCAGCCCCTATAGTGGGGTACTTGCTGTAACTAGGGAGACTGAGAAACTAAATTTCTAACTTTAATAAGTTTTAGTTTAAATAACCATAGGAATTCCAGTTGAGCTATTCCAAATCCTGAAAGATGATGCTGTGAAAGTGCTGCACTCAATATGCCAGCAAATTTGGAAACACAGCAGTGGCCACAGGACTGGAAAAGGTCAGTTTTCATTTCAATCCCAAAGAAAGGCAATGCCAAAGAATGTTCAAACTACCGCACAATTGCACTCATCTCACATGCTAGTAAAGTAATGTTCAAAATTATCCAAGCCAGGCTTCAGCAATACATGAACCATGAATTTCCAGATGTTCAAGCTGGCTTTAGAAAAGGCAGAGGAACCAGAGATCAAATTGCCAACATCTGGTGGATCATGGAAAAAGCAAGAGAGTTCCAGAAAAACATCTATTTCTGCTTTATTGAATATGCCAAAGCCTTTGACTGTGTGGATCACAATAAATTGTGGAAAATTCTGAAAGAGATGGGAATACCAGACCACCTGATCTGCCTCTTGAGAAATTTGTATGCAGGTCAGGAAGCAACAGTTAGAACTGGACATGGAACAACAGACTGGTTCCAAATAGGAAAAGGAGTTCGTCAAGGCTGTATATTGTCACCCTGCTTATTTAACTTATATGCAGAGTACATCATGAGAAACGCTGGACTGGAAGAAGCACAAGCTGGAATCCAGATTGCCGGGAGAAATATCAATAACCTCAGATATGCAGATGACACCACCCTTATGGCAGAAAGTGAAGAGAAACTAAAAAGCCTCTTGATGAAAGTGAAAGTGGAGAGTGAAAAAGTTGGCTTAAAGCTCAACATTCAGAAAACGAAGATCATGGCATCCAGTCCCACCACTTCATGGGAAATAGATGGGGAAACAGTGGAAACAGTGTCAGACTTTATTTTTCTGGGCTCCAAAATCACTACAGATGGTGACTGCAGCCATGAAATTAAAAGACGCTTACTCCTTGGAAGGAAAGTTATGACCAACCTAGATAGCATATTCACAAGCAGAGACATTACTTTGCCAACAAAGGTTCATCTAGTCAAGGCTATGGGTTTTCCTGTGGTCATGTATGGATGTGAGAGTTGGACTGTGAAGAAGGCTGAGTGCCAAAGAATTGATGTTTTTGAACTGTGGTATTGAAGAAGACTCTTGAGAATCCCTTGGACTGCAAGGATATCCAACCAGTCCATTCTGAATGAGATCAGCCCTGAGATTTCTTTGGAAGGAATGACGCTAAAGCTGAAACTCCAGTACTTTTGCCACCTCATGCGAAGAGTTAACTCACTGGAAAAGACTCTGATGCTGGGAGGGATTGGGGGCAGGAGGAGAAGGGGACGACAGAGGAAGAGATGGCTGGATGGCATCACTGACTCGATGGCCATGAGTCTGGGTGAACTCCGGGAGTTGGTGATGGACAGGGAGGCCTGGCGTGCTGCGATTCATGGGGTCACAAAGAGTCGAACCCGACTGAGCGACTGATCTGATCTGAACCATAGGGGATTATGGTTATTGTATTGCATAAGCTATACATCCCTCCTTCCCCCACATCCTCAAGTGCTAATGACAGTCGTTTCCATGGGTGGGGAGATTTTATCACCAACAATTGGGAGTCAGCCCTGCATCTCACCGCCTGGAAGCCCTGAGCACCTGGAATTGTGTGTTTCCACCCATCTCCCCACCTCAGAGGCTTAAATTCTAAGTCAGAGCAGGGACAGCTGCCCACGTGCTTCGGAGAGAAACAGTGCCAAGCAGGATCTGCACCAGTGGGTGGGGTTGGTGGTTTAGTCACTCAGTCATGTCCGACTCTGTCAGCCATAGCCCACCAGGCTCCTCTGTCCATGAGATTTCCCAGACAAGAATACTGGAATGGGTTCCAAGCATCAGGGGACCTAGGGGTTAATACATCTAAGAACAGGTGTTCATGTTGGAATTAGAAAGTTTGTTTGTTTTAATGTCTCTTAAGAAAAAAAGTTGCCTCTCACACTTGATAAAGCTCTTTGGATATTTATGGGAGAACCCATCCAAGAAGTGACCCACCTTGGTGGGGGCCAGACCTGACGCTAGAATGTCCCTCAACTCCTTTAAAGGTTGGCGCGGGCTCAGAGGGCCCCACCCTTTGTTTGAGGCTTCCTCCAACACAGTCCTGAAATCCTTTGTAAAAGAGGCACAAAGGGTGTGGCTAGCCCTGCCTCCCTTCCTGTCTCAGGCATCCACCTTTGAGGTCTCTAAAGTGGCGAGTTCCAGCCTGTGTCTGGAGCCCCGCCCCGCCCGGCCCCGATCGGCTGCACCGAGACAACCTCTCCAGGGTGGCCGCGCACGGAGTCGTGGCCCCTGACTTGGTCCCGAAGCCAGTGGGATGTCCGGCCAGTGCCTGCCCGGATCCACCCCAGGCTGCGAGACTCTCCGATCTTGGGCGGGGGGCGGGGAAGGGGGGTGTCTTTCCTTCCTCCTCTAGGTGCAGTCTGGCCCAATCCTGCTCTGCTGCTGCTAAGTCGCTTCAGTCGTGTCCGATTCTGTGCGACCCCACAGACGGCAGCCCACCAGGCTCCCCCGTCCCTGGGATTCTCCAAGCAAGAACACTGGAGTGGGTTGCCATTGCCTTCTCCAATGCAGGAAAGTGAAAAGTGAAAGTGAAGTCGCTGAGTCTTGTCCGACTCTTAGCGACCCCATGGACTGCGGCCCACCAGGCTCCTCCATCCATGGGATTTTCCAGGCAAGAGTACTGGAGTGGGGTGCCATTGCCTTCTCCTCTGGCCCAATCCAGGAAGCCTCAAATGTCCGTGTCACTTTGCGTGGGGCGCGGGGGTAGCGGGATAGTCAAGCGTGCCTCCCCCCACCCCCTTGCACTTTCGGGGGTGGCCCCGCCCCGCCCCCTTGGTCACTGCAGACAGTACGGTCCATCCGCCAGCGGGTGTCTGTCTTCCGCACGTGACGACGCCACGCTGTCCTGCTCTTTAGCAAGTTCTGGGCTCTGCTGGACGTGGCGGGGCCCGACCCCAGGATCAGAAGGGGATCCGCGAGTCCTGCCCGGAGAAAGGACTCTGCATAAGGAATCCTTTCAGCCCAGCTTCGGGGATCGCCAAGTTTCTTTGGCTTCGTTTAGAGTTCAACAGCGCCGCCACCTGGCGCATCGCTGTGAGTGACCGCAGCGGAGGATGGCACAGGGTGTTAAAAACACACACACACACACACAACAAAAAACAAATTTGCCACTCTCGGTTGGGCTGTGGACTGACCCCTCTGCATTCCTGACAAGTGAGTAAGCGGATAAGGTCGCGAAAGTGACAGATTCCAGTCTCCTCCTCCCAGCGCTCCCCACCCCGCACGCGCGCTTAATCGCCCCTCGTCCGTGTCCTTTGCGAATCAAGTGGCATCTCTGTGCGCCCCTGTATCCATCTGATCTGTTGGGGAAAAGACCCCAACAGACAGACCCTCCCCGCGAGGGCACCCCGTGCGTCCCTTTGGGGGTGTGAATTGCACTGCCTCTCTGAGATGATGAACAAACTCAGACCACTCAAGCTAACTCGCTCCCTACAGGGGTCCGCAGGAATTCGTCTGCCGCCACTTCCTAAAGGTGACGAGATTTGGGGCCCTGACAGTGTCTCCGCGACTTCCTTACGCAACGAGATGAGGTCTAGCCGTGGTAGCTTGCGCTCAGGGACTCGTGGGTCCCCCAGGGTCCGAGTGTTAGGCCAGTCCTCCTCCTTGGCAGAAGGTGGCCCCAGCCACGCCCTCTGTCTCCAAGCACCTCGGTCTCCTGGACTAGGCGCCCTGGCGGATCCGGTCGGCTAGCTCCCCTTGAGAGCGCGCGCGCGCGCGCGCGCGCGCGCGTGTGTGTGTGTGTCCGCGCAAGGCCAAGCTCTAGGCAGCCCCTCTCCAAACCCTCTGGGTGGCGGGCACCTTCTCCCGAAGTCCTGTAGGTCCTAGGCATTACGGAACCGCCCTCCTCCGCCCCCCATTCTAAGCCCTTCTCGCCCAGTCTCGTCTTCCAAGAGCTCCGCAATCCAGGCTTTCCTTGAATTAGTTGGTAACAACACACTGATGAAGGAAAAGGGGACAAGAAGATTCAGGAGGGTAGCGTGTTAAGCCCCTCATAGGGCGGCGCGCCTGGGGCCGGTTGGCGGGGCGGGTCCCCCTTGACAGAGGTGCGGGGGCCCCCGGGAGCCTGCGCGGCTGGCCCCGCCCGAGGACCTCGCAGGCAGGGCTGAATTTACTCATCCTCGGGCGAGGTGATCCCGGGCGCGAGGGCGGGCGCAGGGCGCCCGGAGGACCCAGTAATCCGAGAACGCAGCATCAGCCCTTCCCACCAGGCACTTCCTTCCTTTTCCCGAACGTCCAGGGAGGGGGACCGCTCACTTATAAACTCGAGCCCGAGCCTGGTGGCCTGTCAGAGACTGCCTCGCCACAGCCGGACGCGCCGGGTCGGAGACAGACGCGAGCAGCTGTCGCCGGGGGCTCCCCGCGTCTCTCTGCCACAGCCGGGACTCTGTGCGCGGCGTGCGGACACTATGCTGCGCGTCCTGCTCCTCGGCGTGCTGGCCCCCGCCGGCCTGGGGCTCCCGGCACCCCCTGAACCGCAGCCCCTCGGCGGCCAGTGCGTCGATCTTGACTGCTTCGCCGTCTTCCGGGGCCCTGCGACTTTCCTCGCCGCCAGCCGAGTCTGCGAGCGCCTGCAGGGCCACCTGATGACTGTGCGCTCCTCGGTGGCGGAAGATGTCATCTCCCTGCTCCTGAGCGGCGACGGCCCGCGCCTCTGGATCGGTCTGCAGCGCCCGCCAGGCTGCGACGACCCAGAGCACTCCGGGCCCTTGCGCGGCTTCCAGTGGGTGACGGGCGACAACCGCACCAGCTTCAGCAGGTGGGCGCGGCCTCACGACGACGGGGCGCGCCTCTGCGGTCCGCTGTGCGTCGCCGTCTCGGCGGCGGCCGGGGCGCTGGCACCGGGAGAGCCCGCCTGGGAGGAGCGGCCGTGCGACGCGGAGGCCGACGGCTTCCTCTGCGAGTTCCACTTCGCCGCCTCCTGCAGGCCGCTGGCTGTGGACCCTGGCGCCACGGCGGCCGCGGGCCTCTCGATCACCTATGGCACCCCTTTCGGAGCCCGCGGCGCGGACTTTCAGGCGCTCCCGCTGGGCAGTACGGCCGCGGTGGCGCCCCTCGGGGTGGAGCTGGAGTGCGCGGCGCAGCCAGGGGAGACCGAGGGGCGCTGGAGCAGGGAAGCCCCGGGCGCCTGGGCCTGCGGCGTCGAGCGCGGCGGCTGCCAGCACGAGTGCAAGGGGAGTGCTGGGGCTTCGAACTGCTTGTGTCCGGCGGACGCCGCCCTGCAGGCGGACGGACGCTCCTGCGGGCTGCCGGCCGAGCACCCGTGTCACCAACTCTGCGAGCACTTCTGCCACCTCCACGGGCTCGGCAACTACACGTGCATCTGCGAGGCAGGCTACCAGCTGGCCGCCGACCAGCACCGATGTGAGGACGTGGACGACTGCGCGCAGTTGCCCAGTCCGTGCCCGCAACGCTGCGTCAACACGGAGGGCGGCTTCCAGTGCCACTGCGACACTGGCTATGAGTTGGTGGACGGCGAGTGCGTGGACCCCGTGGACCCGTGCTTTGACAATAACTGCGAGTACCAGTGCCAGCCGGTGGGCCGGTCCGAACACAAGTGCATCTGCGCCGAGGGCTTCGCGCCAGTCCCCGGTGCCCCGCACAAGTGCCAGATGTTCTGCAACCAGACTTCGTGCCCGGCTGACTGCGATCCTCACTACCCGACCATCTGCCGGTGCCCCGAAGGCTATATCATAGACGAGGGCTCCACGTGCACGGACATCAACGAGTGTGACACCAACATCTGCCCTGGCCAGTGCCACAACCTCCCCGGCACTTACGAGTGCATCTGCGGGCCTGACTCGGCCCTCTCTGGCCAGATTGGCATCGACTGTGACCCCACCCAGGTGAATGAGGAGCGGGGCACCCCGGAGGACTATGGCGGCTCTGGGGAGCCCCCGGTCAGCCCGACTCCGGGCGCCACCGCACGCCCCTCGCCGGCACCTGCTGGTCCCCTGCACTCGGGCGTGCTCGTGGGCATCTCCATTGCAAGCCTGTCTCTGGTGGTGGCGCTTCTGGCCCTCCTTTGCCACCTGCGCAAGAAGCAGGGCGCCTCGCGGGGGGAGCTGGAGTACAAGTGCGGGGTCCCCGCCAAGGAGCTGATGCTGCAGCAGGTGAAGACTGAGCGGACACCTCAGAAACTCTGAGAAGCCTGGTATCCAGACTTCCTTCCCTCCTCCCGGCCCCGCAGCCCTTCTCTCCCCATCCCCTGCCCCAAGCACCTTAGCTGGCGTCAGAATAGAAGACCCCTCGCCCCTCTTCTTTCACTGCTTCTGCACTTGGCTATGGAGGAGAGGAAAGGGGGCGTTGGAAGTTTGGCCCCAGCCACTTCCATGATGTCATCAGACAAGCGAGCAGGGATGACAGCTTCATTGTGACAGGTTGCAAAGTGTCCTGTGCCCTCACCAAGGGGCTGGGGTGGGGGGGGTGTGTGTTCTTGGTTGGCAACCTGGGGGCAGACATCATTCCAGCGGACTGATGAGTGACACTGAGTCAAGGATAATGACCCCAATATTTATTTTTTGTTCTTCTGCTTTTTTCCCTACCCTGTGTGTGTCCAACACCAGCCTTCCTCCCCTCCCCTCTCCCTCCTGCTCTATTTATGTGTGTGCTCCCATTTGTTATGGGATCCTTACACTATCTTGGTGAAGTTTTTCCAGCCCTCTTGTGTTTATGAAGCTAAGCCCCATTTCATCCTTTTCATTTCTCCCAACTTTCCCCTTCCAGGAACTCGGCTGACCTACCTGAGCCACCCTGTCTCTATTTGGACCCTATTTTTCTGCTCTTAGCTGTCTGCTTGGGCAGAACTGCTTTGTGAAACAGAAAGAAAAACACTAGAAATAAGAACGGTTGAGAATCTGTTCTTTCACCAGAGTTGCTATTTTATCCTGAGATTTCAGGCTTCCAGAGCAATAGCATTTTAAGAAAGGTTAAAATATAAAGGGCATTTATTAGACTCATGTTGCTGGACTGACCTAGGAATTCAACCCAAGATTTTCATTTTTATTTTCAAACAATGAACCTGGGTTTTACTGTTGTTGTTGCTGTTTTGCTTTGGAAAGTAGTCATCATTAAGCTTCTTATGCAGTGTCTTTTCCTATGATTATTATTAGTTATTTGTGAAAATATTGAAAATGGTTGCTCTGAATTGAGAGGAGATGGAAGCCCATCCCAGGAGACAGTGTAAGAAAGTTTCAGCTGCAGAATTCACGCCAGTGGCCATTTGGACTCTCATGGTCCTTGTCATTTGTGGGCCCAAATAAAACCAGCTCTACTGGTTTTTTGAATTTGGGAGCTTGGGGATGGAAGCTGCAGCATGGCCGGTTAGGGCCTCTTCTTGATCAGGCCCTCCAGGATTTCTCCCACATTGGAGGAAGAGTTTTCTGAGCCCAGCCATTTGGAATGCAGTCCAGGAGGTGGGAGCTGCCCCGGCAAGCTGGTTAGAAATGCCCTCAGGCGCCATCCCACCTACTGCAGGAGAATCTACATTTTAACAAGTTCAGCAGGGGGCTGTCTGCTCCGTATATTTGAGGAGAGCTGTTCCAGACAGCTGCCAACGTTCTGGAACAGATTAAATATGAGTAATAAGTAGCAGGCCAAGTCAGGCCCTATATTCAAGAAACTGAGGAATTAACTGAGGAATTTTCCTTTTATAGCTTTGCTTTCTGGTAGAAGAGCCTAGGTACACATCTTTAGACATTGCTACACAGGGTCTTTGGTTCAAGTAAGCTAGGAATGAAATGCTTAGTGTATGGGAAAAAATGTATCATGTAAATGTATCTTTTGTAATGCAAAGGTTTTCCTCTATTGTTTTGTAAACTCAGCACATTTGTACATAGTTATTTATTTATTGGAGATAAACTAGAACACGGGCAAAACTCCTGCTTATGATGTCACTTGTAGAAAATAAATAACGGTGCTCTTGGTTTTTGTGTTGGTTCACCTCATTCCCACAGCCCCTTAATTTTATGCTATTAAGCAAGGCTTATGAAAAATGCAGATGCCAAGAGGTGCGTTTAAAGGCTGCCCCCTACTCCATTACTAGCTCCATCCACTTCTGGCTCATCGCTGACTTTCGAAGGTCTTTCCAGAGGAGGTTGTTTTCACTGTAGAAGGATTTCGTGTTATATCTGTGTGCACAAATATTTATTTTTCTTCTGTAACCATGACAACTTCATACACAGGACTTATGCCTATGTGTTTTAAAATACATTATAGGAGTATTTGTTGGGCCGAGTTAAAGAAGCAGTCCTTCTTGGGGCATCTCCAGAATCTTGGCCCTGTATCCCTCAACAAATGATTTGGCATTATCTGGGCTCAGAGATATTCAAACACAAAAGTCACCCTGTGGCTCAGAAACCAAGGTCTCATGCAGTATGAAATCATCCTCGTTTCTCTTGGAGATTACAAACACTGTCTTTTTAATACATGCATATCTTGGGTCCCTCTTCCTGGGATGGTGAAACTGGCTGAATTTTACATGCAGTGTTTGAAAGTTTTCAGAAAGCAGAAGTTGGAAGAAAATTGGACTTAGTCAAATATCCAAATATTTTTACATATTTGGATCCTGCTGAATTTCTTAGTTTTAATCTGAGTAATTGGTGTCATAGAAATGCAAGATTTCAACACCCTGTTCTGGATGAAGGAGATGGCTTTTGGGGTGTGTGGGAGCAAGGGGGATGGTGGTGAGGGTTGGGTGGTCCCAGGTACCTTCCCGAGATGACCAGAGCAGGAGTTACACTCAGTAGTTGGAAGCCTAGTGAAAAACCAGATTCAATAATAGGTACATATGAAGAAAGAACTCCATGAATTGGGGCAAAGCAGTTGCCAAAGAATCGTGCTGGGGTGGGGAGGGGAGAGTGACACCTTATCTATTGTCCTCACTACCCAGCCTTCTATTTTTTCCAAAGGGTCTGCTTCCAAGGAGCTGTCAAACTAACTTTCAAAGGCTCATTGCTTGGCATTCCTTGGCAGTCCAAGGAAGACTCCTTGCTTCCTCTGCAGGGAGCATGGGTCCCATCACTGGTCGGGGAACTAAGATTTTAAATGCCGCCCAGTGTGGCCAAATAAATATAAGTGTCTTTCTTTTTTTTTTTTTTTAAAGGCTCATTGCTTTAGGATGTCTTCCTCCAAAGAGGGATATTTTTTCAAGAACACAAGAAAACCAAAGCGAGTGCTCAAGACTCAGAGGCGAGAACTGTCACCGGGGCATCTTGGACCCGAGAACAATGGTGGGGTGGGTGTCGACCTTGCTGAGGCCCTTCACTTTCTATCCCATGATAGAAGCACCTCCCCACCTACAGGCTTCATCTGAACTTGAGGTTGTCAAACCTCAGCCTCTCTCTGAAAAGACCCCGTATGAACAAGTCAGTTAACCCTAAAAACAAGTCCTCAGCACCTCAGACCAGAGTGGGTGGCCCTTGTAAAACGGGCCATAAGCCCTGCCTTCTGTTCACGTGGTTGACATCCAGGCCTCCTGGTCTCAGCAGGGTGTGTGGTGTGTGTTTGTGGGTAGTGTTCCAGGGCTCACAGGGCCTGGGGAAGGAGGCCAGGCTGGAGGAGTCAGAATTCAATCTGACGGCTCATGTGGCTTTTTTTTTTTTGTTCTCAGACCAAACCCTTTGGATCAGTTCAGCAAATATTTATTGAGCATGTGCTTTGTGTCTTGAGGGGTTGGGGGGGACACAGTGACCAACCCCCTGCCTTGAGAAGCTCGAGTTCTTGTGGGGGAGACATCATACAACCAATGAGCCCCTCCTGACCACCGCAAAACTGTATTTGCCTCTGAAACCACGGTGGGAACGGGGAAGAGGAGCCCAGAGAGACAGGGCTGGAGAGGCCAGTGGGCCAGCGGACACACGCTGGGCTGATGGAGGAGCAGGGTTGGTCCCAGGCAGAGCGCAGGGCAGAGCAGTCTGGGTGGTGGGCACAACAGGCACAAAGACCTTGTGCTGGAAGAGTCTTGGCAGAGGGTGTGGCGTGAGGTGGGCGAGGAGGAGGGGGTCCACGACAAGGCTGCAGAGGTGGGATGCAGAGAGAAAAGTGGAAGGAGGCCATAGGTCAGCTTAGAGATGTTAAATTCTATTCTCTGTGCAAATGTGCCACTCAAGGAGTCAGTCTCGTTAAGAGCAGTCGGATGATCTGTTTACGCACTGAAATCATTTGAGAAGACCACAGCTACTTCTAGACTTAGTTACGTGTCCCCACGGGCAACACACGCACAGTCTGCATTCTAAGCATCCTTCAGGGCCAACAAGGAGTACGGGTGTCATGCACCCCTGGATACGAGTTGGAGCCTGAGATGGCGGTCACACAGCCACAGGCACCATGCAGCCTCCAAGGCTGGGACTTCCCTGGTGGCCTAGTGGTTGGGACTCGCTGTTTTCACTGCCATGGCCTTGGTTTAGTCCCATGGCTGGAGAACTGAAATCCCACAAACCACAAGGCCCAGCCAAAAATAACCCTCAAGCTGTAAATAGGGTGTTGTCAGGGACCCCCTGGATTTTGCAAGAGGACTGGACGAGGGGAGCTGGCCTGGGTCGGTGCCCCATAATGTAGCATATGCAGCATCGAACTGGTGGGTGCATAAGTGGGGAAAGAAAAAAAGTGTTGAGATCTGGAGTGCCTTGAGGACAAGTGCAAGCTTTCCAGCATGTGGCAAGGGTTCTTTCCAGGTGCCATGTGGTCACTTGGAAGGGCTGCTGCTTCCTAGACACGTATCCTTCTGGGATCTCAGGCATGGGGCAGAGCAGCAGGTGGGGAGGGTGACACAGCAGAGATGAAGCACGTCCTCAGGTGCAAACTCCATCTCAGAGCCCCACAGGCCCCTCAGAGAATGGGGTAGCAGGGGCCCTCCTTCCCCCCTCCTCCGTGCGCCCAGGGAAGCCACAGAGGAGGGGCAACCACAGCCTGAAGCAACTCCCACTCCAACCGCCACATCTAGTCACACCAAAGGGGAACCTGCTGAAGAGGAAAGGATCTTCAGTTCAAAGCAAGGCACCGGCCCTGTGTCCATGGTGGTCACGGAGGGACCCAGCCCTTCCAGCCGTCTGTCTGCTACAGGGCACACGGCACTGGGCTGTGGACCTGGGCACCCAGCCCCCAGCCAGGGAGTCACAGGCCTCTGGGACTGAATCTCCAGTGGCCCATCAGAAATGGCCACTCAGACCAGCTCCTGCTGCCCCCTTCCTCCTCTCAGGGAAGGCAGTGCCCTCGTGCCACGAGGGGCTTTCCGGCCACCCCAGGTCTCCTGGTTGCCGTCCTCCTCTCTGTAGGGAAAGAAGAGCCTAAGGTCCGAGGGGCTTTTGCCTGCTGCTAAGGGACCAGGAGTGTTAGTATCTGCAGGCCCTGGTGGGTGGGGGTTAATGCCTGTGATTTCTTCTTCAAACCACCATACAACTGACATACACCCAAACTCGTCCCCCTCCCCCCTTTAATTTGGCAAATATTTCTACGAGTCCTGAAGAACACACATTTGTGGAGACACTGCTGTCATCACTATACAGAATATTTTCATGACACTAGAAAGTTTCCTCTTCTGATGTTGGGCTCATCTACACGACAGGCCACACAAAGTTGGTTTCCACTCTGACACTCCTTAAGGCCTCCTCCCGCCCCTCCATACAATCTCCCCAAAACGAGGGTCTTGTGTTGTCACGTTCGAATCCAAAGACAAGATTTTCCAAGGATTGACCAGACAGACATCCTCTCTTCCCTTTCACCAATAGGTTTTAACAAAACCCAGCTCATGTGTCTTCCCAGACCCTGCTCAATCTCCCCGTGCTTGGGCCCAAATCCTTACAGCCCACTGGAGAGTGTAAAGACGCAAAATGAGACATTTCAGAGAACAGGAAGTAAGGATGTGCTGTTCAAGATGCCCCATGTGCCCCCCCCACACCCGCACAGCCACAGCCCTTCCTGAGGCTCCTGGGTGTGACCTTCTCATGTGGACAGAGCAGGGGACAGAAGACCCCTAAGTTCACATTGATTGTGTGTTGAATCAGGGTTAATCATTATGTCATCCCTTCACGGAAAACCGAGGTCACAGAAAAGATGGAAAAACATGTCTCCATGGTTGTCCTGACTCAGTGGGGGACAGCAAGCTCATCTGAAAACATCCCTGACTTTCTTGGCATTTCTTCATAAAACAACACAGACTATCCCCGCCTCTGCCTGTCTGTCTTATTCAGAACGTGTGCCCGGGTTCAGCGCTGTCTCCTTTTGTTTTGAGAGCGCCCTTCTTCCTTTTTTTGGGTCAGCAGGTTCAGATGTAGGCAAACAACAGATTTCCTCTCACCAGAGAAATGAAATATTGTTTTAACATCAGATTCTAACAGAATCAAAATCCTCTTCAGCATGTTTTGAAAGTGTGATTGCGAAAGATAGAAGGAGCCCTGGGGATGGTTAGTTCAGTCACACCCTCTGGAAACAGTGGAAGCAAATGGGGTGGCAGAAGTGGAAGGGTTTCAGGAATCCAGTGAAGAAAGCCAGGATTCCAAACTGGGGTCCATGATGTTAACGCCCTCCACCCGAGGGCAGACATCTGCCCTGCCTACACCTGAAATAACCTTACCCTGGACAAGACTCCCTCCCTGGGAAGCCCCTCTACTGCACACTCAACTTCAGGCGGGGTCTCCTTGTCCTCCTGGAATCTTCTGTCATCACCTGGAGACAAGCCTTCTCAGTGTCAAAACGTGTAGAACCATACACATAACAGGAGTGAATTTTGTTATTGTTGTTGAATCCTTCAGTCGTGTCCAACTCTTTGCAACCCCATGGACTCTAGCCCACCAGGCTCCTCTGTCCTCCACTATCTCCCAGAGTTTGCTCAAATCCATGTCCATTGAGTCAGTGATGCAATTTTACCATATATAAATTATACTCCCATAAAAATGGTTTTGAAAGAAATCACAGCCTTCTCGGAATGGCTAAAGAAAGCTAGATGCAAAAAAATATAGAAACACCAATGGGAACTTGCTGTTTGACTCCGGGAACTCAAAGCAGGGTTCAGTAACAACCTAGAGGGGTGGGATGGGGAGGGAGGTGGGAGGAATGTTCAACACGGGTAAACCTGTGGCTGATTTGTGTTCATGTTAGGTAGAAACCAAGACAATGCTGTAAAGCAATTACGCTTCAGTTAAAAGTAAATCTGTAAAAATTACAAAAACAACCAAGCACAATCCCCCCAAATACCCCTCAGCTCTCTGGAGCATCCCCCAATCCTCCTCCTGTGCCACTGGGTCTCCATCTGAGAACCGAGCCTCCCAGGCTGGCCCCGCACACCCAGGCCGGACACTCTTGTTCTGCCCTGTCTCCAGGGGTCCCGCAGCTTCCTTGTGGCCGTGCTGGGTCAGTGACTAGTGACCCATTCCTGTTCCATGTCCCCAAATCTGTCCTCTCACCTGGCTCACCGTCCACACCTCGCCAGCTAGGAAGCCTCAGGTCTTATTTTGGTGGTCAGGGCTCCCTTTCTAGGCAACATGGTTGATGATTTTGGATTTTTGTTTTTAATTTGGTTCCCTCGTTTTCAAAAGAGGCCCACCCTGATAGACACTAGGCCAATCTAGTCACAGGACCTGGGACCCTACCTCCTTGGTAATAAAATGATTTTAAAGCATTAAAATGATGAGGACAGACTCCTTCGGCCAATCTCCCCCTGAAAAATGGAGGTACATGTACCCCGGTTTTTTAGGGACTTGGAATTGTCCATGGGTTCTTGGCCAGGTGGACCCATGCGTCTCATTGTCACCACTGTCCCACGGCCTAAGTCCCCAGTGGGGAGCCTCTGGTCCTCATCTGCCAACGTGTCCCAGTGATCGGCAATCACTGGACTCTGTTCCTGTCCCACTGGACACTCTCAGTGCCTCCTTTCCCGGCTGCTGGGACCCATCACCCCCTCTGCTTTGGCCCTTCTGCCAAGCCCTATGGTCCTAGTGACTCCCATGTAGCCCATAGAGGACGTGGCCCCCCACAGCCTTCCTAGGGAGGCTGCCCTGCACAAAGTAGGGTCCTGGGTGCCTCACCTTGCCAAGGCCTGGTCCCTGATGCTTCTTATTTTGGCCCAGAAGTGTACTCTCGTTCCTGGGCTTATCTGATTAATGCCAGTTCAGTTCAGTTCAGTCGCTCAGTTGTGTCCAAGTCTTTGCGACCCCATGGACAGCAGCACACCAGGCCTCCCTGTCCATCACCAACTCCCAGAGCTTACTCAAACTCATGTCCATCGAGTTGGTGATGCCATCCAACCCTCTTGTCTTCTGTTGTCCCCTTCTCCTCCCACCTTCAATCTTTCCCAGCATCAGGGTCTTTTCCAATGAGTTAGTTCTTCACAACAGGTGGCCAGAGTATTGGAGTTTCAACTTTAGCCTCAGTCCTTCCAATGAATATTCAATACTGATTTCCTTTAGGATGGACTGGTTGGATCTCCTTGCGGTCCAAGGGACTCTCAAGAGTCTTCTCCAGATTCAAGATTAATTCAAAATTAATGCAAGGGGTGACCACTAAGCAGCCTCCAGGCTCCAAGAGGGCAGGGCCCCATCTACAGAGCCTCCCCCACCACCCTGTCCTGATAGACTTGGTACGTGATGTGCGGTCAGCCTGCCTCCCCTGAACTCTGCACTTGCCTTCCCAGGGCAGAGCCACGGGGCATGGTGCCCGCTGACCAGGTGCAACAGGACAGGTCTCTGGGTTCTGACATTTGTGCTGACGGAGTTGGAGGTTATTCGGTTATCTCCTCAGGGAGAGGGAGGGCGGGGTGGGAATGATTCACAGTTTCAACGGCCTGGCGGAGAACAGCTTCGATGGGCAGGTTTGCAGGAATTTTCCCAGCCACTTTTCAAGCTGCCAAGTCTGATTTCTCGATTTCTGAGGTAGCAGAGCCAACACAGACCTCGTGTGGTTGTTTTTCCCTTTGATATCAGTGTTGGCACCTACCATGTGCTAGGTAGGGCGATTTTATGGTGAAAGTGAAGGCAAGAATTTAAAGATAAATGTGCAAACTGCATTCATGTTTGCTGAAAACATAGTGCTGACCAACTGGGCAAGAATTCTGATGAGTGATCACCTGTCACGTGTGAATACCATCTTCCTGATCATCTGCAAAAAATTTAATGCCTGGCTGGTCATTGCACAGTAAATCAAAGGCAGTTTTAAAATGTAAAGCTAGTTCACTGGTGGAAAGTGCCTGAAGGCTGTTTCTACCTGGGATAAAAATGTTTTCATTCCTGATGCAGCCGCAAGCTGGGACCTCCTGGTCTTGATAAGTGGAGCAGGACTGGGGTCAGAGGGTGTCTATATGGCCGATGCCCCAGGCCAGTAAAACGTGCAGGTATCCTCAGAGCTCAAGGGAGGGTTTTATGCAGTGAAGACCCTTGTTACTACAGCTGGCTCTAGTGCTCTAGTGCATTCCCAACAAACGCTTGGCATGACTCGTAGCTGCCGAGTTGTTAAGCCCGAGAGTTGAGAAGGCCCTGCAGCTGACAAAGAAGACAGCCCAGCAAGACACCCTCTCTCCACCGCATGATTCATGATTCCAAGGTCAAAGGCAGTGTCAGTGCTCATTTTTAACAAGTGGTGAAGAGAGCGGTACACACAGAGGAATGCCGTAATCCTCTCCCACCGCCTCAGCACCCCACTCCTGCTTCCTTGAAGTTGTGTTGCAGCTGGGAAGAACTCAAAACTCAGTCTCAGGTGGGACCTGAGGCTTTGTGCACATTTCAGGTGGGAAACTGAGGCTCAGCGAGGTTACACTGCTATCCACTGTGTTAGCTGGCGACGAGGTCCCCTGCTTTCCATCACCTTGTTTTTAATCATCACCAACTAAGTTGAAAAGGTTGCATTTATTCAGGGGGAAAAGGCCCTTTCCCCCCTGTGATAATAAGTTACAGTATTCGGAATTATTCATAATTCAGGTGAAATTAAAATATAGACTTCAGGACGTCCAAAGAATCAGAATAGATGTTTGTACAGGACTGGGTCTCCCTCCTGCAGGATGAAAGAAAGTTGTATTTAGACTTCAGTCTGTTAATAACACAAAATACTCAGGCAGAGGGAATTCCCTGGTGGTACAGTAGTTAAGAACATTCCTTGCAATGCAGGGGACACGGGTTCAATCTCTGGTCTGGGAACTAAGATCCTAGATGGGAATTAAGATGCTGTAGGGCAATTAAGGCTGAGCACCACAACCAGAGAGCTCAGTGGAGACCCAACATAGCCACACAAAAAAATTACTCAGCAGAGCATGAGCGTTGCCAGGGCTCTGGATCAGTGCCCAGTCTGGCATGTCAGAGAGTGTGCTCCGTGACAGTCACTGCGGGAGGCTGAAGAGAGGCCTCCAAGCCCCACTCAGGACTGGGGCAGAGACCTGGAGCTCAGGCCCATTCAGATCACTGCCTGCGCCGGGGAACCATGTGCCTAGCTGGAACCACATTAACCTGTGTGGTTCATGCAGCTCAGCTCAACCACTTGTACCAAGTGTCTGCACTGCCAGGCATCACCAGGCACCAGGGAACAAAGACAGTTGACTTTCAAAGGCCGCCAGGAGGTTACAGTTACACGCAGCCCCAACAACTGACTGACTCCTGATGTCCAAGGTGATTCCAGGGCATACTGCCAGGTCGGGGGTGGTCTGTGTGCATGTGTGTGTGTGTGAGTGCGTGTGTGTATGTGTGTGGGTGGGGTTCACGCCTTCATTAGGAGCTTCCCGCCCACAGCCACGTCTCCCGTCTATAGTGCAGACTTGGCTACATGTTTTCTCTCTGAGACAGATGGAGACCACCCCCGGGCAGATTTGAAGCATCTGTGCCTCCACCTGGAGAAGGAAATGGCAACCCACTCCAGTGTTCTTGCCTGGAGAATCCCAGGGACGGGGGAGACTGCTGGGCTGCCGTCTCTGGGGTTGCACAGAGTCGGACATGACTGAAGCTACTGAGCAACTTAGCAGTGCCTCCACTTAGACTCCAGCCCACGCGACTCACTGATCCCCACTGATCATTGCTTCCGGGTCACTGGGCTGGCTGGCCGCGTGAGGGAGTAAGTGTCCAATGGTCACTTTTAAGGCTGTTTCTTTTTTTCATCCAGTAAAGGAGAAAACAGCATCTGCAGCCACGTGGAAAAGTCCCTAAGGTTAGGCTGGGGATGGCTCTCTTGATTTTATAGGCAGAACTTGAAGGCCTAGGTTCAGCCACTGGCTGGGTCACAGGACACTGGATCCAGGACCAGAATTCAGCTTTCCTGCCCATTTCTAGAACACCAGGTGCCCGCTCACATCCGTGAAGCCTTGCTTTGGCCCGAGAGCTTCAGGGGAGGGTGTTGTTCTGCTTTCCCTCCTCCCTGGCTTTGAGGGAGGCGTCCTTGCCCACCGGGGAAGTAGAGGGTGGTGGTGGAGGGTTCCCCTCTGGCCTTGCCCCATCCTTCGGGCTTTCTTTAGCCTTCCAGCACCCCCTGTGTCCACCTTGGTGCCTGCAGGGTGTCTGAAGAGACCCAAGTCCAGCAGGTCCTGGGCTAAGGCAGGCCCAGGATGCTTTCTCCTGAAGCTTTCCTGCCAGGAAGCTGTGAGCTCCACGAGGCCGACACTCGGGGGAGTGGATGGGGCCTATCCTCAGGGGCCAGCTCCCCTCCAGCCCTAGTATCTTCTTCTTGCTGCCAGGACCGGCCAGCCAGACCCAGAAGTGTCCTTGGCTGAGCTGAGCCCGTTTGCCGTCCAGCCCCCTGCAGGAGCCCCGCACGCATCTCTGCAGCCCCCGCCTCCACTCTTGGCAGAAAACAGGACTGAAGCTCCTCTTAAGCTGACTCTGTCCTTTGGGGAAAGATAATTTATCCTTGGGTTAATATCAGGCAAAAAGTTATGGCCTTTTACTGTGTTCAGCCTCCATCTGTTTATTATCTACATCTGGCTGATGTTTTACTGAATGTCGACTCTTTTTTATTAGCGGGTGATAGAGCTGCCTCCTCCATCCAAAATCCGGGCTGGTTTCCATCTGCCTCCCCAGATTCCCCCCACGGCCATCACCGTGTGCATCGCTGCCATGAGGAGGTCTCTTGCTCTCACACCAGTGGGTGGATGGGTGCAAAAAACCCTATTGTCGGAACGAGATGGCATTTATGCTCCTGGCTTCTTCGTTTTTACTGACCTGGTTTCATGCCTCATGACAAACCCATGCCAGGTTTCTCCAAATCTTTTCTACTCACAGGAAGCTGGCTGCTGGCCCACGATGACCAGGGTGACACCTGTGATTGCAAGTATACATTGGGGCCCTGGGGGGTTTGACAAAGTCAGGGTCCCGGGCTGTCACACACCAATACCTCTCTGCACAAGGGCCTTGGAACAGTGGCCAAGGGGGAGAGTTTGGAGGCATCTCCCTTCCACCTCCTCTTTCTGAACATGCTGTATCCCCACCACAGGCAGAAAGTCTGGGCCAAGCAGGGGTGCTGGCTGCCTCCACCCTCCAGATGGTTCTCTCTCAGGCAGAGTTGCTGTAACAAGTCACATACGTGTGGCCACTCTTCCCGGCACCCTCTGTTCCTTCCCCATGAAAAACAGCCAGAGTTTCAAGAATGATTCACATCCTAGACCAGTTCTCAGAGGGTCCTGCTCCCTTGCAAACTTCCTTCTAAGAGTCAGAATCCTGGGGCGAGGGGAAGCCGGAGGGGCTCTGATGCTCTTGGGGCTGGACACAGACTGCATGAAGCAGGTGGTTTTCAGGGGAGCACCCTGCACGGGTAGTCTTCTCCTAAATTCCAGAGAGTGTGACTTCACACCCCGAGGCTGGACTATCTCCGGCTGGACGCCCGTCCAGTAGCCCCCAGCTCCAGCCCTCTCTGCTAGTGTGTACAGAGTGCGGAAGAATTTCTGAGTTAGGGGTGTGCCCTGAAAAGTTCTGCAGTGGGTGGTGCTGGCCCTTGGGAACCCAGCCTCTGGAAGCAGTGGCCTCCTGGTCCTCCCAGCTCAGTATTGATGAACTGGCTCCCAGATGAACCTGGAATCCTGTGGATCAGAGGAGGTGGAGAATGGGGACTCGTAGTGGTGTCACTGTCTCTCCAAATTCTGTGTTTATAGAGAAGAATCAGAGAGGCAGTTGAGACAGAGGCCACCCCACAGCAGTGACTTCTCTAGAGGGTGAGCACACAGGCACAGGTTTTCCTCCTACGGTGGACTTGAGGGGACACAGGCCCCCCGCAATGGGCTGGTCCTGAAATGGACAGTCTTCTGTGCAAGTTCCATTTCCTACCTCGCTCTCACGTTCCATCATGCCGCGAACCCCAGGCCCAGGTTGGGAGTGGGATACAGTGATATCTTAGCTTTGAAAAAATGACTCAAGTGAGGAAAACAAAGTTGAGTTGATACCAAGTGTCACTGTCCTTGACCCAATGTCATCATGTGACTAAGCTTCATGGACGTGAAGAGTAAGAGATGGGGAAGTCCCGGGTCAACGTGGAGGTTCTTCCTCAAAGTCAAGAAAACGTCACTTGGCTGACCTACCGGGCGTTTGGTTGAGTTGACGGTGTTGGGTGGGGCTGGGGACAGAGTCGTTTTTGGAGGTAGCTTAGCATAAGGTCTTGGTCTGAATCTCCACTCCACTGCCCCCTAGCTGTGTGGTTCTGGGCAGATTACCCAACCTCTCTACAAAGTGGTACATGGGCTGCCCTGTGGGCTAAATAAGCTAATGTATGGGAAGCAGTTACAACAGCTAGATGTGATCATTAACACCCCAAAACAGGGAGCTTGGTAGCTCACAGCTCCTGGGTGCGTGTGTGTTTGCCCCAGGTGTGCTGACTTAGGCAGTTGAGTACTTATCAGTGCGGGTGAGCTGGGAGGGGCAGATGTCACTCCTGGGACGTGGAGGCTGCTAGTATCTGAGAGGCTAGGCTCAGAGCCTGCTAAGGCTGACCGTGGACCAGGCTGTCCCATCCCCACTAGAGCCTGGGACGGAGGGTGGGGGTCTGACGTAGCCTTGGCTTTCAGGAACTGTTTCCCAGAGAGCCAGGTCCTCTCTGCAGTGTGAGTAGTTGACATTGGCTGTATGTTGGCACTAGCAGGGAGCCCAGGCCTGTCCCAGACACTCTAAGTTACTTGGTCTGGAGGTGCCCCAGGCATCTGAATGTTTGGGAGGCTTTCTGGAAAATCCTAAAATGCACCGATGCAACACTTTTATTTTTTAAATTTAAATTAATCAGTTTATTTGGCTGCGCTGGGTCTTAGTTGGGCACGTGGGTCTTAGTTCCTTGACCAGAGCTAGAACGTGGGCTCCCTGCGTTTGGAGCTCAGAGTCCCAGCCTCTGGACCACCATGGAAGTCCCCTGAGGCAACTTCTAACTGAATGGAATTATGGAAAGGCAGGAAGCCAGGGGCCACCCTGGGTGGGAATCACTGTGCCCCCAGGAGGGGCTGCAGGGAGAGCCTGGGAGCAACCAACCAGAGGCCCTTCTGCTCAGGGGAGCAACCAATCAGAGGCCTTTCTGCTCAAGGGGGTTAGCCTGGTGTCCTCCTGGCTGGAAGAGGCTGGGCCTCAGAGCTGTGTGCTCCCTGGCCGTAAATGGACATCGGAAGGGGAACATACACTCCGTTTCCCAAGCAGGAGAGAACCCAGTGTGACAATCACGCAGAGTACAAGGGGCGGGAATGAGGCCACCTGTGTTGTGTTTCCAGCTCACCGGTCTCTTCTGTGCAGGAAGTAAATATGCGGCCGGTTTGGGGTCTGTTGACTGAATGTCTGATCTCAGGCTCAGGGCTCCCCTGCGTATGATTATAAGCTGTGCAGAGCTGGATCTGGGGTGGGTCTAAGGGACTTTCTCCTTCAGGCTGTGGAAGGGCCACCGTGGGTCCAGCCTGTCCTAGCTGCCCAAGGACTGGAGGGGGTTCCAGACCGAGTGATGGGCAAGAGGGTGGAGCTGAGGCCTCAGAGTCCCTCCTTGAGTCGAAAGGGACGGGAGCGGCTCCTTTGCTGGACACGGTGTCATCTCGTCTATTTCCTCAGGCCCCTGGCCGGCAGTTCTCAGGAGAAGCTTCTGCTCAGAGGAGTCCCTGAGGGGAGGCTTGGCGCTTGGCTGGGCAAGGCCCTGGGAGCGTCTGTCAACTGCTGATTAGAAAATTGTCTGAAGTGCTCTCAGCGTGGCTTTGACCACTTCTGCAGTGAGTGTGTTAAAGGCATAATTCACCAGGCCAGGTGCCCAGCTCTGTCAGTCAGGACTGATTTACATCCTCGCCCTTCTTCACATGCCCTGCTGAGATCCGGTGACATCCAGACAGCGTGGTGACAACAACCCCCTCTGCCCCAAAGACCCAGCCATCGCACTGCATACAGGGCTCCCTTTAAGAACTTATTATTTGTTAAATGAATTCCTCAGAAGAAACTGAACCTACAATCATAAGAAGAACAAAAGGTCAGCATGAGAAAGGCACAGGTTGAGGGTGGGGATGAGTCTGTGGTGTCCTGGTGGCAGACGCTGCTGTCGGTCTCCAAATTGAGGACGTTGAGGGGTGTTCTCTTTGGGGGTTGTTTTCAGACTGTCTCAGCATCCTGGTCTCACAGCTCTGTGTGTAGAAGAGAGTGGGCTGGAGGACAGAAAATGTGGACTTAATTCTAGACCCTTTTCTTAAGAGGAAGTGGGCTTGGGTGGCTGCCCTGAGCAGTGCTCCTTCAAGTATGGCCTCTCATCCTTGGCTTGCTTAATCAGAAGAGGAAGGGTGGGGACCAGCCCTCCAGGGACTCTGGGTGGGGACCAGCCCTCCAGGGATACCTTGGGCATCCGGCCCACCTTCCAGAGCTGGAAACCAGTGTCAGGAAAGACAGTTGGAAGCAAAGGCTCTGAAATCCCTAGAGCAGTGCAGACCACATGGGGTGCTGAGCAATTGAAATGCAGAGATGAGTTGTGGGTGCCAAACACACCCCCAATTTCAAAGCTTTAAGATGAACAAAAGGAGGTGAAGTATATAAGTGATATTTTTTGTATCGATTATGTGTTGGAGTGATAATATTTTGGATGAAGAGATAAAGTGTAGATAAGAGTTCAATTCAGTCACTCAGTCGTGTCCAACTCTGTGACCCCATGGACCGCAGCACATCAGGCTTCCCTGTCCATCATCAACTCCTGTCCAAAGTCGGTGCTTGCTTAAGCTCATGCCCAAGTCAGTGATGCCATCCAGCCATGTCATCCTCTGTCGTCCCCTTCTCCTCCTGCCTTCAATCTTTCCCAGCATCGGGGTCTTTTCAAATGAATCAGTTCTTTGCATCAGGTGGCCAAAGTATTGGGGTTTCAGCTTTAGCATCAGTCCTTCCAATGAATATCCAGGACTGCTTTCCTTTAGGATGGACTGGTTTGATCTCCTTGCTGTCCAAGTGACTCTCAAGAGTCTTCTCCAACACCCCAGTTCAAAAGCCTCAATTCTTCAAAATAAGAGTAGTAGAAAATGAATTTTAGTTCTTCTGTTTCCTTTTATTTATGTGGCTGTTGAAACTGGTCGAGTTCTGCGGCGCCTCATGTTACATTTCTAGCCCACCAGAGCCCTACTGGCCATCTCAGTGCCTCCAGCAACACCGCGGACATGCTGTCCCTGCGCCATCTGTGCTGTGGCCACAAGACCTGGTGGCTCTTTGAATGCCATTTGACTTAAATAATAAATTCAGCCCTCCAGTCACATGACGTATATTTCAAGCACTTAAGTCACACATGGCTGTGGCCACCATGCCACAGGGTGGAAATCTAGAATGTTCCATTGCAGTGGAGAGTGTAGTATGAGGTTGAGAGTATGGTGTCCATGCCCTGGGTCCAGTCTGGCTTTGACAGGATCCTAGCCATTATCGCACACCTCCCAAGTCCATGCTCCTCTTCCCCATGGCCAGATCTCTGGTTTCGTTTAGGGCTTCTTTTTTAGTGTACTCAAGGTTTCAAATTGGTTCCCCTCTCAGAATCTGGTCTGGCTTTACAGGTGGTCATGTGCCCTGAGCTTGGCCAATGAGACATGAGGTGGCATCACTGAAAATGCAGGGCTGACTTCTTTTTATTTTGTTTTTATTTTTGGCTGTACCACAAGGCTTGTGGGATCTTAGTTCCCAACCGGAGATTAAACCAGGGTCGTGGCAGGGAAAGCACCAAGTTCTAACCATTGGGCAACCAGGGTTAGGTGATGGTTCCCTATAGGGGCAAATTCTAGGGAAGATTTGGCTGTTGTCCTGTGGGAATATATGGTTTGGAGGAGCTGCAGCCACTTTGTGCCTGTGAGGCAAAAGCTTATTTGATATGTTGAAGACAGTAAGACAGGAAGAAGGAAAGAACTAGGGGGTTTGGTAACCCTGATTGTTCATGAGGCCACCAACTCTGACACGGTTCCCACTGAACTCCTTTTTTATGTGAGGTGGTCCACTTGCTTGGTTTTAGTGCATTCAGATGTGTTTTCAGTATTTACACCCACAAACACTCTACCCCGTTATCCTTGAGCAAGTCACTGGCCTTTCTAAACCTTGCTTTTCTCATCTCTAAGACATGAACACAGGAGTTCTTACCTCATTGAATGAACTACTGTGATGATAACACCAGAAAACATTCATGTCATGCTTGTTGCATGGCAGCCTCTGTTTAAAACATACATGAAACACTCAGCATAGGATCCTGAACCTTGTGTGTTCTCAACACTCATCCTTACAATTGTCGTTGTTACAGAAACCAGGCCGTTAGTCTGAACATTCTGTTCCCAGACACTATTTTCAGCAGGAAGAAATAGCCTTCCTGTGGTCCCTCCAGACCCCAAGAGGGGAAAGTAGCAGGAGCACTGGAAAGATATTTTTGCCCCATGTCAGTTTTAGAAATTCAAACCCTCTTCCAGCTGTACAGTATAGCACTTGGTACGTAGCAAACTGTCTTCCTGGTGGTCAGGTTACAATGCAGACATTTAGAAATAGACTCAGGGCAAGTTCCTGCAGATCCATCTGGAGACCAAAGGAGCACAGTCTGAGCGCAGTCTGATTCCGGACGCAAACCAGAATGGACTTGCCCCGCTCCCTGGAGCTCAGGACTGGACTTGCCCCGCTGGCATGCACACCACACAAGCCTGCCCACGTCCTGCACCGTGAGCAGCTTGGTCTGTTGCTTAACTTTCAGGCAAGAACTGTGAAGGTCTGGGGCTTACACTACCTCCCTGCTCCCCAGCCAGCCTGCCATGGTCTCATGGCAGCTGGCAGGGGACAGAGACTCCCAGACAGGGGATGGTGAAGGACAGGGAAGCTTGGCATGCTGCAGTCCATGGGGTCACAGGGACTTGATTGGTCAGGGTCCAGCGGGGCTGAACTTTCTGTTGGCACAGTCCCCGCTTGCTCACCTCCTTCCCCACCGCCTGCCCCCCAAGCTTCTGAGGGTGATGGGGGAGGGCCCAGGTGGATCCTGTGCACACCAGGGGTTTACATCAGAATCAAGGAGCCCTGAATCTAAGCATTCTTTGTCTTATAAGGGGTGATAGAAAACTTGCTCAACTTTCTTGCAGAGAGAGTTGTTATCTTTATTCCTCTGATCAGGAATCCATCTCCCCATAGCCCCCAGGGCATGTTGTTCCTGTCTCTAAGGCCATCACTGAACAAACAGCCCTGCAAAGACTATTCAGAGCAAAGTGGTCAGCACCTTGCCTCACAGGATGTTGAAGTTCTTTCACTTGGTGGTTCCGACTCTTTGCGACCCCATGGACTGCAGCACGCCAGGCTTCCCTATCCTTCACCATCCCCTGGAGCTTGCTCAAACTCATGTCCATTGAGTTGGTGATGCCATCCAATCATCTCATCCTCTGCTGTCACCTTCTCCTTTTGCCTTCAATCTTCCCCAGCATCAGGGTCTTTTCCAGTGAGTTGGCTCTTCACATCAGGTCGCCAAAGTATTGGAGCTTCAGCATCAGTCCTTCCAATGAATATTCAGGGTTGATTTCCTTTAGGATTGACTGGATGGATCTCCTTGGTGTCCAAGGGGCTCTCAAGAGTCTTTTCCAACACCACAGTTCAAAAGCATAAGTTCTTTGGTGCTCAGCCTTCTTTATTGTCTAGCTCTCACATCTGTACATGACTACTGGAAAACCCATAGCTTTATGGATGAGCAGAAATAGGAGAGGCTGAGGTGTGTCCCCTAGGCCCCTGCTCTTATCACAAGGCAGAGAAAACCCCTCCATCTCCTGGCTATGTGGCTCTCTGCACAAATACCCTGTTTATATCTCCAAGCTGCTTGCTACTGGTTTTGGCTCCAGGCTTCCCCTTTCCCTTTTGGTGGCCCATCACTTTCTTAGTGGTGCATGTTCAGAGGACCAGAGAGGTGTGATGGATGGGTCCAGCCTGGGTACAGTTCTGGGTGGACTGGCCATGGCCAAGGCGGGTCAGCTGACACAGACCCTCCGCCTGCCTCTGTGGATGGATGTGGTGGGGCAGAGTCTCTCGGGGTGAAAGCAGCTTCCCTGAAGACTCATTCACAAATATTATTGCACAACTGTTGTCACCATCCTTAGCAACAGCAGTCCTTCAGATGGGTTTCATTCACTCATATTGAAGAGTCATCTGATCTGACTCAACTACAGCAGGAAACAGTCCCCACAATAAAGCTATTTAACTATATGGTCTGCCTGAGAAGTGGGTCTCGCCTTCCTGCTGAGTGGATTCAGAGGGAAGCTTGACAGCTCCTTTCATTGCTCACAGCTTGCTGCTTCTTGGAAGGTGCCAGAATTATTTGTATTACCATTAAAATGTGCTGTTTATGGAAATCCTACTCAGAACAACAGAAAAGCAATTGCAAAGCCAATCCAGCAGCCAGAGGAAAGGCCGCCCAATGGAAAGAAATGAAAGGGAGAAGACAGTGGAGTTCGTGAAAGCAGAGTTGGGCACAGCAGGGCCCAGGAGAGAGAGCTGAACCTTGAGGCTGAACCTGGAGGGAGGGGTCAGGCAGGCTAGCCCTCCGTGGCCTTACTTCCCATCTTTACCGACAGAATGGAACTCTCCCCACTTGCCACCACCAGCCTCTCAGAAGACAAGAGGCTCAGAGCTTGTGCGTGTGCGCTCGTGATGAATGACTCTCTGTGGATTTATCCGCGATGTAACTGTTATCCCTCAAGGAAATGAAACAGCCATTCAAGCAGAGAAGCCCAACTAAAGTCTGGCCAAGTGTGTACACTTGATCAACACCAGTCTCCGGTTTAGCAAAATGTCAAAAACCAGTATGAAAGGGCACTTGGGGGTGAGGGGTGGGACTAGCCTCCTCTGCCCCTGGAAATGCTTTGACCCTCTGGCTTCCTGCCCTGCAGCCAATAACTGGAGAGCCCTCGCCTCTGCCCACCAGGTCACCTCTGCCCAGGCTAGTTATTTGCAAGCATCCTGTGTCAGACAGTGAACATCCAGCCTGCTTTCCTCCCAACACACAGAGCTGACCTCTGGCCTCCTGCCTGGACCCTACTCCCACCCCCACCCCCACCCTCACCCCCCCCCCCCCCGCCCCCGCCACCCCTGGCGTCTCTCCTTCCTGCTTTGCTGCCCGGGGCCCTGCCCTGGCTGTTGTTTCCAGGCCTGGATCCTTGGGAATTTGTCTGTCCCTTCATCGAGGTGAAGTTCCAGCCATAGGACTCAGCATTTTAAGAGATACTGTCCACTGTGGGAGGGAGACAGGGGGGTAAACAGACGCTTCCAGTGCAAGATAGCCTGGCTGGAGGCTGAGGTGGGCTTCAGGGGGCACTGAGGAGGCCTCCTTCAGCTTGGGGATTCTGGACAGACTACACAACGGGGGAGAATTTGACCCCAACATCAGAGAAGAAGGTGTGAGGGGCCCTTTCTGAGGATATTGAGGCTAGAGCAGAGGTCCCCTCACCGGTCTTTTCTGGTCCCCGCTGCACCCTGGTGGGCTTACCTCCTAGGACAGCACTTTTCTCATTACTTGAGGAGCTCGGATTAGACTGGTTGGTGCCTGCCCTGGAGGGCCTTTGAATATTGACGCCATCAGTACAGTTTAACGTGGTTAGAAAAGCATGCACGGGGCCAGAGTGAAAGGAGGTATACTGAAGATTCACATGTGTGTTCTTTTTGCTTATCTGCCAGCCCTAGAAGCTGGGCGGGGTTACCTTCAAAGGCAGTATATGGACCAGCCCTGGGAGATGTATTCTTAGCACTGGAGACATCACACCAGCAAGTCCCGTGTTTTACCAACACGACTCATGTTGAAGAGCAATATTTGCCTAGTGATGGCTTGACTGCAAGGAGATCCAACCAATCTATCCTAAAGGAAATCAGTCCTGAATGTTTGTTGGAAGGACTGATGCTGAAGCTGAAACTCCAATAATTTGGCCACCTGATCTGAAGAACTGACTCATTTGAAAAGACCCTGATGCTGGGAAAGATTGAAGGCAGGATGAGAAGGGGACAACAGAGGATGAGACAGTGGGATGGCATCACTGACTCAATGGACATGAGTTTGAATAAACTCCAGGAGTTGGTGGTGGACTGGGAGGCTGGTGTGCTGTGGTCCATGGGGTTGCAAAGAGTCGGACCCAACTGAGCAACTGAACTGAACTGAACTGATGGCTCGACCCTCACCTGGCAGAGCCCCGAGCATGCCAGAAAATGCTTCTCAGATTTGCCTGGGCTGTGTGGTCCAAGGCCAGCCCTGTGGCCCACTGCTGACTTGAGAACTCTGGGGAGAGATGGGGTCTTGTGCTCTGGGATCTGCATTTTTAACACACTTCCCACATGATTGGAATGAACACCACAATTTGAGAGCCTTACTCTGGAAAATGGGTAAAAGGATCTTGTAAAGGAAACAGCAAATTTGGAAAACTCAGCAGTGGCCGCAGGACTGGAAAAGGTCAGTTTTCATTCCAATCCCAAAGAAAGGCAATGCCAAAGAATGTTCAAACTACTGCACAATTGCACTCATCTCACACGCTAGTAAAGTAATGCTCAAAATTATCCAAGCCAGGCTTCAGCAATACATGAACCATGAATTTCCAGATGTTCAAGCTGGTTTTAGAAAAGGCAGAGGAACCAGAGATCAAATTGCCAACATCCGCTGGATAATCGAAAAAGAAAGAGAGTTCCAGAAAAACATCTACTTCTGTTTTATTGACTATGCCAAAGCCTTTGACTGTGTGGACCACAACAAACTGTGGAAAATTCTTCAAGAGATGGGAATACCAGACAACCTGACCTGCCTCTTGAGAAATTTGTATGCAGGTCAGGAAGCAACAGTTAGAACTGGACATGGAACAACAGACTGGTTCCAAATAGGAAAAGGAGTTCGTCAAGGCTGTATATTGTCACCCTGCTTATTTAACTTATATGCAGAGTACATCATAAGAAACACTGGGCTGGAAGAAGCACAAGCTGGTATCAAGATTGCCGGGAGAAATATCAATAACCTCAGATATGCAGATGACACCACCCTTATGGCAGAAAGTGAAGAGAAACTAAAAAGCCTCTTGCTGAAAGTGAAAGAGGAGAGTGAAAAAGTTGGCTTAAAGCTCAACATTCAGAAAATGATGATCATGGCATCCGGTCCCACCACTTCATGGGAAATAGATGGGGAAACAGTGGAAACAGTGTCACTTTATTTTTCAGGGCTCCAAAATCACTGCACATGGTGACTGCAGCCATGAAATTAAAAGACGCTTACTCCTTGGAAGGAAAGTTATGACCAACCTGGATAGCATATTCAAAAGCAGAGACATTACTTTGCCAACAAAGGTCCGTCTAGTCAAGGCTATGGTTTATCCAGTGGTCATGTATGGATGTGAGAGTTGGACTATGAAGAAAGTTGAGTGCCAAAGAATTGATGCTTTTGAACTGTGGTGTTGGAGAAGACTCTTGAGAGTCCCTTGGACTGCAAGGAGATCCAACCAGTCCATTCTGAAGGAGATCAGCCCTGGGTGTTCTTTGGAAGGAATAATGCTAAAGCTGAAATTCCAGTACTTTGGCCACCTCATGGGAAGAGTTGATTCATTGGAAAAGACTCTGATGATGGGAGGGATTGGGGGCAGGAAGAGAAGGGGACGACAGAGGATGAGATGGCTGGATGGCATCACTGACTCGATGGATGTGAGTCTGAGTGAACCCTGGGAGTTGGTGATGATCATGGAGGCCTGGCGTGCTGTGATTCATGGGGTGACAAAGAGTCGGACATGACTGAGCAACTGAACTGAAAGGAAACAGAAATGGCAGCAGCTAATCCATGTGGTAGCCAGTTACGTTCCTCTAAGATGTTCTCATTCCAGTGTAGATTCTTGGGGCTCCATCTCCACGGGCTAGAGTCTCTGGAGTTGGAGCCCCAGAGCCTACACATTTGATAAACACCTTACTGAATGTGTAGACATTTGATAAACACTTAATCAATTGTGTAGACCTTACCTACAAGTGTGGAAGGGATGACTTTAGAGCTCAGAAGCTGGAATAGATTTTCAATTTTCTTAACATCATAAATTCTTTTTTTTTTTTAATTTGAGCTTGATTATTTGAATGAGATGAGTTTTCTAGCCAATAACAACCAGAAGTGATGAGAGTGACCAAAGACCTCTCAGGTGAGCCCAAGGACAGGACAGCTCCTAGAGCAGAAGAGCCCAACTTGGGAAGGACGCTGAGGATTCTAGAGCAGTGGTTCACCAGGTGGGATTCAGAGAACAGCAGCATCAGCATCTCCTGAGCTTTGCTAGAGTCACAAATTCTGGGCCCCACCCTGCTCTGAATCCTAAACTCCAGAGTTTAGCAGTCCGTGTTCCTGAACCCTCCAGAGGACGCTGATGGTCTCCGAACTTGAGAACCAGCATTCTGGACATTAGTGGACAGTTTTTGACTGTCTGGTGAGGGTTCCCTCTGTCCTCAAGTGTGTCCCCTTTCTCTCTGCTGCCTGATGGGGTGGAAGATGTGACACCTAAACCTCCTTTTCTGGTCCCCACACTGCAGAGACATAGAGCAAACATCTCAGACCCCACACCCACACTTTCTGGACCTCTGTCTTTCACAGTTGGGGGGATTCAAGCAAAGTTCTTGTCTTTAATGGAAGAAAGATGCTGTCTAAAGTCTTAATAACATTGTTGATTGATATTACCTAAAATAAAATTTTTGCTTTTAAAGACTGATGTATTAAGAGGGGAAACAGTAACTTCATGCTGGGGAGACCTGGCGAACACCACCTTAAACCAGGGAACAAAGGTCAAACCAGCAACTTTGGGACCAACCATCTTCATAACACCTGACCCAGCATCTTGACATGGGCACCAGGCAGGTCCGTGGCATTGCTGCCTAGAACACACAAACCGAGTCAGTTCAGTGGGAAACATCAGCCAAACGCATTGAAGGATGTCCTACATTGGCCTAACTTTCTAACACATCAGGGTCAAGAATACATTGTTCAGTGTCCACAAGGCTCAAGAGAGCTGAGAGCTGGAGACCCCCACGCTCCTGGATGAGAATCAGAGGGACAGAGCCATCCAGGGCACCAAGGGACAAGTGACAGCAGCTAAGTGTGGCCTGTGGATTTGATAGCAGCACTGCTCGGTGGTAAGATTTCTGAGTTTGATTATTGTACTGCGGATGCAAAAGAGATTGTCGTTGTCCTCAAGAAAACCCAAAGGCATATGTAGGGAGGATCCTATATGCAGAATTCTATGACTTATTTTCAAATGGTTTAGACAGAGAGGAAGCAAGAGAGGATGAGAGAAGGGTAATGGGGCAAAAGGTAAACAATCGATAACTCCAGGAGAATGGGAAGGAGTTCTTTGAACTCTTCTTACGACTTTTCTGCAGAAACAATTTTTTAAAAAGTGAATATAGATTTAGAGAGAGTATTCAAGTGACTGTCATGGTAGTTTTGCATCATGGGATTACGGGGTTGGGGGGCGTATTTCTTTGTCTTTCTTAAAATCTGTTCAGCCTCCAACATTCTGTAGTATGAAACTCTACTTTTCTACTTAAAATCAGAAAAGAATGAATGACATGATAAAGATGATTCTTTCTTTTCATACATATTCCAGTTGTTTTCTTTCCTTTCTGCTGGTAAGAGGAATCCATATCTACTTCTCCAAAGGATCTGAGATGGCTCAGAGCCAAGGACACACACAAATCCCAACCCAATGACACTCAAACCATATCCACAATTGGGTGGGGAGGAGAATTTAAATCGTGGGACTCTTGGCGAAAGCCTTTTGCTCCCTTTTTCTTGGAAGCCCGAATTTCTCTAGTCTGCTGGTGGTGACTACTCCACATGCCTAATTAGCTTGTTTCCTGTAGGGTTTCACTCCCAAAGGATGAGCTTTCTTCTGCTCTGTATGCGCCTCTGTCCGGCTGTGGGTGAGGTCGCCGGCTCTTTGGGGAGGCACCAGATTACCATCCTTTCGCTTTTTCCTGCCCTGCTAAGCGTCTCAGCGGTATTATGGAGATCATTATCTTTCCCAATCATTTTCGCATTGTTACCATGAAGATTTAGACAATACTTGGCAGACCCCAAACACACGAGATAATGGCTGTTATTTTAAGATCTTCCTCCTCTTCAAACACGGTTACTAAGATAACACATACAAATTACAGACCTCCTGTCTACAATGAGCTTGGATATTGAACATGTAAACAGTATGATACAGGAGCCTCTGGATTCGCTTGAAGTCTGTGGGTTGAAATCAGATCTTCAGATCTGCCAGGCGTGGTGGATGTTCTCAGATTTTCCTTCCAGACAATGGGTGGTGAGCCGGAAGGAAATCCCTCCAGCAAAGCCTTGAACTTGAACGCCCTGGCCTGTCTTAAAGGGCAACAGTGAGACCTTCCCAGCTTTTACGGATACCTATTTGTATTTCGGCTTAGGTTTATTGCTACTTGGTCAGTTAGAAATAACACAGTTTCTTAGAAACACTCACTTATAGTAACTTTCCAGAGCTCTGTGGTCATATTCAAAAGAAGGATTTGTATAGTGATTGATGTAAAACACACCCTACCTAGGTTGATCATAAAACAAGATAATTTTCTCATTAAAGGGATGGTTGTAGATAAGCTTCACCCTCTGCACTCTTGTTCAAGAAACACCTGCTGAAGGCATAAAGGAATAATTGAGTGTCTAACCCACTGTGAGGAGCTCATGTTCTTTAGCAGAGCTGGGGTTTGTGGATAACATGTGCTCACAGCTTTCTGTGGCAGAGATACTTGGTCCTCTGAGCAGCAGCCCTGTCCTTGGCTGGGAGCTTAGCAGAGATACAGACCCTCAGGTTCCACCTGGAGCATCTGAGTCATAGCATCCCCGTAGGTTTGAACTTGGCTCATGAGAGGGTGCTGCCTGCATGCATCTGGGCCGGCAGATGTCATCCTCCTGGAGTAGGCAGGAAGGCTGGGGCCCCAGAAAGGCTGACTGAAGAGCAGACTGCTCATGGGAAAGGCAAATGTTGCCCCCCAAAACATGGAAAACGATGTTCATTTTCAAAGATTGGAGACGAATGTTATTTGAAGGTGGCCTGTGGTGAATGTTCTTTGCTGCAGGAAGGAGGAGGGTGGTACACTTATTTCAGCTTGTTGTTGTTCAGTCTTTGTGATCCCATGGCCTGCAGCACACCAGGCCTCCCTGTCCTTCACTGTCTCCCGGAACTTTCTCAAACTCATGTTCATTGGATTGACGCCATCCCACCATCTCATCCTCTGTTGTCTCCTTCTCCTCTTGCTCTCAATCTTTGCCAGCTTCAGAGTCTTCTTCCAATGAGTTGGCTCTTCACATCAGGTGGCCAAATTATTGGAGCTTCAACTTCAGCAGCAGTCCTTCTAATGAATATTCAGGGTTGATTTCCTTTGGGATCGACTGCTTTAATCTCCTTGCAGTCCAAGGGACTCTCAAGAGTCTTCTCAAGCTCCACAGTTGAAAAGCACCAATTCTTTGGTGCTCAGCCTTCTTTATGGCCCAACTCTCACATCTGTGTATGCGACTCCATGGACTGCAGCATGCCAGGCTTCCCTGTCCTTCAGTATCTCCCAGAGTTTGCTGAAACTCATGTCCATCAAGTCGGTGATACCTGACCATCTTATCCTCTGTCACCCCTTTCTCCTCCTGCCCTCAATTTTTCCCAACATCGGGGTCTTTTCTAATGAGTCAGCTCTTTGCATCAGGAGGCCAGTATATTGGAGCTTCAGCATCAGTCCTTCCAATGCATATTCTGGGTTGATTTCCTTTAGGTTTGATCTCCTTTCAGCCTGAATGTGTGCTGAATACTGCCAGAAGCCAGTGTGAGGAACTCTGCCCGTGGCAAAGGTCATGAGGAAGGAGGCTTGGCATACGCAAAGGTGGGATCGAGCCTCAGGAGTCCCCCTGGAAATTCTTGAGCATCTACCCCCAAAACCAGAGTCTGCCTACTTTACTGCTTTGTGCTCTCACCTACACCTCTGACTTTACGGGGGGGGTGGGGGGGGCTGTCCCCCACCACCTCTCTCTGAAAAAGAGTTAAATTACAGCTCCAGTTAATAAAGTTCCTGGGCATGATAAGAGTGTTTTAGTTCACAACCGTGAGAGGCATGAGATGTTCTGTCTAAATACAGATTCCTTTGAGCAGTTAAAAGATTTATTAGAAATTGTATTGGTGAAGGGTTTTTTACTTGTTGGGCCAAAGTTTGCTGCTAAGTCTCCATATCCCTTACCTACTGTGTCCCTGGCAGTGTATTGATTGATATAATTGGTGTATAGGAATGTAAGTAGTAGCTTTAATGTTTGTAACCTTGGACTCTTGAGTTAATTCTTTTTCTTGTTATAGCCCACCACACCTTTGTCCTGTAGGAATGCAACTTTATCTAATGCTTTTGGAGGGTGGCACCTGACTAATCACCTTTAGAGAAAAATAAGTTTTCTGAAGAAAGGGTCTTAAAATGTTAACAGGCCTCCAGGCCAGAAGATGATGCAAATCACCTAAACTTTTGCATATGGTAAGTTTGCAGGAAGAAAGCCTGGCTTACTGCATGACTCTACCCCTTCCCCCATTACCCTCTATGCATAACTTAAGGTATAAAAACTACTTTGGAAAATAAAGTGCGGGCCTTGTTCACTGAAACTTGGTCTCCCCATGTCGTTCTTTCTCTCACCTTCTGGCTGAATTATTCAGCCTCTTTTCTCCACTGAATTTCCTCACTGAGCTATCCTTATTTAACCACTCTTTATATCCTTAATTAACGTTTAATTAAGCAATTATTTCCTGATCCTTGCCGACGCCGTCCCCGCTTCAAATTCCCTGGATCCAGTGGGGCTGCTTAATACACCTGTGTGTATGTGTGTATGTAACACATAGCTGTGCATTTACTTATGTGGGTACACATGTGTGTGTGTATATTTTCTCTTCTTATCACCCAGGCCCTTGGCTGCTAGAACCACTTTATAGATTAAGAAGGTAACACTGGGCCAGGGAGGGTCAGCGACTTGTACATACAGAATGAGGTACCAAACCTGCAGGGCAGTCTGGCTGCCATCCAACCATGTCCTGCTGGTTCTGCCTCCCTCCCTCCTTTCTGCAGAAAATGAATGATTGTCCTCTGATCCCAAGCACTTCCTAGTCTGTTCTGGTCATCAATGCTATGGGGGGAGGAATGAGTGGGAGGTGGGGAGTTCCAGTTACCATGGCTGAGAAGGAAGTTACCTGGCTTAGCAAATCTCATGTTTACTGGAAAAATCTAGCCACACCCGCTGCACTGTGGGTTCCTGGTAGGGGATCACAGCAGGGCCATGCAGAGGAGTAGCAGCACCTGGTCATTGGTCCTTTCTCCCCTGCCTTCCAAGTCTCTGCAAGGTGACCATGCACCCTCTCTGCCTCAGTTTCCTCTTTTGTAAAGTGAGCAGAAGCGGCCGTGGCTCCTTTGACTACCATCCGAGAGCATCAAGGCTGGATGAGGTGGATACCAGAGCATGTGCACAGACACTGCTTCCGATGCTGTGCCCAGGACAGAAGGTGCCCCTGGGCACAGCAAGCACACCCTGTGAGTGGGTGCTATTACCATGGGTGTCAGTGATGATGCTGATGTGAGGATGTTGAAATCGGGGAGGAGGCACTGAGGATATGTGGGGAGGGTTGCGTGGTTGCCAGGCTGTGAATGAGGTCAGAGAAGTGGCCCCCAGAAGTGTCCAGGAGCTTCCTCTGGACTACTTCAGGGTACCAGACACATGCAGGCTGTTTTCCCCAGGATGGAGGAGCACTGGAGCTGGTCGTTCCTGACTTTGGTCCATGGAGCCAACCTCTGGGCACCATATCATCTTATTCCTGGGGTGCAGGGTATAGAGAGAAGTATCAAAGTCTAGTGCCTTCTTTGTGTGTGTGTGTGTGTGTGTGTGTGCACGCACGCGTGCTAAGTCATGTCTGACTCTTTTCGACTGTGTGGACTGTAGCCCACCAGGCTCCTCTGTCCATGGACTTCTCCAGGCAAGAATAGTAGAGTGGGTTGCCATTTCCTCCTCCAGGGGATCTTCCTGACCCAGGGAAGATCCTGACCCCCCCATCTCCTGTGTCTCCTGCAAAGACAGGCGGATTCTTCGCCACTGAGCCTCCTGGGAAGCCCGGTGTTTTCTTACTTAAGACTTTAAATATAACAATATTATTTTTTGAAAGATAAATTCAGCTGAAATACTCCCCTTTCCAAGGTGACCGTGGAGCACCATGTGCCTTTTCATCTGGTACAGAGAAGTCTCCAGTTGTTGCTGAGCTGAGGTCTTGAGCAGTGTGGCCTTTTATATATTTAAATAAACTCCCGTCTTGTGATTTTTCTTTTGAATCCAACAACTAAGATACCCGGACAATTTTGTAGAAATAAACAACCCAGGCTGAAGAATTGCTGGATTAAAAAAAGATGCAGGTGGTTTTTAAAGACCTATTGAACAAATTCCAAGCCTTTTACCCCAAGTCTATTATGTCCACCGAGTCCCTGCTTGGAAGGAAGGTTTGCAGCCAGCTCAGTGGGCCAGCTGGGGTTGGCTGGACCGCTTCCTCTGGTCAGGCTGCTGTTCTGTCCCTGAGAAGAAGCAGGGGCTGAGGGCAGGATGAAACCCGGGGCAGCCTGTTTCAGCATCTGTCCCGAGAGATGGTGGGCTGCATTCATGGCTGGGACCCTGCTGCTCCCACTGCTGTTCTGTGTCTGGACATGGCTTGGTTGGTGGGGGCAGTGATTCAGGGGCCAAGACACGGCAGAGCAGGGGTGGTTCACCCATTTGCATAGCTGATGACCACTGACTGATGCCAACGTACAGAAGGCGGGCCTCCTCCAGCTCCAGGGGGACACTCTGGGTGCTGCACTTGCTGAGGGCTTAGACGGCTGCTCTCCTGCTGATCCCATGTCCTGGCTTAGCTTTCTTTCCCTCTGCCCTTCTAGTCCTAAATGGGCAGGAATCCACGTCCCAGGCTCTGCTTCTAGAAACCTGGCTCCAGTGCTGCCCCTTCCAGGTGAGTGCCCCTCCCAGGTGTGCGTGAGCCCAGAGCACCAAGGCCAAGCCACTACCCACCTTCCAGATTAGGTTGCCAGACAAAATACGGACACCGCAGTTCGAGGGTATTTCGTGGGAAAAACCCTAAAAAAAATTATCTAAAATTTTACCATAGCCAGGCATCCTGTAATTTGATTTACTAAATCTGACAACTGTAGCCCTGAATGATTTGAGGACATGTTTGTCACAACCACACACAGCGCCCGCCCCCCCGCCCCCGATAATAACTGTAGTAGTAACAGCAATGTAGTTGTAATAATAGCAGCAGCAGCAGGAGTAACAGTAACAGTGGTAGCTGCTGCTGCTGCTGCTAAGTCGCTTCAGTCGTGTCCAACTCTGTGCGACCCCATAGACGGCAGCCCACCAGGCTCCCACATCCCCGGGATTCTCCAGGCAAGAACACTGGAGTGGGTTGCCATTTCCTAAGGCATATCTAGGGAGTACTGTATTCCAGGCAACATTTCATTCTCAGAGTGTCACATATATTATTAAATTCCTGTTCTCTCCGTGAGATTCTACCACATTTCACAGATGAGAAAAATGAGGCTGCTCAAAAGAGAATTGACTCGTCCAAGGCTGGTAGCCAGTGGGGTGAGCTCCAAACTCAGACCATCCAGGGTCCATGCTTCTAACCACAGCACAGATTGGACTGGTTAGCGGACTCTTAGAAAACCACAGGATAGCATGAGTTTTCCAGAAGTCAAATCATTTCCTGACCAAGGCCCAACGAGGAAGGACAGACAGACAGGGAGGGAACAGTTTCTTCTCCTGGTCCTGCCACAGGATGGGTAGCTGGTAAGGAGACTGTCTGGACCGGGATGCAATTAACCAAGATGGGGTAGAAAGGAAGCCCTGTTTGAATTATAAATGCCCAGGGCTGTGCCGTCCAACACAGAGGCAACACCTGTGGCCCTGAGCCTTGAACCCACAGCCCGTTGGAGTTGAGATGTGCTGTTAGTTAAAATACAACCTGGATTTCAAAGACTGAGTACAAAAAAATGTGCACGTGTCATTAATAATTTTCATGTTGATGACACATGGAAACGATGTTTTGGATATACTGGGTAAAATATATTTTTACAAATCAAGTCCTCCTGTTTCTTTTTACTTTTTAAAATACAGCTATTCGACAATTGAAAACCCTGTTTGTATCTGTTGAGGGGGAAAGAAGAAATAGGAAAGGAGTGGGGCTTCTGGCCTCAAAGAGAATGATGCCTACTTGTGGGGTCTTTTCTTGTCTGAAGCCTGGATTTTTCTGATTTTTACTTTCCCCAAGAAGAGCAAGAGAGGGTGAGTCCAGAGGAGAATGAGGCCAATGCACCAGCCTGGGAGTGTAAGGGCATCGCAGGCCACAGCCCCAAGGGGCAGGGACGATCTTCCAGGCACAGTGCTCCCCCACTCCCCCTGCCCCCAGAGTTGAGACTGTACTTCCATGGGCAGGGGGCAAGGGAGGAGGCCACCCTCCTCAGAAAGCACTGGATGACGGAACCTTAGCTGCGGCTTCAGGTTCAGCAACTCTGGGGTGTGGCATTTCTCAGTCTTTGTTCCCCAACCAGAGATGGAAAGTGTGCTCTTGAAATGTAAGTGCGGAGGCTTAACCACTGGACCACCAGGGAAGTCAAGTCACTGTCTGATTTACCTTTGTAATGTCTCCCCTCATGGGCACACGTATTTGTGGATGTAAATCAACTCTTCCAAGCCTAATGGGCAATTATTCATAAGCAATTTAGGGCAGAATGTGGAAGTGAAGATTGAACAAGCCCTGTATTCCTCTGGGGCCCTGTCTCCCAGGAGGGCTGCTGGCCTCAGGGTGAGGGAGGGTACCCATGTCTTTGCATCTGGTGTGTGCCGAGCTCTGTGCAAGATACAGAGTCCCCTCCCTCACTTACACACAGTCCCCTCCCTCCTGGGTGCCACCTTAAGGATGCAACATGAAGCAACTTGGGCAAGTTAGGCAACAGGAAAGTGGCTGGTTGGTTGGTGATAACCTCCACGTGGTCTTGCAGCTCAGCTGAGTTTCCTCTCGGGTGCTGCAGGGAGAGCGTGGCGTTGCCTGGCACCTCCAGAGCTCATGGCACTAGCGTCCGTCCGTCCACTGCCCCCCAGCAAAGGAGGTTTTACTTTCTTCTTCCAAGTCCTCAAATCAATGTTCTCTGCAATCCTGAGGCCATCACAGGCTGCCTTTCCGCATCAGCTCAGCTTGTTTCAGCCCATGATGATTCTGCTTTCCTTTCAGCTGGAACGAAATGGGAGGAACCACAGCTCCAGGTCCCCGACCTCTGCTTTGCTGGGACCTGCTGGAGCCCCCTCCCCAAGCCCCACCCAAGCACCTGTCTAACTCTGTGATCCTCTCCATCCTCTGAGGGCTGCCACCACAGCTGAGGAGAGGCCACACGCCAACCCGAGGTGTGGACACAGCCTAGAGAGGAAGGACAGGGGCTCCAGGCCCAGCTGACCTGGGGTGGGTTCCTGCCAGTGGCATTTACCGACTGTGTGACCCTGACCTTGAAGCCATGATTTACCCTCTTTGAGCTCGTGTTTCCTGTTCAGTAAAAGCCGGTGGTGACTAAGCCATCGCCCTCCTCCTGGCGTGGCTGCAAGCCTAAAAAGACAGATGGATTTAAAGTACTTAGCAACGGGACTTCCCTGGTGGTCCAGTGGTTAAGATTCCACTTTGTGGTGCAGGGAATGTGGGTTCGATGCCTGGTCGGGGAACTAAGATCCCATAGGTCTTGGAGTAACTAAGCCTGCTCTCCACAACTGGAGCATCCACGCACCACAATGAAAGATCCCGCATGCAGACACTGCCAAATAAAATAAATATTAAAAAAAAATAATAATGTGCTCAGCAGGCTCCTACAGAAGGTTTTGGAAGGGAGTCAGCACCGGGAAGAAGGGCACGGCCCGGTCCACTGCAGGTCCAGCTTCCAGCTGAGGGCAGGCCGGGGAAGTGAAACTCTAGTGAGTGGTTTGCTTCTCCAGTGGCTTGAAGAGCTGGAGGCCAAAGTTCAGGGTAACTGAGCTGCTAGAAGGTGAGAGTCCAGGGTGGCGATGGGGGTTCCACATTCGGGGTGTCAGTCTACCTGCTTCTCTGCTGAGCCCTGAACCACAGGCTCCAAGCAGCCTGCAAAGATCAAAGTGCTGAGCTATGGTTTGCTCCTGTCAAATGCATGCAGGCTAAGTCACTTCAGTCATTCTGACTCTGTGTGACCCCATGGATTGTAGCCCGCCAGGCTCCTCTGTCCATGGGATTCTCCAGGTGAGGATTCTGGAGTGGGTTGCCATCCCCTCCTCCAGGGAATCTTCTCAACCCAGAGATCGAACCCCAGTCTCCTGCATTTCCTGAGTTGGCAGGCAGATTCTTTACCACTAACGCCACCTGGGAAGCCCCAAGATTTTCTCCTGCTAGAGAAAGAGGGTTTCAGTCAGAGCCTGGCTGAGTTATTCTCCTGCTAAAACAATCATATATACACACGCAGACAAACAATTGTAAGCACTCTCCTTAGAAAACAATTGACTCTATAGCCCTGTGATCACAATGTGAGAATATATCTTTTTTTTTTTTCATTTTTACCCATACCACACTGCGTGTAGTATCTTAGTTCCCCGACCAGGGATTGAACCCACACCCTCTGCATTGAAAGTTGGAGTCTCAACCACTGGACTTCTGGGGAAGTCCCACAATACCAGGATATAATCCCAAATCACCCAGTATATTAAGAGCCAAGAAAATGACAATGACAGAAGCCAATCTGGAGATGACCCAGATATTAGAACCAGCTGATAAAAGTTTTAAAGTAACTGTTGTAACTATACTCTATGAAGTAAAGGAAAACACACTCATAATAAAGAAAATTTTGGTGGACAGATGGAAGCTATGTAAATTGCAAATTGAAGAACTATAAAATGCAATGTCTGAAATAGGCTGCTTATCATTTAATGGCAGGCATCCTAAAAATAGGTAGATATTAAAGCGACATAGAATGAAAGAGCTCTACAGTTTTATCAGAACTGAACTATAGCAGAATAGTGTGCACCTGCAGACAAAAATCAAAGTTATTCAGACATTTATTGTGGCAACTGTCTTTCATTGTGAAACTGAATTCTTCCTCAGTCATTTTTTAAAGAACCATCTTTTAGCAATTGAACCACATCAAGCTGCTGCTTCGATAAACAGTGGGTCTTGGTGTGGCCAGGAGCTGGGGTCTGTGGTTTAGCTAAAAGTCAACGCATATCCACAGCACAATGGAGGGAAAAGTGTGTGCTTCAGAGGGAGATGTTAGTGCAAGGCCCAGGGCGTCTTCTAGTTGCTCTGTGACTCTGGTCAGAATGCTTTGTATTTTTGTGACTCTGTTTGTACTTGTTTTTTGTTCTCATCTATAAAGTAGACCTTATAAAAGTTGAGCTTATACAGGAGTTAATATGAGCTCCTCTAGCATGTACGAGCCTGGCACATGACGTCCCTGTGTCTGCAGAACTGGAAACAGGAGACATACTTGGGCCTTCCCTGGAGTCATGCCCTGAGCCCCCTGGCCTTACCTGGGTACACAGAACCCAGAGGAACCACTGTGGGGGGCAGGGCATGACCTTCAGGTCTCTATTTACAAAATCTTCTTTGCTTGGGGACCAGGATCAGCCCAGGCCCTGGAGCAGATGGTCTTGTGGGCAGTTTCATTTCAATGGCCATACACCTGAGTTCTGGGGAAAGAGAGCCAAAGGGAATATTGCGGAGGGGATGAACTCTGTTCAGTGAAGGAATTGGGACAGGAGCCTAGTCTGGAGGCCTGGGTAATGCAGTGCCCCAGGATGGCCTGGCGCATCTGTATTATGAGAGCAGCCCAGAAAGCCTCCCAGAGTATCTCAGGCCCTGCAGCTGTGCTGCCTCAGACACTCCGCTGTGATGGCCACAGGCAAGTGCTGCCCCCACGTGGCTGGTGGGGCAGGACCAGTAGAGTGACCGTCCTCCATCCCTTCTCCTCCCTCTCATCCTCCAGGCCTGGGCAAGAGCTCCGGAAATGAGTTCATGAGGGATGCAAAGTAAGTATCATTTTAAAAATAGCTTTTACTATAACTTCAGACCAGTTACAACTGAAGACTGAGAACAAAATATCCGCTGATAACATTTATACATTAGCTCCATCCTCTTTTAAAACAGATCAGAAAATGCCAGTCCTGGGCTCAGAACCCTGAGGCTCCCCGTGGGCCTGAGAATGTCATCCTGTTTCTTTAACCAGACCTGCAGGACCCCACGTACCTTCAGGCCTCACCTTTCACCTCTGATCCCTTGCTAGCTCTGTCTTAGGCTCACAAACAAGCTTCTGTTGTTTCTGACCCGGCCAGCCCTTCCTGCCACAGGGCCTTTGGACATGCTGCATCTTACATCTGACACTTCCTTGACCTCACATCTGAGTGTTACTCCAAATGCCCACCTTTCCCCTGCCAGTTCCTGCCTCATTTCACCAGCATCTGTGTATTTCTTTGTCTGAGAAGCTTTTCCCCACCTCCCAGGCTAGGTTGGACTCACTTTCATCCTATTTTATTAGGATGAGTCAGTGCAGGATAATTCAGTTCAGTTCAGTTACTCAGTCATGCCCGACTCTTTGCGACCCCATGGACTGCAGCACACCAGGCCTACCTGTCCTTCACCAACTCCCAGAATTTACTCAGACTCATGTCCATTGAGACTGTGTTGTCATCCAACCATCTCATCCTCTGTCGTCCCCTTCTCCTCCCACCTTCAATCTTTCCCAGCATCAGGATCTCTTCAAATGAGTCAGTTCTTCGCATCAGATGGCCAAAGTATTGGAGTTTCAGCTTCAGCATCAGTCCTTTCAATGAATATTCAGGACTGACTTTCTTTAGGATTAACTGATTTGATCTCCTTGCAGTCCAAGTGACTCTCAAGACTCTTCTCTAATACCACAGTTCAAAAGCACCAATTCTTCAGTGCTCAGCTTTCTTTACGGTCCAAGTCTCACATCCACACATGACTACTGGAAAAACCAGAGCTTTGACTAGACAGACCTTTGGTGGCAAAGTAATGTCTCTACTTTTTAATATGCTGTCTAGGTTGATCGTAACTTTTCTTCCAAGGAGCAAGCGTCTTTTAATTTCATGGCTGCAGTCACCATCTGGAGTAATTTTGGAGCCCCCCAAAATAAAGTCTGTCACTGTTTCCACTGTTTCTCCATCTATTTGCCATGAAGTGATGGAACCGGATGTCATGATCTTAGTTTTCTGAATGCTGAGTTTTAAGCCAACTTTTTCCACTCTCCTCTTTCATTTTCATCCAGAGGCAGGATAATTAGCTTGTAATTATGTGCTTACTGGCCTGTTTTGGCTGTGTGATGGCAGAAACCTTGCCTTCTTGTCCACTGCTCTGCTCCTAGGGACAGTCAGATGTGTGCCAGGCCACGCAACAACCGCCAGCCCTTCAGTGGTCCAGGCTTTGTCTTAATTTCTCCCTCTTTATCCAAAATTGCTTCTAGGAAGAAGTTGATTCCCCTTGATATATTCATTGAGGACCACATGAGTCTTGCTGCATTAAATAATTTTGCAGTTTGAACAAAATTGTATACCTTTGTAAAATTCAGATTTTTGTTTGCACACAGCTCTCTTACGTGGGGGCCATTGGTGTGCGGTGATCCTGGTCTCTCAGTTACACACTACTGCACTTCAAGAGCAGTATTGTTAGGTCCAAAGCAGGCTGGACAAGGGGTCAGCCTGCTGTGCAGCTTTGGCTCAGCTTTTGGGAGAAAAGGGCCCACAGTGCTCCCCCTATGACACCCAAATGGGTTCATGGAAGAAATGGAGTGAATTTGGAAGTGCAAGACAAACAGACTGAAGTTTGTGCAAGACTAAAAAAGACTGAATTTTTAAATAACTTTTTTTGTTGTTGTTGTCTAGTCTTTAAGTTGTGTCTAACTCTTTGCAACCCCATGGACTGCAGCATGCCAGGCTTCCCTGTCCTTCACTATCTCCCAGACTTTACTCAAATTCATGTCCATTGAATTTGGAGATAAGATGTTACCCAAGGAGCAAGCATCTTTTAATTTCATGGCGGCAGTCACCATCTGCAGTGATTTTGGAGCCTGAGAATATAAAGTCTGTTACTATTTCCACTTTTCCCCTTTCTAGTTGCCATGAAGTGATGGGACCAGATGCCATGATCTTAGTTTTTTGAATGTTGAGTTTTAAGTCAGTTTTTTCACTCTCCTCTCTTACCCTCATCAGAAGGCTCTTTAGTTCCTCTTTGCTTTCTGCCATTACAGTGTATCATCTGTATATCTGAGGTTGTTGATATTTCTCCTGGTAATTTTAATTCCAGCTTGTGATTCATCCAACCCTGTATTTCACATGATGTACTCTGCATATAAGTTAAATAATCAGGATGACAATATACAGCCTTGATGTACTCCTTTCCCAATTTTGAACTAGCCTTGCTACATGTCCGGTTCTAACTGTTGCTTCTTGTCTTGCATACAGGTTTTGCAAAAGACAGGCAAGGTTGCCAGTATTCCATCCTCTATACATTCAAAGCCAGTTATGCATGGCTTGTTTGTATACCCTTTGCTCCTTTTTAAAAAATTGTAGTTGATTTACAATGCTCTGTTAATTTCTGATGTACAGCAAAGTGAATCAATTATATATATACATATATCCACTCTCTTTTAGATTTTATTCCCATCTACATCATTACAGAGTGTTGAGCAGAATTTCCTGTGCTATACAGTAAGAGCTTATTATTTGTCTATTAGATATGTAATAGTTTGTATCTGTTAACTCCAAGCTTCTAATTTATTCCTCCCCTTTGGTAACCATATGTTTGTTTTCTGTATCTGTGAGTCCATTTCTGTTTCATAAGTAAGTTCAGCTGTATTATTTTTTAAGATTCCACATATAAGTGATATCATATGATATTTATCTTTCTTTGTCTGATTTACTTCACTTAGTATGATAATCTCTAGGTTCTTTCATGCTGCTGCAAATAGCAGTGTTTCATCCTTTTTTATGGCTGAGTAGAATGCTATTGTATTTATATATATGTTTCACATCATTATATATATATGTGTGTGTGTGTGTGTATCATGTCTTCCTTATCCATTCATCTGTTGATAGATTTTTAGGTTGCTTCCATTTCTTAGCTACTGTAACTAGTGCTGCTATGAATATTGGGGTGCATACAATTCTTTGAATTTCATCTTTTCCAGATATGTGCCCAGGAGTGGGAATGCTAGATCATATGGTAGCTGTACTTTTAGCTTTTTAAGGAACCTCTGTCCTGTTCTCCACACTGGCTGCAGCAATTTACATTCTAGCTCTTTTTATGTCACTTCAGTTTTTCTTCCCCAGACTTGAACTTTATTTATTTTCTTTCACTAACCCAAATCCCCAGTTTTTTCATGGAAACCATCTCAATGCACTCAGCCTCAACTCCTCCTCCCCTTGCCATAAATCAGGGAATGACACTTTCACATCTGCTCTCTAATTTTTTTGTGTGTGTGTTTATTGAAGGAAAATGGAACATACAAACAGGGAAAGAGAAGAAAATAGACACCATAAATCCCACCCTAAGTCCACCATAAGTCTCCCAGAGAGAGAATTTAGTGTATATCCTTCACTTCTGCATACATAATGGCCTTCCCTGGTGGCTCCAACAGTAAATAGTCTGCCTGCAGGGCAAGAGACATGGGTTTGACTCCTGGGTCGGGAAGATCCCCCAGGGAAGGAAATGGCAACCCACTCCAGTATCGTTGCTTGGAAAATCCCATGGAGAAGCCTGGAGGGCTACGGTCCATGGGGTTGCAAAGAGTTGGACACGACTGAGTGACTTCACTTTTCTGCATACATAGCTACATCTATTTATTTGTTTAAAATGATAACACCATTTTTGGAGAAGTTTTAAGTTTATTGAAAAATGAGGGACTTCTCTGGTGGTCTTGAGGCTAAGACTCCATGCTCCCAATGTGGGGGGCCCGGGTTCCATCCCTGGTCAGGGAACTAGATCCCATATGCCACAACTAAGACTCAGCCCAGCCAAATAAATAAATAAATATTTAAAAAGAAAAAGGAGCAGAAAGTACAGAGAGTCCTCCTTTGCTGCCCTTCCCTGGTTTCCTCTCTTGATATTATCTTTCATTAATTTGATATATATGTTCAAAGGATGAGCCAACGCTTATATATTGTTATTAACCAAAGTTCATAGTGTACAGTGGGGCTCACTCTTGGTGTTGTACATGCTGTGGGCTTTGACAAATATCTAATGACATGTATCTACCATGACAATATCACACAGAATCCACTCATTGCCCTAAAAATCCCCTGTGCTCCATGTATTCATCCCTCCTTCCATCTCTCCCTTCCATCTCTCTCTCTTTTCCATCAGTCCTTACCCTCATAAACCCTTGGCAACCACTGATCTTTTTACTTTCTCCTCAGTTTTGCCTTTTCCAGAATGTCATAGAGTTGGAATCGTAAGAGTGTATAGTATTTTTCAGATTGGCTTCTTTCCCTTTTCCATTTAAGATTCCTCCATCTCTTTTCATGGCTTGACAGCTCATTTATTTTTATCACCGAATAATATTACCTTCTCTGAATGTACCACAGTTTATTTATCCACTAAATTATGAAAGATATATTTTGGTTGCTTCCAAGTTTTGGCAATTATGAATAAAGTTGCTATAAACATTCACATGCAGGTTTTAATCTAAATCTAAGTTTTCAACTCTTTTGGATAAATACCAAGGAGCCTGACTGCTGGATCAAATGGTAAGAGTATGTGCAGTTTTGTAAGAAACTGTTAAGCCGTCTTCCAACGCAGCTGTGCCATCTTACATTCCATGGATTCACGGATCTGTTTCTTCAGCAACACCGCACTGTCTTGATTGCTGTAGCTTTGTAGTCAGTCTTGAAGTCAACTCTCCTCTTCTGGAGCTCCCTAATCTTGTCTCATGGGAATTTTATGTTCCCAGCTACACTGGTCACTGCTTGAGGGCAAGGCCTTGTCTCCTTTCTGGGTCCTCTCCCGAGGACCCAGAAAGCCAATGGCTGAACAGCTCATTGAGCACAATCGTCTGTCTTGAGGGCATGACACCATTGTCCTTGGGCCACCACTATTTCAGCCAGCCTCTCAGCTGCACTTTCTATTCCTGGCCCTGGTTAAGGATCTCCAAATGGAGACAGAGATGGACAAACCGATCCCCAAATGCATGTTGGCAAGGCAGCCCGGGCTCAGAACAAGGACAGATGGGGATTGCCGACTCTGTCATGTCCTGGCTGGCTGCATCATTGCCTGCGGCTAAAGCAGACTTGCCTGGGGATGCTTCACAATTGCATGATGGCTAAGAGAAACGCTGAGACATTACTTTGCAAACAAAGGTCCATCTAGTCAAGGCTATGGTTTTTCCAAGGCTATGGATGTGAAAGTTGGACTATAAAGAAAGCTGAACACTGAACAATTGATGCTTTTGAACTGTGGTGTTGGAGAAGACCCCTGAGAGTCCCTTAGACTGCAAGGAGATCCAATCAGTCCATCCTAAAGGAAATCAGTCCTGAATATTCATTGGAAGGACTGATGCTGAAGCTGAAACTCCAATACTTTGGCCACTTGATTCAAAGAGAGCTGACTCATTTGAAAAGACCCTGATGCTGGGAAAGATTGAAAGCGGGAGGAGAAGGGGACAACAGAGGATGAGATGGCTGGATGGCATCACCGACTCAAAGGACATGAGTTTCAGTAAACTCCGGGAGCTGGTGATGGAGAGGGAGGCCTGGCATGCTGCAGTCCATGGAGTCGCAAAAAGTCAGACACGACTGAGCAACTGAACTTAACTGAACTGAAGGGAAATGAAAGATTCCCCTGTCCGATCTTTCCTTAACTACCTTTTTTAGTTCTGAAACAAATTTTACTCATCCAAGTTATATACAGGTAGAGGGTGGCTTTGAAACAAAAACAAAAAATAAATGGCTGGGTTTCCTTTCAGTAGACTGTTGCATGCAGTAAACTATGCCAGAGTCTGTGGCCGAAGACAGTAACATCTGTTCCTGTTTGCAGAGCTCTTGGCTGACTGGTCTCCGCTGAGCACTTCCTCTGGGTCTCGGGTGTCGGTTGAGGTCCCTCACTTTGCTGTGCTCCTTGGGCTGCTGGACTTGTGGCCAGGAAGCCTTCACCACGTGACTGGCTCTAAGTGCTGCCCGCAAGGCTTCTCCAGGAGGCTAAAGCGATCCGGATGGTCTCAGGTGGCCCCTGAGGACTGACTTCAAAGAGAAAATTGGGAACTGCAGCCCCACGCAGCCGGTTCCAGGACTGGCAGGGTGTTACCCTGCTTCACATGTCAGTCAAAGCAGTCCCAGGCCAGCCCAGATTTGGGGGTGACCACAGATGACATGTCTCGTGCCAAAGGGTGATGACACTGCTGAAGACCTATATTACAGCATCAGAGGTTAGAGTCAGCCTGGCCTCATGATGGTTGGCTGTGAGGCATGGGGCCAGGTGCTTACCCTCCCTGAGCCACAGTCTTATTTCTTAAATAGGAGGAATGTTCACTGGGCAGGAAGCAAATAATATGCATACTTGTTATAGTGGGAAAAAGTCACCTTGGTCCTTAGCAGCACATGGAGTCAGAGTCCAGCCCATATTCCCTCAGTGACCAGCAGAGCTCACTTGCCGATTCTGATCTGTTTGAGCAGGGGGCAGGGGGGGGGGGGGGCGATCTGAAATGCCCAGGGGACCATGAAGATGGGAGCTGGTGGGCCAATCTCTGTCTACACCCTCCTGGGGCTTCCAAGGCTCACCCTCTGGGGTCCTGTTTTTACCAACTTCCTCTCTCACATCCCCAAGTCCTCAGCATGCTTTTCTTGGAATCACTTTCCATGTAAACTACTTGATCCTAAATCCTTGTCTTAAGGGCTGCTTTGTCGGAGATTGAAATCAAGACGGGGACCGTTAGAATTCGCTAAATATGTAACACATTCAAATACAGTCAGTCACTCCATGTTTGTAAAGGATTCATGCAGCCCTCTTCTTGGTTTCCAATTTTAGGCAGAAAGCCCTGTGGTCCCCACAGGGAGCAGAGCAACAGTGCATTTTACTTTCCAGGGCGAAGAAATCATTCCAGTCCCCTCCCCCTGCTCCTCCCGCCCCCTCCCCCCGCCCCGCCCCGCCCCGATTGCACTCAGGATCTGAAAGCGAAGAGTGAAACAGCAGCCCCTCTGGATCAGTCTCAGTTCCAGCCCTGCCCTCATCTCATCTCCCTCTTCATCTGGGGCTGGGGAGTGGGGGTAGGATTAAGAGGTGGGTGTGGGGCAGTGGGTGCAGTGGGGGCTCAGGGCTCAAGTTATCCTTCCTCTCGTGGGGTGGAGGGGATTACTCTTGGTGAGAAGAGAGTTCTGGGTGGGCTGCAGGGCAGGAGAAGGGGTGGGGATGGGGCGGGGTGGGGAAGGTAGGATGGCCAGGGCCGTGAGTCTGAAGCTGGCTCCACTTGCTCTGTATTCAAAATGCAAAGGTCTCGGAGACCCTGAGAGGTAAAAGGAGAGGGTGGGATGGGGGCGGCCCCTGAGTGGCCCAGCAAGTGCCTTGGGGTGAAGTGCTTGGAAGGTGGGACCGTGTAATTAATTTTACATCATTGGCCTTTCTTCATGCAAATCCTTTCACCCCCTCACCCTCAAACACTGACTAAAGTGTCCCCCTGACTTCAATGTGTGTGTGTGTGTGTGTGTGCATGTACATGTGTGTTGATGAAATTAGAGTTCAGGTTTGAGTTGTCTCTGAGCAGCGATTAAATAGGGTCCAAACATGAAGAGTAAGGATTGGGAAATACTCACACCAAAGTCAAAGTGATGGGGAGGACACCTATCCACAGAAACTCCTGAATGTCTTGAGAAGGATGTGGATTTTCCACAGATCAGAGAAGGAAGGTTGGATGTTGGGGGGCTGGTAGGGGAAGCACAATGGCTGAAACTGCCCACCCAGGGCCAGGCACCATAGTAACCATTCACGTGAGTTATTTTGTGACAGGAGGTCCCGATAAAGAACATAAAACTAACAAGCCACTACCAATCAGAAGAATGTGGGAAAGGTCAAAAGGAGACGCCACGTGTCTGCTCACCTTCCAGAATCCTTCTCACTGGCATTCATCTTGGCTGAGTAATGTGTGTGCCACCAGGAAGGACTCTGCATCAGCATGATTGGCCAGAGATAAGTGAAAGTGAAAGTCACTCAGTTGTGTCCGACTCTCTATGACCCCATGAACTGTAACCCACCAGTCTCCTCTGTCCATGGAATCTTCCAAGCAAGAATACTGAAATGGGTTGCCATTCCCGTCTCCAGAGGATCTTCCCGACCCTAGAATCGAGCCCATGTCTACTGCATTGCAGGCAGATTCTCTACTGGTTGAGCTACCTGTAGACATGGAGAAATCAGGCAGCCTTCATGGAAGAGAGACCCAGGAAGTGGAGGTCTGGCTCTCTCCTCCAGACCTACCTTCTATTCAGAATCTTCCAAGTCCATCCCAAGCAGCATCCCAGTCAGTCTCACAGCTGCCTTGTGAAGTCCCAGTGGAAGACACCATGACTCCTCGGGACATGTGTAGCCTGAGTTCAGAGTGGCTAAGTGTGTGTGAGAAGAAGCATCCAGCCAGGTGTGGAAAGGTCTTCTGGTTCATTCTCCCTGGGGTCACAGCCTCAAAAACCTAAGCAGCCTCAAACCCAGCCTCAAAAACCACCTCCTTCCCCTAGCCAGGCTCCATCAGAAACTTACAAACGGCTTCACTTCAGTAAGGTCACTTTTGGCATTTATGGTAAGGTTTGTGTTTTCTCGAGTGAGGGAGGCAGTTACTATCAACCTCTGCTTTTCTCTGCTTTCTGTTGTCTCATTTCTGGGATGGGGACAATCTGCAGATGTCACCTTGGAGCTGGTCATTCAGTACCTAGACAGTTTCTATCAAGAACAGTCCAGAGTTGTGGGTGGGACCTCTGGTCCCCGGCATCACTCTGTGACTTCATCAGGTTCTTCTCTTGTCATCAGTGGGATATCTGTTTACTGTGGGTTGTTCATCACTGGGAGACTTCGGGTTTCCTCTCCCTATGTGTGATCACACAAGCCTCAGTGCTCTCTCACTCTACACACACACACACACACACACACACACACAATGGAATAGTACTTACCTGTAAAAATGGAGAAATTCTACCACTTGTGACAACATGCATCAACTTTACAGGCATTATGCTAAGTAAAATAAGTCAGACAGGGAGAGACAAATACTCATTTATATGTGGAATATAAAGCTAAACAAACCAAACTCATATAAAAAGAGATTAGACTTGTGACCAGAGGGTAGGGGGAAGAGAATTTGAATGAAAGTAGTCACAAGGTATAAACTTGGTATTATAAGAGGAATAAGTAAATACCAGAGATGTAATGTATGATATGATGACTATAGTTAGCACTGCTCTATGATATATGGGAAAGTTAAGAGAGTCAGTACTAAAAGTTCTTATCGCAGAAATTATTTTTTCCTTTTTTATGTTCTTTTCATTGCATCTATTTGAGAAGATGGATATTAGCTGAATCTGTTATGGTAAATATTTCACAATACATGTAAATCAAACCATCATGCTGTATGATTAAAATTTATACAGTAAAGTACGCCAATTATTTCTCAATAAAACTGGAAAAAATAATTTAGTAAAAAAGAAACCGATAAATATTTTCTTTCCCTGTGTCATCCTCAGTGAAGCAGGGTAGAATCAAATTTCTTTCCTATGACTTATGTTTTTTCTGTGATTCTGTAGTCAAGCACTTTATTTCTGGTATAAATTCACCCTGGAAATTTATAACCTTTCTGGCCATGTGATAGTCGGCCAGTCTCCTAAGAAAATGGAAAGCAAGATGATGGATTCCACTGGGTCTCTTTATATTCCCCTATAGCAGAGACATGAAATTCTGGGGAGTAGAAAAGATGCTTACCTGGGTAATACAACAGCAGTGTCTTCCTGATGACGGCGGGCCATGTAGTCCTGCTTTGTTGGGGTCTCTGAGTCTCCTGGCTTCACCTGTAGTCAAGGAAATTTGGAGCACGTACCTCTGTGTTCTCAATCCTGCCTCAACACTAGAATCACCTGAGGTCATCCAAAACACCAGGATGCCTGGTTCCAGGCATTTTCCTCCGATGTCCACTCAGGGCTGACAAGCCAGGACTGCGTGAGCATTGAGACTCTTACCACCTCCAAAATCCCGGGACCAAATGACAACTGTCAGAGCTTACCATAGAACCAGACAACTTGAACAATTTGAAAGGTTGTCTCCTTCACCAGAGTTTTCATGTTTACTGTTTTGAATGTGTGCAGTATTTTCTCTAGAGAGTTTCCCCTCTAAACTCTCCACAGTTTGGAGTAGAGAAGATGAAATTTGGGCTGAAGGGAATAACAGGCTGCAGCACAGATTTCTCCAGGTCCCAAACTGGAGACACAGGTAGCTGAGGAGCCCAGAGACTGTAACTTTCCAGCATCCAGGAGTAGAGGAGGAAGGTCCGGCTAGAGCAGCAGCCCAAGGCTGATTGCTCGTCCCTCCAGGCCAGTCTTCTCACCCATTGACTCAGCTGCACCTGACTTGTGTTTCTGCATCTCAAAGCCTCCATGGGTATCCCAGATTTAGAGCTCCCTTGTCTTGGGACCTCAGTGTGGAACATGCTGAGAGACTGGATGAGAGCATTTCTTCAGCCTGAGCATCATTCACAGCTCCTTGTGTGTGGGCGCTCTGTGATGTCCTTTCTTCAGGACACTTAGCACTTTAGAAACACCTTCTTGTTGCTGGTAGGAATCCGGCTGACCTTTCTCAAGTCTTCACTGTTTCTTTGCTGGAATGTTAGGTGTACCTTTGCTCTACAGTCATGTCACCTTTGTATCACTGGGTGTGTCAGCAACCTTACGTTTCTGGAAATTAAGCTTTCAAGAACCCTGAAGGCATTCTTACTGGAACATTTGGACATGTGTAGGGGTGATATTTTCTTAGTGCATCTATAAAAATATTTCAAAATACAAGCAAAACTACAGGTATTGTAAAATATGTAGGTGGACCTGACCTGTCTCTTGAGAAATCTGTATGCAGGTCAGGAAGCAACAGTTAGAACTGGACATAGAACAACAGACATTCCAAATTGGGAAACGAGTACGTCAGGGCTATATATTGTCACCCGGTTTATTTAACTTATATGCAGAGTACATCATGAGAAACGCTGGGCTGGATGAAGCACAAGTTGGAATCAAGATTGCTGGGAGAAATATCAATAACCTCAGATATGCAGATGACACCACCCTTATGGTAGAAAGTGAAGAAGAACTACAGAGCCTCTTGATGAAAATGAAAGAGGAAAGTGAAAAAGTTAGCTTAAAACTCAACATTCAGAAAACTAAGATCATGGCATCCAGTCCTATCACTTTATGGGAAATAGATGGGGAAACAGTGGGAACAGTGAGAGACTTTATTTTTGGGGGCTCCAAATAATTGCAGATGGTGACTGTAGCCATGAAATTAAAAGACGCTTGCTCCTTGGAAGAGAAGCTATGACCAGCCTAGACAACATATTAAAAAGCAGAGACATTGCTTTGCCACCAAAGGTGCGTCTAGTCAAAGCTATGGTTTTTCCAGTAGTCATGTATGGATGTGAGACTTGGACCATAAAGAAAGCTTACGGCTGAAGAATTGATGCTTTTGAACTGTGGTGCTGGAGAAGACTCTTGAGAGTCCCTTGGACTGCAAAAAGATCCAATCAGTCCATCCTAAAGGAAATCAGTCCTGAATATTCATTGGAAAAACTGATGCTGAAGCTGAAACTCCAATACTTTGGCCACCTGATGCAAAGAGCTGACTCATTTGAAAAGACCCTGACGATTGGAAAGATTGAAGGCAGGAGGAGAAGGGGACGACAGAGGATGAGATGGTTGGATGGCATCACAGTCTCAATGGACATGAGTTTGAGTAAACTCCAGGTGTTGGTGAAGGACAAGGAGGCCTGGCATGCTGCATTCCATGGGGTCGCAAAGAGTTGAACACGACTGAGCGACTGAACTGAACTGAACTGAACTGGACAGAGGATGGATAGATGGATGGATGGGTGGATGGATGGTCAGATGTTTTTATGACCTATTGTTTGCTCTGCTGATGAGAAAGGAATCCCCACCCTAAGATTATGGGGATGGCGAAACACATGGTACCCAATAATGAAAGATGAGATTGCCATCAGTTTGTTAATCACATACTCACAGCCTGGGGAAGACCTCACATTCCATGCAGGGCCACACAGGGGTTGCACTTGGGATCAGAGTGAACCAGCAGAGCCTGTGGGAAGCCGGCCGTGTGGTCAGCATCAAGAGGGTGGGGAGGAGTTCTTTGGTTCCAACAGGAGGCGACTGTTTTATTTAAATGGTTCTGTGTTGCAGGGAACTGAAACCCGGTACTCAGGAAGAAGCAGGAGCTGCACTGGTTCCCTCGATGAGGAGGGGTATTCTGTTAGGGAACTTATTCTTGGGAGCTGAGTGGGGAAGTGATTTGTGGTTAAACCATTTGAGATCCTCCCAATTTCACCAAATGTCAAAGGAGCACATAGGAGTGGACTTTACTGAAGGTCATAAAAATGTTGTCCTGTTTTCCTCTAAAAGTTTTCACCAAATGTCAAAGGAGCACATAGGAGTGGACTTCACTGAAGGTCATAAAAATGTTGTCCTGTTTTCCTCTAAAAGTTTATCATTTTGCCTTTCACATTTCAGTCTATGATCTATCTGGTACTGGTTTCTAGGAATGGTGTGAATGAAGTAGGGGTCAAAGTTCAATGTTTCCACCTGGAGGACCAGTGGACACAGCAGTTTGTTGAAAAGATCGCTGCCTTTTGGGGATCCTTTCATCATAAATCAGGTGGATCTGGTTCTGAATTCTCTTATTTCTCTCATTGTCTATCCAGTCAATCCCCTCCAAACACATATCCAGGATCTACAAAGAATTCATGCTAAAGGCAGCCAAGTCAAAATGGGCTGATGAGTTGTACAGGTGTTCGAGTCTATTTTAATTCTGTGCTTGTAATCATTAATTTAACATGCATTTATTGACTGCCTGCAATGCACCACGCTCAGACCACAAAACTTACTACATTTATGTATGGTTGTATGTGTGTATACTGACTTACTTACTGATCTTTATCAGGTTTACATATGGTTTTTCACTTCTCTTATCAGTGGTATGTGACCAGACAGAGAGGCAAATGTCCAAGGATTTTGAAATTTCAAGGGCTGAATAATTACAGAAATGCAAACAGAAGCTTGGCCAAAGGCAGTGAAACTATAAACGATCCGGGAAGGGAAGTGACAGCCTCCTGGGGGTGTGACAGGTTTTGTTTCTGTTACCAACTGGGAAGAGTCCACCTGGAGTGACCTCTGAGTCTGGTATACAGCAGCCAATTGTTCAAGGCTTTTCAGAAAACTGGAGCTTGATTCTTCTGGATAGAATAGGGTACAGCAAGCCAAATAAAACTGGGAAAATGGATGGATGTCAAGGGGCAATTGGCTGATAGTCAACTCTAAATCTTAACAAAAGTTTTAGAGATGATGACTCATGTGAAGCCTACATTGTAAGCATCCTTGGTGTGCAAGAAACACTATTCTTTCAGTTTTGGTATTGTCATGGAAACCGTTAGCTAATGACACTTGCTGTCTTTTGTCAAAGGACACACATACCAGGAATGTGGTGATTGTGTCTAAGCTGGGCATGGCACTTGTTTGGCTACACATACTCCATCAATGGCCAGAAAATGAAGGTCATAAATGCAGGTGAGTGGAAACGAAAGTTGTGAGAGGGTTTGGGTTTTACTGGTCAGCTGGGGGAATCCGAACGTGAAGTGGAACTATTGAAATAATTTCTCAGATCATCCCAGTTCAGAGCTAAAACCTGCCTACTCTTGTGACGTGACGTTTTTATTAAGCTTAACATGAAAACTTGACTTTGATCACAAGATACTAGGTTTATGAGAACGACATTTCTGGCAAGATCTTGAAAATGAATCTTATGACCCTGAGAAGTAAGTTCTCTCTCACTCTAAGTGGAGGCACCTCCTTCTTCCTCTTCAGGTTTGAATATGAGTCCCCAGGGACTTGGGCAACTGAATTTTCTGGGCTTTGGTGAACTGAGCCAATTCAGCACTCAAGTGTGTCCTGAGTCACAGGGAGTGTGGTGGGTGTGGCTGCCAGGGACTTTGGGCTGAGCTGTAGCAGAGCACAGGCTGCCCTGTATTTCTTCTCAGACACAGGTACCAGGGGCACCAGTGGTAGGGGATTCAAATCCTGAATTGACCCCTACTCCATGGGTTGGGATGGGCTTCCAGGTGGTGCTGCAGTAAAAGAACCCACCTGCCAAAGCAGAAAACGTAAGAGACGCAAGTTCGATCCTTGGGTCAGGAAGATCCCCTGGAGGAGGGCATGGCAATCCACTCCAACATTCTTGCCTGGAGAATCCCATGGAGCCTGGCGGGCTGCAGTCCATAGGGTCACACAGTGTTGGACACGACTGAAGCGACTTAGCACACACACATACATGCACCGTGAGTTAGGAAGAGTCCCCTTCCCCAGAGCCTGTCCCCACAAACAAGTGATCAAAGATGTGAAAAGGCCTTATAAAAGGTGCAGTGTCATCACACATGAAACTATTTTGCAGTAAAAATCATTGAACATCAGCAATGAAGGACAGTTCTGTTGAACAGGGAGTGTTTTCATCCAGCAAACCCACTGGACCTCTTCATCTGTCGCTGTGTCATTAGAAGGTAAGTCTACTGGTTCATGCACCAAAAGCATTTATGAAATGCCAGCTAAGCAGCCAGGACTATGTTACACACTAGGAACAGAAAACATGAAACAAAGGTCAAGGTCAGGAGAAGGGAGTAGTCTGCCAAGCAACCAGCGAGTCAAGAAATCTGCAAGAGGAAATCTGCAAGAGGTTTATGAACAGAGATAGCTTCTGATCTCCAGAATGGACACATTTTCGAAAGTGCTCAGTTCAGTTCAGTCGCTCAGTCGTGTCCGACTCTTTGCGACCCCATGAATCGCAGCACGCCAGGCCTCCCTGTCCATCACCATCTCTCAGAGTTCACTCAAACTCATGTCCATTGAGTCGGTGATGCCATCCAGCAATCTCATCCTCTGTCGTCCCCTTTTCCTCCTGCTCCCAATCCCTCCCAGCATCAGTATTTTCCAATGAGTCAACTCTTCACATGAGGTGGCCAAAATACTGGAGTTTCAGCTTTAAAATCATTCCTTCCAAAGAACACCCAGGGCTGATCTCCTTTAGAATGGACTGGTTGGATCTCCTTGCAGTCCAAGGGACTCTCAAGAGTCTTCTCCAACACCACAGTTCAAAAGCATCAGTTCTTCGGTGCTCAACTTTCTTCTCAGGGGGTGGCAAGTAAGAGAAACAATTGAAGTTGAATTAAGCATCTCCCATATAGAAAGGAGCTTGTCCCTCAGTTCTGGGGGTGTGGGGGAGGAGGGTGGAGCTCGACCTGTGTCTCCCAAGGGTGGGCATATCCCCTGATGCTGGAATAGGACACAGTCGTGGGATCTCATGTGGCAGGCCCCCCCCCCCCACCCCCTCCTTGGGTCTTAGTCTCTCCATTTCCTTTCTGGTGCTCTGTAGACTCACTTCTCTGCTAACCACACAGCAGGAGGAGGACCACTCTCCCACCTGCAGCCATGTTTACACGGGTGGTGCCCTGCTGCCCAAAGACACCCAGGCCAGCACCCCAGGGAGGTGACTGTGTGGATTGGCTGGCCTCCCCCACATGCCCGGGGTGAAATGTCCTCACACACACACTGCACACCACCCAAGGCTGCAGGGGCTCCTGGGTTGATCCATTGGTTGATTTGGCTTGAGTGGCTAGCAAATCTATCATTCTGCACTTACTTTTTTCATGTAATTAATCTTAATTTTTTCCGTGTGGTGAACATTGGCTTACATCATTCTTCTAAATGGCTGCACCATATTCTAGAGAATAGTCCATATTCCATCATCTATTTAACTATTCGGGGTGTCCCAGATGGCTCAATGGTAAATAATCCACCTGCCAGTGCAGGAGATCTGGGTTAGATCCCTGGGTTGGGAAGATCCCCTGGAGAAGGAAATGGCACACCACTCCTGTATTCTTGCCTGGAAAACTTCATGGACAGAGGATCCTGGTGGGCTACAGTTCAGTTCAGTTCAGTTCAGTCGCTCAGTCATGTCCGACTCTTTGCGACCCCATGAATCTCAGCACACCAGGCCTCCCTGTCCATCACCAACAGTTCATGGGGTCACAAAGAGTCAGACATGACTGAAGGACTGAACACACGCACATTTAACTAGTTCCTTGTTGATTCTTTTTTTTTTTTTTTCCAATTTTTGGTATTATTTGCAAAGTCATGGTTACCACCCCCTTGTATATCTTTAAGTAGTTCTAGACTAAATTTCTGAGATGTAGAGATTAGATGGAGAAGGAAATGGCAACCCAGGCAAGTACTCTTGCCTGGAAAATCCCATGGACTCAGGAGCCTGGTAGGGTGCAGTCCATGGGGTCGCTAAGGGTCAGACACGACTGAAGTGACTTCACTTTCACTTTTCACTTTCATGCATTGAAGAAGGAAATGTCAACCCACTCCAGTGTTCTTGCCTGGAGAATCCCAGGGACGGGGGATCCTGGTGGACTGCCGTCTATGGGGTCGCACAGAGTCTGACACGACTGAAGCGACTTAGCAGTAGCAGAGATTAGATATCTATAGAAGTCTCAAGGCTAAATATCTGGGTGAAAAGGTATGGACATTTTAGATTTTCGTAAATATTATCCAACTGTTCCTGAATGTCTGTAACAGTTAGCACGTCTGGTCCTGTGGCAGGAGGGTGACAGTCCCCTATCTCTGATGAACCGTGTATGTCAGTAATGGTGCTAACAGTCCAGGCAAAAACCCTGTCACAGGCTCGATTTCCTCAGAATGCCCGAGAATGGAATTCTAATGAAGGACTGTGGTTCTCCATCATCTCTGGACTAGACAGGTCATCACTTTGTGGTTTTGTTCTGACAAAGGCAGCTCTCACCTGACCATCCAGCTCTCAGTCCCAGGGCTCCCAGCAGGGCTGCAGAGCTGCCGACCCTCGGGGGCGGGGGGTGGTATTCCAGTAGATGCTATTCCCTGTCAGACACTGAGATCTCCTCAATTCTGATTTTATAAAGCAGAAGTAGGAAACAGCTGAGTTTAAAAAAGTAAAAATCAAAAAACCTAACCCTCCATTAGAGTAAGCATTTAAAAAATTAAAATGGGAAGTTATGAGTAAGTTCCTCTCCATTCGTAACTGATCCGGGACTCTACTCCACTGTTTATGTTCCTTTCACGGGAACAAAACACAGAGCATCATCCAACCCCTGCATCTTCCCTGAGGCTGATGGGGGCCTGTCCCCGCCAAGGACCCTGAGGGAGTCCACGCGTGGGTTTCCTTCCTTTCTGCCTTTTATATGGTTTTCCTGGAAGGTGAACCCAGGTGCATCCTCAGGGCAGAGGAGAAGATAGCCGGGGAAGGAAAGGGCAGCATTTTCTAGGAGCAGATCTCCACTTGGGCATTGGGCCTCAGACCCACAGGGAGCTCCAAGAGGTGATGAGGACCAAATGCAGAGTGACCTGTCCCCCTCCCGGGGCATAAGTGGCCAGGGTGTCTGCCAGGACTGGGGTGTCTGGGACCAGCAGCAGACTGCCATTCATCATGGCCCTGGGGCAGGTCCCCCAGCAGAAAAGAGGCCCTGGGGGAGGGAAGGTATGTGACACTGTTCCCGTGACCCCAACAGCAAGGCTGAGGGGTATGGACAGGGCCCGACAGCATCAGCTCCCTCCTTCTCACCTGTCTCAGAGCCGGCTCAAAGCAAACCCAGGTGGGCACGTTCCATTCTCCTAGAAACTCTAAATGCCAAGGTGCTACACTGCAGAGCAGATGCTGGATACAGAAATGGTGCTATTTCTCAGAATTACAGTTTGTAGACAGTGACTCAAAGGCGGTCTCTCATTTCAAAGACAGACCAGTTTCCTATAAACGGTTTATTGAATAAACACGTGTGTGGAGAGAGGCTCGGAGCAGCGCAGACTCCAAACCCACACATGGAGTGACAGCCACCATTTCATGGCTGAATCTCAAAGGAGCGTCCCCTCTGTCAGCAGGGCGTGTGCACACCTGCCAATCGCCTTGAACTTAGAAGTTCCACCAGGCCACACTTAAAACAGAAGCATCTGGACTGGATCTGTGGGAGGGACGGAGGGTAGATCATTCGTCCCTGGTACTGTTACCAGAACAGTTCTGAGTGACCTAGGGTTCACGTAGAGGAGGCCACATACAGTACTCCCAATGCCCACCTAGCTCTGGGCTCTGTGGCCTCATGAAGAAGAAGGAGAAGACCCATAACTCCTTCCACGTGAACCATGTGGTTCCCAGGCCTTCCCATACCATCCCCACTTGGTCCTCTTCACAGGTGAGAGTGTAAGATCCTTTATTCCCATATTTCAGAGAAGAAGCAAAAGCAGGTCAGGGCAGGACCCACCCACTGGCCCAGAAGAAGAAACAGGGCCCAACCCATCTCGTGATGGTCCTTGGTCCCCAGAAAGCGTCTGGACAGTGGCTGGGCAGGGCTGGGGCTCACGCTGGGTCTTTCCAACACAGGAAGACCATGGGTTGGCATCAGCAGAGAAGCTGATGGGTGGCAGTGGGTCCACTGGAAAGCCCATCAGATGCACTTTAGGGTTTGTGTGGGGGTTTTTCCGCTTATTAATTTGTTCATGTGGCAAAAATGGTGTCTCCCAGTGGCTTCCCCAGCCTGATGGCCCTGTCTCTGCCCAGCCCCTGCCAAACGCAGCTCAGTGATCCTGCCCAAGGTGCAGGCACCTGAGGGGAGACAGGGCATCTCCAAGGTCCGCCCAAGTGAGTATCTGGTGCTGGGATGCTCAGCCCAGTGCAGGTGGGCTTGAGGTGCTTCTACTCTGCAGACGGGAGGTGGGCTTCCTAGCAGACCTGACTTATTGTATACTGCGGACCCTGGCCTTACTCAGCCAGAAGCAGCCCCCACTTCCACCCCAACCATTGTCCAGACCTGGAGCACCTCCAGAGCAGCAGCGAGAGGAAGGGTGGGTGGAGAAGAAACATGAAAACTCTGAGGAGGGAGAGTTACCAGGCACTAGTACTGTCTCCAGAGCAAGAAATGGGAACAAGCCAGAAGACTCCTGGGCTGCCTTTTGGTGGTTTCAGTACCCCCATAGCTCCAGCTCTTCCTGGACAGGTATGCACACAAAGTACTGCTTCCACTCTTGGTTTCTGCTGCTGGATATTCAGGATTTTCTAAAAATTAATTCTGGAGGATATCTTAGGAAAACCTGGTGAAACCAGGTAAAAGTAGATCCAGTTATTCCACACCTTTGAGCACTTTCACACCCTCAACCTCACTTGTCTAGAGAAGCAGCTGGAATGTGTAGGCCGATCCTATACAAACACACTGGTAAATCATCCGGGATTGCAGGGCAGACACAAGCTACAGGTCAGGGTCAGATCCCAGCACCTCACTCTAGGGCCATTTAGCTACTTAAAGGCCTTCTCTGGTAACTCAGCTGGTAAAGAATCTGCTTGCAATGCAAGAGACCCTGGTTCAATTCCTGGGTAGAGAAGATCCCCTGGAGAAGGGATAGGCTACCTACTCCAGAATTCATGGGCTTCCCTGATGGCTCAGATGGTAAGGACTCTACCTGAAATTTTGCAAAAGACCTGAGTTTGATCTCTGGGTTGGGAAGATCCCCTGGAGGAGGGCACGGCAACCCACTCCAGTATTCTTGCCTGGAGAATCCCATGGACAGAGGAGCCTGGCAGGCTACAGTCCATGGGGTCTCAAAGAGTTGGACACAACTGAGAGAATAAGCACAGCACAGCACAGCTACTTAAAACTTTGCCTAAATCCCTCTGTCCTGAGCTAGAGTATTTGTATGTGAAGTGAAGTAGCTCAGTTGTGTCTGACTCTTTGAAACCCCCCATGGACTGTAGCCTACCAGACTCCTCCATCCAGGGAATTTTCCAGGCGAGAGTACTGGAGTGGGTTGCCATTTCCTTCTCCAGGGGGTCTTCCCAACCCAGGGATCAAACCCAGGTCTCCCGCATTGCAGGCAGATGCTTTACCATCGGAGCCACCAGGAAAGCCCATTTGTATGTGAATTCCCTTCATTAGTGTGGGTGAAGATCCCAGAGTCAAGTCCTCCACTCTGCCTCCCCTGGGCACCTGGTGGAGGATACCATTGACGCTTAACTCCCAGCTCACGCAGAATGCAGTGCACAGGTGCCCACCTGAGATGTGGAAAGTCATCCTCCTTGACTTTCATCTCTCTCTACACCCACATCCACTCTGCGTTCTGGAAGCTTCTCACAGTGGGATGAGCTGGGATCATAGCACTCAGTCTTGGTGAACTCCTGTCCTAGGAGGACCCCTCTGCTCCTGCTCAGTGACAGCATGCCATTGGGCATTCCCTGGCCATGTGGTTGGTGGGTGTGGGGGTGGTTGCTACTCTCCATGTCCCATAGGGCAAACCCCCAGACAGGATGCATGGATTAATGGTAAACATTAATGAACAAAGCTCCATTAACCCAAATTGCGTGCATATGCTGACAGTTCCAGGCAGAGGCCGGTCTGTGGGGACTTGGGGCTGGCTCTCAGTCCGGGGGTGCCCACCGTGAGCTATTCATGAGCAGAAGAAGCTGTCTGTCCCCAGGTCCAGGCTTCTGATCCCAGAAGGGTCTACCAGACCTGGAACCTGCAGTGCTGCCTTGGCTGCCCCCAGGATGCTGTAGTACAATGTACAATGTAGGCTTTAGTGGGGGAATTCAGCTTTCCCTCCAAACCTTCAATAACTCACAGACATAATTGATTAATACAGACTCGTTTTTGCAAGCAATGAAATGCAGCTCTCGGTGGGAGAAGAATGATCCAGACCAGAGTCCTCAAACTGGAGCATCATTAGAACCCCCAGAGCCTTGTCAGCACACAGTCCCCGGGCACCTCCCCCTCTCTGGGGTAGGTCTGGGCCTCCCGAGGACTGGTGTTCCCGGGGGACGCTGATCCACGGTTCTGGCTCCACACTCAAGGCCCACAGGGGCAGCCCCACCTATGTGACCCCCAGAGCCTCAGCCAGGCCTGCCCCTCAAGGCCAAGGAGTTGGTGCAGAGGGGCTATTTCCTGAGAGCTTCCCAGATGTGGAAAATTGGAGTGCCAACAGTGGGTTAACTTGAACACAATTTTTGTGTTTCCTCAGGTGTGGCAGTGAATCCCCTTCCCCGATACTGTAGGGTCAGCCCGGGAGTGAGGCACCAACCTCTTTATGTGACTCCTTCCCCCAAAACGGACAAACAGAAGGAAGGAAAGATAGACCTTGGGAAGCAATGAAGGTGAATGGTGGGCCTTTAGGGACTTTAACTCTTGGCTTTGTGTTTCTAGAAACATTGGATCAAATAACATCTTGCATAACCAAAATGGCACAGAAAGAAAGTGGGTGGTCTGTTTCTGCCATCGTGGTCATCAAGTGAAGACACAGGAAGATGAATCTGGCCTTTACAATTTTGGAGATGGCCAAAAATGCTATTTGGATTAATTGCTACTTGGGACGGAGAAGGCAATGGCAGCCCACTTCAGTGCTCTCGCCTGGAAAATCCCAGGGATGGAGGAGCCTGGTAGGCTGCAGTCCATGGAGTCGCTAAGAGTCGGACACGACTGAGCGACTTCACTTTCACTTTTCACTTTCATGCACCGGAGAAGGAAATGGCAACCCACTCCAGTGTTCTTGCCTGGAGAATCCCAGGGACGGGGAGCCTGGTGGGCTGCCGTCTATGGGGTCGCACAGAGTCTGACACGACTGAAGCGACTTAGCAGCAGCAGCAGCAGCTATTTGGGAGTTGGCTAAAACTGACCACATTTTCTCCTACCTCTGGATAAATATCATGGCATTGTCATATAAATCCATAGTCCTCAAATTAGGTTAAAATAGGCCTTTTTGGAGAAGCAAAAGATTTCTTTTTTTGGCAGATTTCTCCCCAAATATATTCAGACACAACAGCTCAACTTTTCTTTCTTTCATATTCAATAACAATCAAATTAAATTTCTACATTTTTGGAATTGTATTAAATTGCATTGTATTCTTCAGTTACATATAAAATTCAATTAGCATTTCTTTATGGAAATTTTAATATTGTATATAGGTCAAAGAAAAGAATATTTAAAATGACATTTTAATACTTTGTAAGAAGCAACAGAAATTCAACTTTCCAAAGCACAGCCTGGGACTACCATTGGAGCACTTCTGCAGCATTTTCCCTGAACAGAATTCATTCCAATGCAAACATAAGTGAGCCATATTCCATACAATATACACACCCTCAAGTATTGTGTGTGTAGAATGTTTGTAAGGTAAATTACCATGCATTTGAAATAGAAGATTAGAACTAAAGCAAAAATCTGGAGGAAAAAGTCACCCTAATTGCTGACCCTGATATTATTTTCTGAAATAAAAAGTGTTTTAAATTCTTGGCCAGTCAATTCAAGCCAAAATTGAACTTTTGTGCTTTTAGAAATAGCTGAACTTGGACAAGGTGACTAGAATAACTTCCTGATCACGCTCTGATTCCATTCAGGTATCTACTCCTTTCTTATGTGATTCCGAGGTGATGACCCACCCCCTCCCCAGAGGAATGCGTGGCTGATACAGGCTGTTGATGGCAGCCTGGCGCCCTCGCCATGACTGGGTCATGGCTGAGCACTGGCCCAGGGGTGACCAGCAGATCCCAGGGAGGTGACTGCTAGGCTCCCGGAGAAGTTTTCTTCATTCTTAAGAGGGAGATACACAAAGAGCTAACCCATTTCTGTCCCTGGACCCCAGCTATAAGAACTCCTCCAGCCATCTTACAACCACAGGGCAGCCAGTCTGGCACAACTCAGCCCACAGAAGATGGTCCAACTGAGGGAAAAAGAGCGTATGGGTCCTTGGTGCCTGGACAGCTGTTGAGTCAACCAGTTAGAACTTTGCCTTAGTTGCTGTCAGAAATCTTTGAAAATTTAAGATTTCAGGAAAAGAGCATTTTGTTTCTATTCACTTTCATTGTACATTTTTTATTTTTTAATGTAGCAAGATATATATTTAATTTCTAATATATTTTTAAATTAATTTTTTTGGAGTATAGTTACCTTACAATGTTGTATTAGTTTCTGTGGTAGAGTAAAATGAATCAGCTATCAGTTCAGTTGCTCAGTCATGTCCAACTCTTTGCGACCCCATGGACTGTAGCACACCAGGCTTCCCTGTCCATCACCAACTGCCAGAGTTTACTCAAACTCATGTCCATTGAGTTCGTGATGCCATCCAACCATCTCTTCCCCTGTAGTCCCCTTCTCCTCCCACCTTCAATCTTTCCCAGCATCAGGGTCTTTTCCAATGAATCAGTTCTTCACACCAGGTAACCAAAGTATTAGAGTTTCAGCTTCAGTATCAGTTCTTGCAATGAATATTCAGGCCTGATTTCCTTTAGGATGAACTGGTTGGGTCTCCTTGCAGTCCAAGGGACTCTCAAAATTCTCCAACACCACAGTTGAAAAGCATCAATTCTTTGGTGCTCAGGTTTCTTTATGGTCCAACTCTCATCCATACATGACTACTGGAAAAACCATAGCTTTGACTAGACAGACTTTTGTTGGCAAAGTAATGTCTCTGCTTTTTAATATGCTGTCTAGATTGGTCATAACTTCTTTCCCTAGGAACAAGTATCTTCTAATTTCATGGCTGAAGTCACCATCTGCATTTTGGAGCCCCCCAAAATAAAGTCTGTCACTGTTTCCACTGTTTCCTCCTCTATTTGCCATGAAGTGATGGGACCAGATTCCATGATCTCAAGTTTTCTGAATGTTGAGTTTTAAGCCAACTCTTTCACTCTCCTCTTTGACTTTCATCAAGAGGCTCTTTAGTTCTTCTTCACTTTCTGCCATAAATGTAGTGTCATCTGCTTATCTGAGGTTATTGATATTTCTCCCAGCAATCTTGATTTCAGGTTGTGCTTCACCCAGTTCAATGTTTCTCATGATGTACTGTGCACATAAGTTAAATAAGCAGGGTGACAACATACAGCCTTGCCATACTCCTTTTCTTATTTGGAACCAGTCTGTTGTTCCATGTCCAGTTCTAACTGTTGCTTCCTGACCTGCATATAGGTTTCTCAAGAGGCAGGTCAGGCGGTCTGGTATTCCCATCTCTTTCAGAATTTTCCACATTTTGTTGTGATCCACACAGTCAAAGGCTTTGGCTTAGTCAATAAAGCAGAAGTAGATATTTTTCTGGAAACGTCTTGCTTTTTTGATGATCCAACAGATGTTAGCAATTTGATCTCTGGTTCCTCCGCCTTTTCTAAATCCAGCTTGAACATTTGAAAGTTCATGATTCTTGTACTGTTGAAGCCTGGCTTGGAGAATTTTGAGCATCGCTTTGCTAGTGTGTGAGATGGGTGCAATTGTGTGGTAGTTTGAGCATTCTTTGGCATTTGCTTTCTTTGGGATTGGAATGAAAACTGAACTTTTCCAGTCCTTTGGCCACTGTTGAGTTTTCCAAATTTGCTGGCATATTGAGTGCAGCACTTTCACAGCATCATCTTTTAGGATTTGAAATAGCTCAACTGGAATTCCATCACCTCCACTAGCTTTGATCATAGTGATGCTTCCTAAGGCCCGCTTGACTTTTCATTCCAGGATGTCTGGCTCTAGGTGAGTGATCACACCATCGTGATCATCTGGGTCATGAAGATCTTTTTTGTATAGTTCTGTGTATTCTTGCCACCTCTTCTTAATATCTTCTGCTTCTGTTAGGTCCATACCATTTCTGTCCTTTATTGTGCCCATCTTTGCTACACATATCCCCTCCCTTTGACTTTCTTCCTATTCACTTAGGTCATTACAGTGCATTAATTAGAGTTCCCTGTGCTATACAGTGGGATTTCCCAGGTGGTGCTAGTGGTGAAGAACTCATCTCCCAATGCAGGAGACTGGGTTCAATCCTGGGTTGGGAAGAACCCCTCGAGGAAGACATAGCAACCCATTCCAGTATTCTTGCCTGGAGAATCCCATGGACAGAAAAACCTAGTGGGCTACCGTTCATGGGGCACAAAGAGCCGGACTCAACTGCAGAGCATGGCATGCACAAGTACCTTACAGTATGTTCCCATCAGTTATTTTACACACAGTATCAATAGTCTGTATACATCCATCCCAATCTCTCAATTTCCACCACCTCCCTCCACCACCACCCACCTTCCCTCTTGGTGTCCATATCTTTGTTTTCTACATCTATGTCTCTATTTCTGCTTTCCAGATAAGGTCATCTATACCATGTTTCTAGATTCCTCATATTTGTGTTAATACATGATATGAGCTCTGTGTTGAACCACTTTTAAGCAGGTCTGCTGTGTTATTCCGGAGAAGGCAATGGCACCCCACTCCAGTGTTCTTGCTTGGAGAGTCCCAGGGATGGGGGAGCCTGGTAGGCTGGGTGGTACAGAGTCGGACACGACTGATGCGCCTTAGAACAGCAGCAGCAGCTGTGTTATTCACAGTTCCAGCCCAGCTGTGCGTTTTCCCAGATTGAAAGATAGTTATGTCAGGTTTTCCCGAGGTGGCTTGAATTTGTGTTTGTTTAATTGGTTCTTCAACAGGAACTGTGATTCATTACAACTTATATCTTACTTTTCTCTTCCTGTTCTTTAAAGTGTGAAGTGGAAAAAGCAGTACATAATATGTCTTGGTATGTCCCCCTACCAGTGCCTGGATGACTTATTGTCGTTGAGATCCGTGGTGCTGTAGGCTTTGTTGAGATGTTTGACAGTCATTCTCTCTCCCTGCCAAAAACGCTCTGCATTTAACTCAGGGACTTGATTGTTCCTAAACGTCAACTGTCATTAAAGAAATGCACTTCATTTCACTCCTCTGCTCACTGTGTCCACTGTGTCTGCATGAAGAATGGATTTCTTTTCCCTCCAAATCTTTTCCTGTTGCTCTCATCTCATCAACCCTATTTCACGGGAGTGCAGGGTCATCAGTGCTGTGGGAATGAGGAAATGTAATCCCAGAGTCTGAACTTTCTGTAACCAACCCAGTTTTCAAGTCTTTGGTCTCATTGTTAAACCACAAGCTCCAAATTTTGTTTAGCTTCGCTTTTGTTTAGAGACTGGCCGTGGCAGTGTCGGGAAGAGTGCTCACTTTGTCTCCTGTTTAAACTTGACTGTCTCAGTGGTGCTTTGTATCACGGGGTGTGTAGATAGCCTCTTGGGATCAGGAGGCCATGTGTGCTCAGGGTTGCAATTCACAAAGTGGTGGATTCTGGGTTGGGATGGGCAGGTTGATTTCATTCCTCTGTCTCCATTGACATCCTTTCCTAAAGGGTAAGTGAGACCCCCCCCAACCACCACCACCACAATTCCAGTCTTTTTTTTTTTTTTTAACATATTTATTTATTTGGCTGGACCAGGTCTTAGTTGCTGCATGTGGAATCTTTGAGTTGTAGCATGTAGGGTCTTCATTGTGACACGCAAAGTGTTAGTTGCAGCACGTGGGATCTAGTTCCTTGACCAGGAATTGAACCTGGGCCCCCTGCATTGGGAATGTGAAGTCCTAGCCACTGGACCACCACCGAAATCCCCAAGATTTCAGTCTTCAGCACCAAAGAAGATTGTCAGGAGGGGGAGCCACAGCCTTCCCTGAGTATACATTCAGTAATACTGAATGTCAGTATTAACTCATTTCAACATTTATCAGTGATGTTAAATGATGATGAATGAGTGAATGTCAGGCAGGGTAAGAATGAAATGGACTGCCTGGGTGAGCAGGAAGCCAACAGAGCAATGACAAACCCTCCAGTGCTCCATCACTGGGCCTGTTGTCAAGGCTGGTCTGAACCAATGAGGGTGAAGGACCCATGCTCTTTGCCCCAGTAACTGAGTCAGTGAGTATCCATCCCTTGGAATTGCTGTCCCAGAAGGATGGCTCAGGGGCTAACCTAGCCCCACTGGGAGCCAGCTGACATGAGGCAAATTTACCGGAGGCGTTTCTAAAAGTTGCCCAAGTTGTCCCCCTAGTAAGTGAAGAAACAAAAGTCTGTCCGGGCCACAGCCTATCTGGCAGTGGGCCCCAGGTTGTTGACCGTGGAGACAGAGATGCAGGATGGGAGAAAAGTGGACAGAGGTGGGGTGAGGCCTGGGGCTGCTCTGGGCCTGACCACCCCATCGCTTCATGTCACACCTTTTGTCAGTTATGATTTTAAATGAGTCTCCAAGTCATGTTGTTTGAGGGAAATGGTGTTATTTTTGGTTTTATGTGAAACTGTAGATCCTGGATTTTCCAAGAAACCTGAGTCTTTGTCTTTATTTTTCTGACACATTAATTATCCTCATTGTTGAATGAAAATATACAGAAACCAGCTCAGAGGTTTTCTGTGTAAATGACAGAACATCTCAGGCAAACAAGTTTGGACAATAAAAGGCATCTATTGACCCCATACCTAGAAAACAGCTGTTTCAGCGAGGCGGTCCTTCCTGCCCTCTACGCTCTGTCCTGCCAGCTTCCTCCAGGGCCCTGACTTCCTTCACAGTGCTATTTCAATGCTCTGAGGTTTGTGTTCACACACCCCGATGGGCCCAGCCCTCATGTCCCATTGGACATGTCCCAGACTGGGTAACGTGTCCATTTTTGGACTAGCACTCACAGAGATCCCCTGGCAGGGAGGCAGACATCTGCCCACTGGCTGAGACAGTCAGACCCCAACCCACAGCTGCCCTCAGACAGAGGAGGGTGGGGTGCAGACTGGGGGCCAAGAGTGCTCCTCCAGGGGCTGTATACAGATCTGTGCCCCAGCTGGGGCCATGCTCTGGAGCAGAGTTCAACACAGCGCAAGGCTCTGAGTTCCGTTTTCACAATGTCACTTTGGAATCACCCACTCAGAAGGGTCAATATATCAACTTTGCCTCAACCTTCCCCTTGGGCCCATGCAATCCCATCCCCTGGCCTCTGCTCCATGCCCTGGCCATCTCCGGGTCAGAGATTTCAAGGGTCCTCTTGAGAAAATACACAAGGACAGTAAAGCAAGGTGGGACTCACAGACAGATGTTAGAATCGTGGGAAGCTGTGAAGAACAGAGGGAACCTGGTGGGCATGCGGCCATGAGAACAGCAGGTGGGAGAGCCCAGGAAGAGGAAACACTTGGCTCACACGTTGTGGGAGCTGGTCTGACTCAAGGTCCTTCCCTGAGGCAGTAGACTTGCATTTTTATTGTTGCTCCAAGGCCAGCCACTCTGTAGCCCTTCTTGGCAAAAAGTCATGACCTTCCCCCTCACTGAAACCTCCTCTTGACCTTGAATATCTACCCCCCTATCTAAGCAGAGTCTCCTGGCTGCAGGCCCCAGGGCCCCAGAATCAGGGTCAACCATGAGCCAGCTGGGCATCTACGCTCCACAAGAATCCCGGGCTCCCAGGCCACTCTCAGCTCCACCCCGTCTCGGACACCCAGCACGCCCGTCTACATCACCACCATCAGCACACTTTGTGTTTGTGTACATTCATTTTGCTTCCAAAGTAAATTTTGTTACCAATTTGAAAGCAACATGTTTTCATTATGAGAAGCAGGAAAAGTACAAAAAACAAAAAACAAAAAAACACCATTTTTAAAAAACCCATCACAAAAAGAAAAGTTCTACCAATAAATTAGTGCATTTCCTTTCATTTGTGTCTTTCCAATTTGATGAAAATTTGTGCATTTGTTTTTGTATTTTTGCTACCAGTCCCTTCATACATTGTGGATTTCATATAGCATTTGCACTGAAGAATCCTTTTACACGTGAGCTTTGTCTCCTGTTTTCCACTTTGCCTTGAGTGTACATGAAATAAAACATTCATGAAAGTTGCTTTACTGATTGCACATTGCTTTGCTGTGTAAATGGACCCACACTGACGTAGGCATCCTTTTCAACAACCTTTAGGTATATGCAGATGTTTTCTATTTCATAAATACTGAGCTTACAGCTGCAGTTAGTGCATTGCAGACTCTTTTCTTGGGATGATTTCCCCAGGTGTGGAGTGATGAAGTGAAGGCATAGTTCAAAGCTATTTGTGTACACGATAAGCAAGGGAGTGACGTAGGGAACCTGGGTCTCAGGAAAAAGTCCTCAGAGTTGGTCCCTAAGCCAGAGATTCACTGGACCAGATGTTTTCGGATGTGAAAGTTTTTGATCAAAGTCACAAAAGTTCTTCAAATTTATATTTTTGCTTTGCATGAATTCTTTTGGAGATTATCGAGACTGGCAGTTTAGCATTTCTGGTTGGCACGACTTCTTTCTGGAGGGGGCAGAATGGCTGAGAGGTGCCCTCCGCTGCCAGTGGCACTTTCAGCACGTTCCTCACCAGACCTCCTCCCCTCTCCTGACTCCAGCCTGCTTGTGTGTGCGCACAGTCACAGGACTCATACACACACATGTGTAAGCACTCAGACACACAACTCTGTAACACACACTCACACACATACAGACACTCTCTCCAACACACTCACATTCACGACACATATGCCAGCCCAACCCTGTACACTCTCATTTACTGCTGCTGCTGCTAAGTCGCTTCAGTCGTGTCTGACTCTGTGCGACCCCATTGATGGCAGCCCACCAGGCTCCTCTGTCCCTGGGATTCTTCAGGCAAGAACACTGGAGTGGGTTGTCATTTCCTTCTCCAGTGCCTGAAAGTGAAAGTGAAAGTGAAGTCGCTCAGTCGTATCCGACTCTTTGCGACCCCATGGACTGCAGCCTACCAGGCTCCTCTGTCCATGGGATTTTCCAGGCAAGAGTACTGGAGTGGGGTGCCATTGCCTTCTCATTTACTAGGATTGCTGAATACAACACAGGGTGTGCAGGTTACACTGCATTTCAGATAAACAAGGAAAAATTTTCAGTGTAAGCAAGTTCAATGCATATTTGCAATAGAGCCATGCAGTATTTGGAATGGACTTGCCTTCAAAAAGTATTTGTTGTTCATCAGAAATTCAAATTTTACCAGATGTTCCACATTTTTATTTGCTAAATCTGGCTGCCCTAACATTCACGCACTCATTCATCCATCCACTCACCCGTGCCCCTCTGTACTCACACCTACTCACACACACCCTGCTTGTTTTCTTCACGTCATATGTTCAGTTTATTGCTTATTATAAGTAGGTACCAATAAAAGGCAAATTGCATGGCAGTAGATTAACACAGGAGACCTATGTCCTATCCTTGGGTTGGGAAGATCCCCTGGAAGAAAGCATGGCAACCCATTCCAGTATTCTTGCCTGGAGAATCCCCATGGACAGAGGAGCCTGGCAGGCTACAGTCCATGGGATCACAAAGAGTCGGACACAACTGAGCAACTAACCACATCACAGCCCAGCTTAATACAGATTTTAAAAATAATTGGTTTAATTAAACACTGGTGAATTTCATACCTCACAGGTGATTGTCTCTGTAAGAAACTGGTGTCACTGTGTGGAGAACCCTGGCATCCGGGCTAAGTTCCTGAGGCCTCAATGGCCATTCTCACAAAACAGGCAGACTTCAGAGAGCCCAGGTTCCAGGCCCTCGGCCCCAGCAGGCGGCTCTCAGATCTCCCTGTAAACATTTCCCTTTGCACTTCCTAAGTTCTGGGTGTGTTTATTTTACAGAAAGGGGTCTCGGCCCAGCTGGGATTTGTTTGGAAAGGATTGCCTCTTTCCTTTCTTTATAAAAATAACCCCGTGTCTTTCTGTAACTGGGCCAGATCATCCATGCAGCGAGCGGGCCTCACCTTTTCCTGGGTGTGTTCCTGGAAAGAGTGTGAGGAGCCGGGCGGGTTCACCATCCGTGTGCACCCCCAGCTTGGCCTCCTGTCAAACACGGCTCCATGGCTCTAGTCTCCCTACTCCTTGGTCCCTGGGCCTCAGGGGTGCAAGGAGGGTGGGCAGGCCAGCTGCATCTTTGATGAGTGAGCCCAGGAGTGAGTGAGTCAATGAGCGAGGACCCCAGCTTCCTCCAATGTGTTTGCTATCTATAAATCTCACCATGAGCAGCAGCCTTATAGTCAGGGATCGTTCCACTCCCGACAGCCGGCTCCTCCAAGTCCAGGGCATTTTAAATTCTGCACTTTTTGGCCTGTAATTCTGAGAATGAGTTGAGAATGATTTCACTTGCCCTGCCCTGGGATGAACTCTGGGTAAGTAGCGCAGTGGCCAGCAGGCCACATAGCTGAGGGACCTCACCTCAAGATGTTTGCACACAATGGCTTGCTTCCACAACTTGCAGGGACTGGAAAAAAGGACCTGAAGCTGTGAAGCTGGAGATGGTTCAGTGACCTGGGGGTGTGGCCCTGGGGGAGGTGTCTGTGGAGGTGCTGAGTGGGTGATGCACAGGGTCATGTTTTTTTCTACGGATTTTTACACCCTCACTGGTTGGTGCTGCAGGAAATGTTCACCGTTTCCTGCCCATCAATCCAGAGAGATTGGAGCTTGGCCAGTGCTGCCCATGGCAAAGCTTTCAGCAATACATGGGCAACATCCATGCGGCCTGGCTTTGTCTTCTGTCCAGGGAGCACAGAGAACTTTCCAGAAACTTATTTCCTTAGCCCCAGAAGAGCCTGGAGAGTTGGGGATGTGCTGAGAGAGATGATCCATGTCCCCCACTATGGAAGGCACAGGCTGCCTGGTACAGAGGAAACGAGCAGGGAGGGAGAAGACCCTCTTGCACCCCCCAAACCTCCCCCACACCCCAAACCCACCCCACCCACCTGCACATGGCCCCAGGTTCCCGGCTCGTGCTCCTCAGGCTTTTAACACCAAATGTATAGTTTCCTTCAAAAAAAAAAAAAAAAAACCCACACAAACATCTAACCACTTTCTGAAACCCACACCTAAGTATAAATTTGGCTCTTCTGAAACCCAGGAGGCCTCCTAACACGGGCCTGGTTTCTATAGAAAACCCATTGCCCTGACGTCATGGACTTTGTTTCTAGGAAGAGACAATTGTTTTATCTTGGGAGGAAGGATGTTGGGGGCCTCAGAGGACACTTGGCTTTGTCCAGCATCGGGGATGCTCCCATACGCACACAGGACCATGCCTGCTCCTCAATGGAGAGGCTTCAGCCAATTGGAGCTCTGAAATCATTCCTGGCTTTGTAAAAATAAAAAGCAGGTCAGGGGAGGTCTCCAGGAGGTACTGCCCTCCCCGCTCCCCTCAGGAGTGGGCTGAACTTAGTGAATTGCTTCCGGAGAGCAGACATGAAAAGAGACGGGGGCAGCTTTAGAGCTGCTGCTGCTGACGGTCACCACCGCTGGCCCTGCAGACGTGTCCCCCAAAGGGACGTGTTGAGAAGGACACTCACTCTCTCTCTGCTGCTTTCAGACTCCAAACCCCATGACCTAAGAGAAAAATTAAGAGAAGAACACCAGACAGACCCAGTTGCTGGGACATTCTACACACGGCCCACCCTGTGTTCTTCAAGGCTGTCAAAAACAAGCAAAGTCCGAGATACGGTTACACACCTAAGAAGGCTGGAGAGATAGGATGACTAACTGTAATCTCGTCTCCTGGATGTGATTCTGGAACAGAAAAAGGACATGAGGAAAAAACCAGTGGAAGCCAAATAAAGTGTGAACTTAGAGGAAGTGGTGTCAGTTCCTTCTCTGTGACAAATATACCCAGTAATATAAGATGATGACCACCAGAGAAACAGATGGGACTTATCCTTACAACTTTTCTATCTGTAACTACTTGAAAAAGAAAATGCAGATAAGAATAAAAGGAAAGTAGTCTTGATGCAAGCAGTGTATAAGGCCAGTGATTGCGAAGTGGTTTTCTAGAATTTCATCTTAAATTAAAGTTCTTGAGTTCTTTCCAGGTCACAGATGAGAGGGTTTTGATAGAAGTTAGTAATAAAATGGTGCAATTCTCTAGGGCAAAAGCAGTCACATTAGGTTAAAAAATATAAACAGAAATATCTAATCCTGGAAGACTCTTTACCAGGTTATACGTTACACAGGCTGGATGCTAGTAGCCAAGGGACCGACATCAAAGGTCAGGGCGAGTATCCGGTTAGTGTCACGGACTGCTCTCAGCCTTCCTCCTTCCTCCTCAGCAAATTACCCCAGTGATGGTGAAGAAAGAAGACAAAGTCTAATAAACCTATGAGCACAAAGAAAATGAAGAAGGGGGCATGCAGGTGAGAAGAGAACTTCGAAAATCACTCAAGAAGACATGACATCTGACTCTTCAGAAACTTGGAAATAATGAAAACAGCAAAGGAAATGCACCCATGAAATAAGTGGTAGAAGGACAATTCCCCATTCTGAGGCCACGAGTCTCTGGACTCAAGGTTACCCAGTAAAAGAGATCAAAACATACACACCAACGCTCATCTTCCTGAGATTTCAGAGTTTTAGAGACAAAGCAATATTGAGAGAGAGAAAGAGAGAGAGAGAGACCCCATTTAAAGGGAACAAAGGCAGAAGGCACCTTTGCAAGAGTAAACATTAGTGCAGCAAAACCTTCAAATTCTGAGACGCTGCCTAAAATTCTATTATATCCAATAATAAACAGTAAGGGAGAACGAAGATATTTCAAAGCTGTCAGGACTTCTGCCTAATACTCTAGGAAGATGGAATAGGTAATTTTCCCTGTTCCTCCTGCTAAGGACAACTAAAATCCAAGCCATTACATGTGAAGACGACAGAAGACTGTGGAAGGTGGAAAGAAGACTGATTGGCGACCAACCTCAGATCCAAGGAAAACATCGTGTGGGTGTGGGGTTCTTCTTGACTCAGATACCCCAGAATTGGAGCTGGAGAAGCCAAGAACCCAGAAATGCCAAAGACACAGACACAAACGGCACTAAAAAACCCCGCTCTCTCCAGCCAGAGGACTAGGAAAAGAGCAGCCTGGAAAGACAAAATACTTTTTGACAAGAACTGATGTCCTCCAGCCCCAAACCACAGAAAAACATATGTCCCCACCCTTGCCTATGCCAACCATGGCCAAGAGGGCGTTAGGGCTTCGGTCCCCACTGGGCAGCCCCACCTCCAACAACAGGTGTTGTCAGAGCAGGCAACCAGGGAGCCAAGACTTTCATCTTGATGGACACTTGAAAGTCCCCATACACATGCCAGTCAATCCTAAAGGAAATCAGTTCTAAATATTCATTGGAAGGACTGATGCTGAAGCTAAAGCTCCAATACTTTGGCCACCTGATGTGAAGAACTGACTCATTGGAAAAGACCCAGATGCTGGGAAAGATTGAAGGCAGGAGGATAAGGGGCCGACAGAGGATGAGATGGTTTGATAACACCACTGACTCAATGGACATGAGTTTAAGCAAACCCTGGGAGAGAGTGAAGGACAGGGAATTCTTGTGTGCTGTAGTCCATGGGGTTCAAAGAGTCGGACGCGACTGAGCTACTGAACACCAACAATACACATGCTGTCTAGAGTGACCACGTAAAGAAACCAGTCTGTTCATAAATGGTTTTCATTAAGTTGAGGAAGTTCTCCTGTATTCCTGAGGGTTTTTATTGTGAATGGGTATTGAATTTTCTCAAATGCATTTTCTCTCTCATCAGTTAATACGATCAGAGGGTTTTCCTTCTTTAGTCTGTTAATACGGTTGATTGGGCTTCCACAGTGGTTCAGACAGTAAAGAATTCACTTTACCCAGGCAATGCAGGAGACCCGGGTTTGATCCCTGGGTCTGGAAGAGCCTCTGGAGAAGGGAATGACAACCCACTCCAGTATTCTTGCCTGAAGAATCCCATGGACAGAGAAACTCAGTGGTCTACGGTCTAAAGGTCGCAAACAGTCGGACACGACTGAGCGACTAACACATACACGTAAGGTAGATTACATTAATTCATTTTCAGATATTTGAACTTTTCAAATAATCAGCCTTGCATCCTTGGAGAAACGTCCACTTGGATATGGTGTGTGATTATTTTGATACATTTTGCAGAATTCTATTTTCTAACATTTTTCTAAGGATCATTGCATCTATATTTATGAGGGGTACTGGTCTTTGGTTTTTATTTTTTGTACTGTCTTTGTTTGGTATCAGGATAATACTATCTTTATAAAATGAAACTGACACAGCATCTTCCCGCCATGTTCTTTCGGTCAAGCAGTCACAGAGCCCAGATTCCAGGGGAGAGGCCATAGACTCACCCCAGTGGAAGATGTATGAAGAATTTGGGGGTCACACTTTAAAACCATCATGCCTTCCTAGGAAGGTACTAGGCATGTGAGTTTGAACTCAGAATGCATTGTTTCAAGAGCAATTTACTGGTAAAATAACACTATGCTCTTTGAGCATCACAGGCTAAACCTCTCTGGGTGGAGGCCTGGGAGGGAGCCATGCTGCCTTCTTCACTTATCTCCTTTGTTTCTGGGGAAACGTGTTTTGAGTTCTTAAAGCAATCCACAAACAAACCTTGGTAATCCAGACTTTTCTTTGTTTGTTGCATTGTGTTTCTTAATTCTGCAATTTAAAATGTCCTTAAGGCAATGGGGACAAATTGTAAAAAGGGCTGGCAGGACTCACCGGAGACTGAAAAGGAGCTGGGCAAGGAAATGGCAGTGATGGTGGTATAGGGCATTAAAGTGCCCGACACATTCTGCTCTGAAGTTAGGAGGTGGTGGGTGGCTGGGGAGCTGTGCCTGCTCTCTGTCACTCTGGGACAGGGGATGGCCAGCCAAGGGCGTGTGCCACCTCCCAGGTGTGGGGTCAGTGGCTTGGAGGCAGCACATGGCTTCCTGGTGTGCCTTGCTTCTTTACACAGGGTGGATCCCAGAAAAGCCACCCCAGGCTTTCAAACACATGAGGTGAGGGCTGGAGAACTCTGCATTTCTGGATGTGTACAAATTACCTATGCACCTCTCATTCCAAATTGCTAGATTTCAGTTACAGGGTGGTGGAAATGGTCATTTCTTCCCACCCAGAGTCCTGTGTTGAATCTCTCCAAGGACCTGAGGTAAAGACCTCTGCTTGTAACAGCAGACTCCTTCCCCGAGGGGGAGGGACTGCTGGAGGGTCCTGCAGGCAGGTCTCTGATTTATGAAAGAGACCACCAGGGAAAGGTGCTGATCAGTGAGATGAATTGAGATGGTTTTCTTTTTGCCCCTGGAAGCCCGGATTCAAAGGTTTCTGGTGACTTGAGACACTGCAAGGAGAGGCAGGGAAAACGCTGTTGGGGAGGAGCTTGGACGAGGGTGGAGACTCCCCTGGACCATGGGATAGGGTACCCAGGGCCCCAGACAATGGTGTCTGCTCAGAGTCTCAATGGTGAGACTCTCTCCATCCACCTTCGGTCTCCTGTCTCGCTATGCTCTATACCAGGGCCCCTGTTAGGTGTCAAGTAATGATGGAGGCAGGGGTGGTCAGTGCTTAGAGGAAAGAGGAACTGGAGAAGCCAGGAGAGGAGAAAAGAAAAGGCACCACCATCCCCTCCCATCACATGTGCCCCAATTCTCTTCAAAGCTCCTGTGGAAGCCCAGAGAGGACATGGAAGAGTTCAGTCATGAGGAGCCTACCGGCCCTGGTCTCCCTGCCTTTGGGGGCATTTACCCTGGAATTCCCATCAGGGCCGTGGCTGCATCTCCACAGCCCTTATCCCTTGAAACCACCATCCATGAGGTCCTACAGGAGGGGGAACACAATGACCCCAACCCTGGCCCCCGCCCCCAGGGGATGGAGTTGGTGTTGCCTGACCCCCAGCTCCTTCCATGCACCCCTCCTTCACATCAGTGTGTCTTGAACCACCCGCATGTGTGGCTTCCCAGCCGCCAGCCTTGGGGGTCCTGGGGCCCCTCAATGCCCACAGACATGGGATTCTTTCTCCTAGGGTGACCTTGACCCTGACGGTGGGTGCAGGGCTGTGAAACCTCAGATTGGAACCCTCTGAGGTATCACCCACCCTCCAGGGGCCCTCGTGCAGTCAGCAGAAGCCCCCAGTTTAAGCCTTGCCTGAAACCCACCCTGGAATGCTTCCTCCACATCCCAACCCCAACCCGCTTCCCCCGACCCACTCCCTGAAGGGGCCCCTGATGGACTCTCTTAACAAAGGCACGGGTGTCCTTGGTAGAGGAGGAAGTCTTGCTGTCCGTATCCTCAGAGCAGAGAACCCATCGTAGGAATTTAGATTGCATTTGCCCGAAAGGATGCAGAGCACAGTTCTCAGCCTGGATCCCACTGACATTTGGGGCTGGATGATTCTCTGAGGAAGGGGCTGTGCTCTCCTTATGGGATGTTTAGCAGCATCCCTGGACTCTGCTATTGAGATGCCAGTGGCAACCCCTCCCCACCCCCAGTCCCTGCCTTTGTGAAATCCAGGAAACTCTCCAAGCTTTGTCAAATGTCCCCTGTTGAGAGACAGGCTCCCCCACTGCTCTAGACAGTCTAGATTGGACTGGGTTTTGTGGTAGATTTCAGTTTTGCAGAGAGACAAAGGGGCCCACGAGGAAGAGTTGCCTCCCCTGGAGCCACCTGTCCCCGCCCCCGCACCTCTGTAACACCAGGGCGACAGTGGGCATCCTTGGCAGTTGCCTGCAGGGTCAGGTTGCCGCAGCCTCAGGCCTTCTGCAGTTAGAAACACCTCCCCTTTGTCTAACTCACCTCTTGGATGAGCAACTTAAATTCCCTTCCTGCCTTCTGCCCCAAGGTGATGAAGAACAACTGGGAACCATTTGAGTTCAAAATGAGGAGGCACACTCGGAGGGCCCAGCTCAAAATCTGGTAGTGTTGCAGCAAAAACAGAAATGAGTGAACAGCCTTTGGCACCCACCAGCCAAACAAGCCTACAAGAGTTAAACCATCTTGGTTATTCTTTAGCTATTACTACTAAGAGACACTTGTAGCTGGCGGCCCCCTGCTGGCTCAGCAGTAAAGAATCTGCCTGCCAATGTAGGAGACACGGGTTCAATCCCTGGTCTGTGAAGATCCCACCTATTGCAGGGCCACAACTACTGAAGCCCCCAGCCCTAGATCCTGTGTAACAAGCGAAGCCACCCCAGTGAGAACCTCGTGCACTGCAACTGGAGAGTAGTCCCCACTCACTGCAACTGGAGAAAAGCTGGTACAGCAGCAAAGACCCAGCACAGGTAAAAGTAAATAAAAAAAAAAAAAACACTTGTAGCTGGGCTTGTCCTTCACAAAGCTAATTACTCTCTGACTCTATATAGATTATACTCTGTACCTGGCATTCTTGTCCCCCTACACTTCTTGTAGCATTCTGCATTTCAGAAAGAAGGTCCTGGGCTGATAACTTCAGGGACACCGGACCCAGCTGCCGAGTTGCCTAATCCCAGCTGCGGCTGTTTTGAAACTTAGCAAAAGAGAAAAAACAGCAAGGCCTTCAAGAGGATTTAAAACCTCTCTCTATTCCTGAGAAAGGGGGCACAGCTCTTGAGGAGCTAATCTTTTGCCTGGAGAAGTTAATAAAGCTAGTCTTTTCTATTTCCTCTAAACTTGGTCTCCATATTTCTATCAAGCATGGGTGGACAGGAAGCCAAGATTTTGGCAACAGTGGTGAATTCGACCAAAGAATGACTACTTCGGAATTGATTACAATAGTTGGAATTGATGAGAGGAAGGCTGGGGCCCATTCTCCCTGCTTTCTCTGGGCTGCTTCCTCTTCTGGGACCTTAGAGCATCACCCAGCAGCTCCCCTGTTCATGGCCTCTGTTACTTTCCCCACCATCCTCTCAAGACTTCTTAAAGCCTCAACTTTCCAGTCTGACTTCCCTAGCCTGCTTCCTTAATTACCTATTTTGTATGCTTTTCTGGTGGGAAAAGGAAGAACATTGTAGGATTGCAGTACTGTAGCCACTGCATTGGACAGTGTGAGTCCGGAGATTTCCCATGACCACCGAAATCTCTCTTCAACAACTCTGAAAGCCCAGTATTTAAAGCACTTTGTCCTCACAGAGGACATGGAGACGCTGGTTCCCCGGACCTCCATCCCTCACAGAGCATCCCGGTGTGGTCCATGGAGTCATGTATGGCTCGAGCCGTATGGTCTCTTGAGCCCCACCCCGAGAGATGCTATTTCAAGGCCTTTGGTGGCATGTGCTGGGGGTACGCTCCCTGAGGCTCTGCTGCCATTACTCAGCATCTTCTTGGTTGAAGAAATCAAACAAAAAATGTCCTGTCCCCAGGTTCAAGACAGTGCTGACAGGTAAACTCAGCACTCAGATTTCTGATAGGAAAGCCAGTACCCCCAGGACACCAGACCATCATCCAGGGTCAAGCACGGGTGGCCCCATGCTGTCTGACATGAAAGGGTAAAGTCTCTTACCCAAGACCCAGGGTAAACCCCTGTTCCCTTTCATCTTGTTCTATAAAAATCTGCCGCCTTGCACAGCCCTTTGGAGCCCCTTTCTGTCTGTTGGTTTGGATGCTGCCTGATTTCTGAATCACTGAGTGAAAGATCAGTAAATTCTCTGCAGAACATTTTCTCATGAGAGTTTAGATCACACTCCAAGTTTCTTTTCTTCACAGAACTTTAATTTCCTCTCCATGAGGGACAGTAATAAACTTCACTCACAAGGCCATTGTGAAAATCCATGGACTAAGGGCTGTCAGAATATCCCCCACAGAGGTTAGCTTGGAATCAGGGCCAGGAGAGATTTCCAGGTATCTAGGGTTCCCTTTAGCCCAGAAGTACAGATGTTCTTGCCAGGAGGGGGTGGCTTTTCCATGGGATGATATTTCTTCCTCCCTGGGTTATGAGTTTCTTGAGAAAGGGGTTCGTCTCCTGGGCTTTGACAGGCTCCATACACTTAGGCAATGGCACCCCACTCTGGTGCTCTTGCCTGGAGAGTACCATGGATGGGGGAGCCTGGTGGGCTGCTGTCCATGGGGTAGCTAACAATCGGACACGACTGAGCAACTTTGCTTTCACTTTTCACTTTCATGCATTGGAGAAGGAAATGGCAACCCACTCCAGTACTCTTGCCTGGAGAATCCCAGGGACGGGGAGCCTGGTGGCGTGCCTTCTGTGGGGTCGCACAGAGTCGGACACGACTGAAGCGACTTAGCAGCAGCATACACTTAGAACCTTGCCTTTTAGGAAAATATTTACTCATAGGCAGATGATAGCATAGTTACTTTGTGGCATCAAACGTGTCTTTATTGGGACTTCCCTAGAGGGCCAGTGGTTAAGAATCCACTTTGCTATGCAGGGAACACAGGTTCGATCCCTGGTCAGGGAGTTAAAATCCCATAGACAAGAAGAGTTAGTGACTGGAGAAGGGGAGGAGGTGGGAGATGGTAGAGTTGAACAATCCTCAGCGATAGGAGACTACAGGGGCAAGCTGCAATGTCACTCACGCCTGACATTGACGGAAAACACGTTCACATTTTTTAAGGTTCCTATGTAGGGGACTTAGACTGGAGGAGGGCACATCAGTCCACTCCAGTATTCTTGCCTGGAGAATCCCACGGACAGAGGAGCCTGGTGGGCTACAGTTCATAGGGTCCAAAAGAGTCGGACGTGACTGAAATGACTAACGCATGCATGTAGGGTTTTTACTGTATCTTGTTCCAACCTGGAAGATGTCACCAGGCTGTGCTGTTTCAGTTTTAACACAAAGTTTATTGTCCTGTACATAACAAAAAGTGCAAGACACCAGAAATGCTCATTTCATTTTCAAATTCAGTGCATCAGAGAAATGCAGGCTTGAATTGGAAAAATGTGTTCTCTGAAAAACCACTCCCTTTGGTCACACATATGCATTTGAATGCAAGGCCCTCAAATAATCTTTCTGGGCTGCTTCTTTTTTTTAGTGTGGTCTGAATGTAAACACACTATTAGATTTCTATCCTCTGCTTAAACCAACAAAAATACCCCTCTCTTGTCGGGAGCTGCATTAGGCATTACTGACAAAATGGAGGCACAGCCCCCAGCCCCCTCTCCTCATTCCTCAGGCACGGACCGGGATTAAGGAGTTAGGCCTGTAATTCTGACTTGTCTTTTCCTTTCCTCGGCTGAGTTGACTGAAAAGGAATATTAAGGTGCTTATTGTTCTTAAGAGGAGCATGACAAGGCACAAAGCCTTCTGCAGCTGTGCTCAGAAAATAATTCATAAAGTTAATCATTGACATTTGTTCAAGGACTTTTACAAAACAGTGTTCCAGGATGAGCACATAGGCCGTAGCTTGAGGCCATGGGAGGGATTGCTATCTGAAGCCTATTTGTGAGGAGAATGTTTATGGCAAAGGAGTTTACTGAATTTAGGGCGTAGAAATAATTAAAACAGTTAGAAGTTAAAGATTTAAGGAGTTGTAAAGTTAGCATATTTTACTATAACTTATAGAAGTTAGGAATTTTTAGAGACACTATAGCTAGAAGCCTTGTTAAGAGATAGTAAGCTCAGGATGTTAGGGGCAAATAGGATTTAGGAAGATAAGTAGTAAACTGAGGAATGTAGTATGAGTTACAGTGTAATCACAAGTTAACTATAGGACACTTTAGAGGAGGTAGATAATAGATGATAAGGCTGATTCCCAGAGGATCACTGAAGCAGGAACTCTCTTTGAAGAGCAACAACGATTTATGGAGATAATAAATCTGGGAGAGGGGGAACCGAAAATGTCAAACCTCTGGCCTAATGTTTTTTGTAAAAGTATAAAAGAGACTCTTGAACTTGAAATAAACAGGCAGTCCATAGAAAACTGAGAGGCTGTCTCATTCGCCGACACATTCACCTCTTTAGGTTGAATCCCTGGTTGCTGGAGTTGGACTCTGGCACTCCCTTACTGAGGATTCCATGTGGGCATTCCAGCTGACAGATACATGAACAGGTGGCTTGTGACCTGCTTTCTTGCTTTCATTTCATTCAAGATGAAAAGTGAAGAAACATACTATTTGTTGTAAAGGACATTAGCCCTTCCTTGAGGCACTGTATCTCTTTTTTAAAATAAATTTTACATAGAAAGGTTTCCTTATAAATCTCGTCTCCATCACACTACGTGCATCTGCAAAGAATACTCTGACTGTGGAGACCCTCTCTAGGGCAGCGTCTCTAACAGTGGGGAATCCGTGACCTTGGGTGGAGAGCAAATTGTTAGTCACTTGGTCATGTCTGACTCTTTGTGACCCCATGGACTATAGTTCACCAGGCCCCTCTGTCCATGGGATTCTCCAGACAAGAATACTAGAGTGGGTAGCCATTCCCTTCTCCAGGAGATCTTCCCAACCCAGGGATTGCACTGGAGTCTTCTGTATTGCAGGCAAATTCTTCACTTTCTGAGCCACCAGGGAAGCCCCAGACCTATGTCTTACTTCTCTTTTCTTAGAGGCTTCACAGGTCCTTCTGTTATGAATGCAAACAGCAAAGCACAGCAGTGTTAGCAAAACCTGTGCTTTCTGTCACCCTAAAAAATCACATTTTTATATCGTTTTACATTTGTCACAGATGTTCATCCTTCACATCTTTACATCCTTTGAAATCATGGTCAGTATGAGAGCCACAGCTAGATCTTTATTTTTTCAGTTTGTTAAGCGAGAACATTTTAATTATATAACACATTTTATTATAGATACAAATGTATTTTTTGATTGGTGCATTCCCTTGTAATCTTGTGTGTTTTGCATACTGGAAAGCCTCAGTCTGTGAAGAGGTCTGATGGCTCAGATGGTGAAGAATCCACCTGCAATGTGGAAGACCTGGGTTTGATCCCTGCATTGGGAAGATCGCCTAGAGAAGGGATACAACTCCAATATTCTTGGATTTCCCTTGGACTTCTCAAACAGTAAAGAATCCACCTGCAATGTCAGAGACCTGGGTTCGATCCCTGGGTTGGGAAGATCCCCTGCAGGAGGGCATGGCAACCCATTCCAGTGTTCTTACCTGGAGAATCCCCATGGACAGAGGAGCCTGGCAGGCTACAGTACATCAGGTCTCAGAGTTGGACACGACTGAGAGAATAAGCACAGCACACATGAAGGGGTCTGATGGCTTACCTAGACTGCCAGAGAGCCCTTGGCACAAAGCAGACCTAGGGGCTGAGCCAGAGGTCAGCCTGGGCTCCTGGATGTCCCAGGTGCTGGGTAAGTTCCTCCTGCAGGTGAAATTCACTCAGTGGAGAGAGATAGGAGATCAGAGTGGATCCTCACTTGGTATCTGCTGATGAACAACAGGCCCATGTCCACTGTGCTCCTTAACCTCCCTCCTCAGTCAAGAACCCCCAGATTCCATTGCTCAGTTTTCCAAAGGTGAGGTAGTGCCCATCTGGCGGGTTTCCACGGAAAGTGTAGTAGTTTGGAGCATGTAATTCATCCTCAGACAGACCCAGTTTTGGGGCTGGATGCCACATCTCCCAGCTGCCTTGTATACTGGGCTTCCCGTCAATGGCATCTAATTATCCACCTATTCCCTCTATTGTTCAAACCATGAATAAAACAATTTATTCTGAAAGGAGACACAATGCACTGCTTAATCAGGACTCCAAAGCCAAGGCTGAAGTGAACACCCAGGCCAGGAAATGGGATATTGTTAGTTATCTCAGAAGTCCCTGGAATCTAATCACATTCTCAGCTCCAAATGCAACCATTCTCCGCAATTTTATAGTCATCATCTCCTGTGTTTCTTTGTAATTAAAAAAATACATTTATTTACTTATTTGGCTGCACCTGGTCTTAGTTGTGGCAGGTGGGATCTAGTTCCCTGCCTAAGGATTGAACCCGGGTCCCCTGCATTGGGAACATGGAGTTTTAGCCACTGGACCACCAAGGAAGTCCCTCTGTAATTTTAAAATAAAATGTGAATCCCTGGAGAATGTAGTTTAATACTGCTCATAGTTTTATTTATTAAATTTTATTTTATTTTGTAACACCAAAACACTTTGTATTAGGGTACAGCCAATGAACAATGCTGCGATAGTTTCAGATGAACAGCAAAGGGACTCAGCCATACATGTCCATTCTCCTCCAAAACCCCTCCCATCCAGGCCAGGCTGGCACATAACCTTGAGCAGAGTTCCATGTGCTTCGTTGGTTATCCATTTTAAATAGAGCAGTGTGTAATAACCTTCCCAAAGTCCCTAACTATCCCTTTCCCCCAGCAACCATAAGTTTGTTTTCTGAGTCTATGAGTCTCTTTGTTATGTAAGTTCATTTGTATCATTTCTTTCTACATTCCACATATAAGGGATGTCATATGATATTTCTCCTTTTTACTGTCCATAGTTTTAACTTTGCTTTGTTATTTTAGTCTCTTTCAGTTTATAGATTGGCCCTCAGTCCTTTCTTTTTCTTGTAATTTGTCATAAAACAAGCAGAGCCTTGCCATTTGATCTGCAGCATGGGTTGTATTGCAGACACTTCTGCACCTTTCAACCTGCCCCTGAGTATCTCCCATAAGTTGGATTGAAGCCGGGCTCCATGTCTCTGCCAGGACTCTAGGTCACATGGTTACTGTCCATCAGGAGGCTGTGATGTCTGGTGGTCTCTTCTTGTGATGTTAGTCACCATCACTGTGAGGATGGGGCCGAGGGTACATTGTCCACAGGGAATATGAATGAGATAATATCAGTGACTAAAAGTCAGCCATTCTTCATCGGCACCATGTACAACATCCAACCCACTGTTGGTGACACACATCCCCACTGTGGGGACCCTGTTGTGGAGTCTGGGATTCTGCCATCAGACACCCTATTGATTCCTTTTCTGTACCCCACCCCTACCCCAAGCTCATAGCATCCAGGACTTGTGCCTCTGGGCTGTGTGTCTTCATCTGCTTAGGCACGCGACTACCAGGGGTCTTCCTTGCCTGTTTTAATGAAGGAGTGGGGAGAGATTTGAGGACTAGGGCACCACCAATGATGTTTGCCCAGAACCCTCCTTGTTCAAGACAGTGGAATTGGTCACCCATGACTGGAACTGCAAGAATCCTAAAGTGAAGCAAAAGCATCCGGTCTGATCAATGCACTATGCGGATGAGAAACAATGCCAAGGACATGGGGACTGAGCAGGGCCCACAGGGTGCTCTTCTCCAGCAGCGATGTCTGAATCCTGATTGCCATCTCTCCCACCTTTACCGCCTGAAGTCAGAGGCAATGACTAGTGAGCTGTGGGCGAGGAACTGGCCGAACCCCCAGGCACCAGCTGTGTCCCCAGGCTCAGATAAGCTGCTTCGCTTCCTTGAAATTTCATAATTTGCTGACATCTTCCTAGAGCTGCTGACACATCTTTTTATTGTTTCCATATGGCCTGAAATATGGGTTTTCTCTTGTGTGTGCATTTTTTAGAACAACTCCTCCTAATGTGTTGAGTATCAAAATTTAAAGATGGTCTAAAGGTTATCCCACAGCTGAGAATCCTGGATCCCAAGAGTTCTATAGTCAAAAGTAGTGGTAAAGAGTTTGATTTAAGTCAAATCAAGGTATGAAATGCATGTTGCCTTCGGGTGTAATGGAGACAGGAGCATTTCCTTCTCAGAAGCATTTTCACTCCAGATTCTCTGGTGGAAAACTTTTTGGGCTAGGTTCCCAGGAACATCAAGAACACACCAAGAAGTCAGAGTTTTCCTTGAATAGAAGAGGAAGGGGATCTGGTAACTGTGGGGCACAGGCTGGGGTAAATTTTATATGACAACAAGTTGTGTAGTCCTACTACCTAAAGACAGAGCAAGGGAAAAAAGAAACCGCCACCTGATGAACTTAACATGAAAGGAAAGATTTAAAAATTCTCAGGGAAACATATACTAAGTAATGGATCTCCCCTTCTGGTTATCTTATTTTAGGGATTTAAATATGTCTTTAATATAATGTCTATTAGTATTTAATCATAAACTGGAATTGATTAGAGAATTGAGGAACTCTGGAAATTCCCAAAATTCCTGGAAAGAGTTTTTGTAAATAAAATAAGCTTTTATAATTTAAAATAATTTTAGACTTATGGAAAAGTTGAAAGGATAATATGAGGACTTCCTGTGTATCTTTCACTCAGATTCCTCTGAAGTTCACATTTTCCCACATTGCATTATCATGGTACGTATTTTAGTGCTTATTCTGGTCATTTGGGAGTAAGTTCCAGATATGACATCTAACTCTTTCTTTTTATTGTTAAATACTTCAGAGCACATTTCCTAAAAACAATTCTCTTACATTCTCTTACTTAACTCAGGATTGGTATTAAAATCACAAAATTAACAGGAGGAGCCTGATGGGCTACAGTCCACTGGGTCAGAGTCAGACATGACTGAACCCACTTGAGCGTGCATGTACACTATATTGTTTCTAATCTAAAGACCTAATTTAGATTTTGTCAGTTGACCCAATAATGGCCTTTGTTAGAAAAAGGGGGGAAAAGTCATTCACGATCTTATCAATAAACTTTAGTCTTTAAAATCAGAAACAACTTCTCAATTGTTGTGTTTACTTTTTTCCTTCTTGAGTACGGGCCAGATATTTTGCAGAGCACCCTTGAATCTGGAGTTTGTCTGGTGTTACACCCTTAAAGAGATGGGAATACCAGACCACCTGACCTGCCTCTTGAGAAATCTATACGCAGGTCAGGAAGCAACAGTTAGAACTGGACATGCAACAACAGACTGGTTTCAAATAGGGAAAGGAGTACGTCAAGGCTGTATATTGTCACCCTGCTTATTTAACTTTTATGCAGAGTACATCATGAGAAACACTGGGCTAGATGAAGCACAAGCTGGAATCAAGATTGCTGGGAGAAATATCAATAACCTCAGATATGCAGATGACACCACACTTATGGTAGAAAGAGAAGAACTAAGAGCCTCTTGATGAAAAGAAAGAGGAGAGTGGAAAAAGTTGGCTTAAAGCTCACCATTCAGAAAACTAAGAACATGGCATCTAGTCCCATCACTTCATGGCAAATAGATTGAGAAACAGTGGAAACAGTAAGAGACTTTATTTTGGGGGGCTCCAAAATCACTGCAGATGGTGACTGCAGCCATGAAATTAAAAGACCCTTGCTCCTTGGAAGAAAAATTATGACCAATCTAGACAGCATATTAAAAAGCAGAGACATTACTTTGCCACCAAAGGTCTGTCTAGTCAAAGCTATGGTTTTTCCAAGGCTATGGATGTGAAAGTTGGACTATAAAGAAAGCTGAGTGCAGAAGAATTGATGCTTTTGAACTGTGGTGTTGGAGAAGACTCTTGAGAGTCCCTTGGACTGCAAGGAGATACAATTAGTCCATCCTAAAGGAGATCAGTCCTGGACGTTCATTGGAAGGACTGATGTTGAAGCTGAAACTCCAATACTTTGGCCACCTGATGCAAAAAGCAAACTCATTTGAAAAGACCCTGATGTTGGGAAAGATTGAGGGCAGGAAGAGAAGGGGATGACAAAGGATGAGATGGTTGGATGGCATCACCGACTCGATGGACATGAGTTTGAGTAAATTCCAGGAGTTGGTGACAGACAGGGAGGCCTGGCATGTGGCAGTCTGTGGGGTCGCAAAGAGTCAGACATGACTGAGAGACTGAACTGAACTGAACCGAACACTGTGAGCAAGCTTCCAGTTGAAATACTTTGCATCCTCCTTGGTGCTTCAAATCGTCCAGCGCAAGATGTCCATCTGTCTCATGATGGGTGATGTCAACACAAATCCCTTGGTGAATGTGGCATCTGCTGGGTTTCCCCAATTTTTGCAATTAATAAATATCTTGTGAGAAGATACCTGAAGACTTTGTAAGTATCCTGTTTGTCTTCAAGTTACACTGTGGATTTTAGAACCCACTGATGACCCTCCTCTGAATCAGTGACTCCTAGGAAGTATCTGGTTTTTCCCCTGTTGACCCCATCTTCAAAATGTGTACATAACACATCCACTCTCACCCTCTTGCTGTTACCATGTGGTTGCAGTCACCACCATATCCGTTGTGCAAGGCCTTTTTGGAATCCCCCTGCTTCCACCCCTACCCCTCCAGACTCCCTACCAGGGGCAATGTGGCCCTGGTAAAGTGAGAGTCAGCTCACATTGCACCCTTGTCCAAACCATCAGGCAGTCCCTTGTCTTCACAGCTCACAGTGGCTCCCCCTCTGCATAAGGCCCCCCCCCTCAGGGCTCTTCACTGTCCTTGATGACTCTTCATGACTTCTGTCTCCTGTTTCGTCTCTGATATCATCTTCCCTCTTCTGTCCAGCTCACTCTCCACTTTGACCTTCTCGCTGGCGCTTGGCCAGGCTTGTTCTTCTCTTAGGGCCCCTGCTGTTCCCTCTGCCTGGAGTGCCTTCCATCCTGGGAGCCTCATCCTCTTCCTTGACACTTCTCTGAGCCCTACCCCCTACCACACTTTTCCTTGTCTCCTTATCACCTTCTAAATTACTGTAACACTGGCTCCCTAGATCTCATTTTTACTTGCACCTCCCCTGCCAGAACACAGTCCCGTGAGGCAAGTCGCTGATGCCTTTCTTGATCGCTGATGGACCAAACTCATCTAGACCAGTGACAGTTGGTCAAAAATATTTGTGGGATAAATAAAAAAGGGGGAAACACTTGTATTATGAAAATGGCAAAATATTTAGTTGTTCCTTTATATCTATTAGGTCTTCATTGTCCCTTAATTATCTCTAAAATGTCTTGTTCCTCTCTCTCCAGATCCTTTTCTTAGACCACCTCTTTCTCCCCAATGTTTTTAAACACAAATTTCAAACTAATGCCTCCTGCCTCGTGTCTCTACTTCAGAACACCTTCTAAGCTACAAATGTCTACCTCCCATGTCTCATGGGCATTGCTCTCTGTTCCACATGATCCTGCGGTTCTGCGTGTCTGAGCCAAACCTTCATCATTCATTTTTTAAACTTACTCTTCCTCTGAATTTTCCCCGGGTGACATACGCAGCCATTCTTGGAAAACCAAGCACAGACCAGGAAGCCATCTGAATTCTCTTCTCTTCCCATAAGATGCTAGGTCCTTGGGACAAAACTTCACACATGCTTGTACCCCTGCCCCCCCGCCCCATCTCCTCACTGTCCCTTTGCCTCACAGATGGGCTTCAGCTTCCCTTGTCAGGACCACAGCAAGTCTAGGGTGAGCCTAACCCTAACAGAAAAGAGAGGCCACACCCACACTGGGTGTGGTGACATTTTAATAAAGGGGCCATTTGCAGAATTGCAGGCAACAGGTAATAAAGCCCCCCAAAAGTGCCCCCAATCTAGAAACAGGAGCTTCCCTGGTGGCTCAGTAGTAAGGAATCTACCTGCAATGCTAGAGAAACGGGAGATGCAGGTTCGATCCCTGGGTCGGGAAGATCCCCCGGATGGGGACATGGCAACCCACTCTGGTATTCTTGCCTGGAGACTCCCATGGATGAAGGAGCATGGCAGACTACAGTCCCTGGGGTCACAAAGAGTCAGACACGACTGAATAGACTTAGCATACATGTACACAATCTAGAAACAAATGACACTATCATCACGCCCAGGTCTGAAGAGGCAAAGGGAGGGGTGGTCACGGAATCTAGAAACACACCTGCTGTGAGGGTCTTACTCTTGGTCCAAGGATTCCACCAGATCGAGGCAAACCCCCAGGAGTGGTCCATAAAGCAGAGACATCCCAGTCTCTCCCTCTTTCTGCCCTCTCACCTGGAATGTTCAGCATTGTTTGAACCCAGCTGGAGCCAGCTGTGATGGTCAGCCTCCCAGGGCACAGAGCAGGGGGTGGCGTGGATGCAGAGGGGGAGGTGAAGGGTATTTTAATGAAGTATAGTGCTCTTCCTTGCCTACTTCTCCATTGCCCCATGTGGCCCCCGGGATGATAACACATGGCTTATCACTGCCTGCCCTTGTACAGGATGCTGCTCTTCCCCGGATGCCCTTGGTTCTTGGTCTTCCTGGGAAATCCCTACATTTCCCACCTCAATTTAGCAGCTACTCCCTGAAGACGCTCCGTGATATCCTTTACTAATTAATCTCACCTCCTTGAGCAGAGCACTTACACCGTATTACAGTAAGTCCCCTACACACAAACCTTCAAATTGTGAACTTTCAAAGATACAAACATGTCCCTGTCTGCCAGTTGTCAAACTGTACTACTGCACTTTTCAAGGTACTGTTTTGTAAGATTAAAAATGTTTTCTTTGTTTTTTGTGTTTGTTTGTTGTGTATTATTTGTGTGAAATGTATTATAAACCTATTACAGTGTAGTACTATATAGCCGATTGTGTTAGTTGGGTATCGAGGCTAACTGTGTTGGACTTATGAACAAATTGGACTTCTGAATACCACTCTCGGAATGGAATTGGTTCATATGTAGGGGACTTACTATATATTTAAAACATGCTTGTAGCAGGAGACCCTAACATGGCCCCTAATTTTCTCCACCGCCCAGTGTTAAGATCCTTCAGGAATCTCCTCCTGTTGACTCTGGGTAAGACCTGTGACGTGCTTCCAACCAATGAAACGTGACAACAGTGACAGAAGTCCTTCTGTAAACAGATCTCATGGGACTGTGGCTCATCTCTTGCTGGCAGACTGTCCTTATTTCCCTTTTAAAGAAGCAGCCACCATGCTGGGGAGACCATGTGGCAAGTGATGAGGGTGCCTCCAGCCACAGCCTGAAAGGAGGTGAGGACTCAGTCCAATGCTTCAGGAAGAACCCAGGAGCTTGGGAGCAGCCCTTCCCCAAGTGAGTCTTTGGATGGAAACCCAGGCCTGGTTGACACCTTGATTGGAGCCTAGGAGAGACCTTGAAGCACAGGACTCAGTTAAGCTATGCCTGGATTTCTGACCCATGGATGCCGAAAGGTAAGAAATATGTCTTGCTTTAAGGTGCTAAATGTGTGGTGATTTGTTCTGCAATAAGCAATTTACTAATCCAGTTCTCAGAGAAGGCAATGGCACCCTACTCCAGTACTCATGCCTGGAAAATCCCATGGACGGAGGAGCCTGGTAGGCTGCAGTCCATGGGGTCGCTAAGGGTCGGACACGACTGAAGCGACTTCACTTTCACTTTTCACTTACAGGCATTGGAGAAGGAAATGGCAACCTACTCCAGTGTTCTTGCCTGGAGAATCCCAGGGACAGGAGAGCCGGGTGGGCTGCCGTCTATGGGGTCACACAGAGTCAGACACGACTGAAGCAACTTAGCAGCAGCAGCAGCAGCAATCCAGTTCTTTGCATTAATAATAACTGACACTTACTATTCACTGAGCCATTGACATGATGCTCAGTCCCTCTAGTCTTTCTGCTCTGTCCCCAGCAGATAATGTTATTAGCACATCATAGGTGAGCACAACTGAAGATCAGCGGCTCTGTAATTAGGCTTCCCTCATGGCTTAGCTGGTAAAGAATCTGCCTACAGTGTGGGAGACCTGAGTTTGATCCCTGGGTTGGGAACATCCCCTGGAGAAGGGAACAGTTGCCCACTCCAGTATTCTGGCCTGGAGAATTCCATGGACTGAATAGTCCATGGCGTCGCAAAGAGTTGGATGTGACTGAGCCACTTTCACAATTGGCTCAAGACAAGTAATGAGTGTCAGAAGCAGGATTTGAGCAGAGATGCTAAGAACGCCATTCTGACTCTGGGGTCCACACTCACAACCACTCCTCTCTATGACCTTCTTCTGCTGATATAGCCCTTCTCCCTGCCTTGTTCTTCCCTCCTATGGTGTGGGATCCTTGGGACCAGGCTTGTAGGAGTTCATCACTTATTTATTGTGCCAGGCACAGTATCTGGCACACTTTAGGTCCCTGATTAATGTACGCTGAGTGGATGTCATGCTTTGTAAAAAATTTTTCTCCATGCGGATGTACTAAAGGTAGGCAGCTGAGTTCATTTCAAGGGGGTTTCTCAAATGTATATATCTAAAATATATATATTATATATATACATTTAAAAAGCAGTCGGCAGAAAATAAATTACATATTTAAAATAGAAAGATTCTTCCTCTGGTTGTTGCTGCTTCAGCAATATTGGCATGCTTAGTTTATGCCAATCATATAGAGAATGCTAATATTCTGAGACTTTTCTTTACACTAAAAGTGGATTAGTGCATTTGTATATAGTAAAGTGAAAGTGAAAGTCGCTCAGTCATGTCTGACTCTTTGTGACCCCATGGATTATACAGTCCATGGAATTCTCCAGGCCAGAATACTGCAGTGAGTGGCCTTTCCTTTCTCCAGGGGATCTTCCTAATCCAGGGATCAAACTCAGGTCTCCTGCATGGCAGGCAGATTCTTTACCAGCTGAGCCACAAGGGAAGCCCAAGAATACTGGAGTGGTTAGCCCATCCCTTCTCCAGTGATCTTCCAGACCCAGGAATCAACCCAGGGTCTCTTGCATTGAAGGCAAATTCTTTCCCAACTGAGCTATCAGGGAAGCCCATCTGTTTACAGAGCCATATTTTAAAGATAGAGCCATACTTTAAAGACAGGAGAAAATGGACCTTTCTCTGTGAATAGCAATCTATTCTCTTGGAAATGCTTTTGGCTTACAGAAACTTCACATACTGGAAGATTTAGTTGCCAAAATCATGATTTCCCTTTTTTTCCTAGGACTTCTTAGAGCATATATCTGGAGGATTGCAGCCAATGTTGGAATCTCACCATTGTCTCCAATGAGTAGAAGGAAGTACTGAAGGAGTGTAGCAGATGTGGCTGGTACACATCCACATCCTCCCATCCTCATCTCCTACAATGTGCAGACAGGATGCTGAGAACACCAACTGCAGGTACTTGAGAATCTTGGCCAATGGGCCATTTCTAGTTGCCTAAGCCTGCTCTGCCCCAACAGGAAGTGAAGAAGTGAAGTCGTTCAGTCGTGTCCGACTCTTTGCAACCCCATGGACTGTAGCCTACCAGGCTCCTCCCTCCATGGGATTGATTCTCCAGGCAAGAGTACTGGAGTGGGTTGCCATTTCCTTCTACAGGGGATCTTCCCGACCCAGGGATCGAACCTGGGTCTCCCGCATTCCAGGCAGACGCTTTAACCTCTGAGCCACCAGGGAAGTCCCCCGCAACGGGAGGGGCAAGAAATGCTAGAGAGTTAATATCTCCAGGAGAAGCCCTCAGGCGGTGACTGAGAGAAGCCAGTGAACCAACACTCCCTCTCCCTTGTTTCCTGGTTAGGACAGCTCTGGGATGCATCCTCCCTGCTCTCCCAGGTAGTCAGGGACTGAGCTCCAGCTGCTGTCCACAGCAATCTGCTCGATAAGGTTGTTGTTATCTTCCCTCCCTTTTGTTGATGTCCCTCCCCTGGTTCAATTTTCCATTCCCCAACTGATGTTTCCTGGTGTCACTCTCTAAATTAATTGCTTGCGCTTGAGTCCTTCTCTCAGTGAGAACTTCTGAGGGAACCGCTTAAAGACAGTGGACAAACTTCCAGTTAGTGCTAAGGCCTCCATCAGTGTTTTATGAAACAGGGAGATAAGCAGGTGGAGAGAAACTCATTTTGAATTCTCACTGCAAATGCATGAGGAGCTGCAGAAGAGAGAGAGCTATGAAACATTTCCTGAGCAGAGGACAAAGCCCGTCACTCTCAGGCATTCTGACTAGGATATGCCTGGCTTTTTCTGGGTGATCTAATAAATTGGACCTCCTACAAAATTGTATAATATACAAGAGCGAAGGGAGAGATAAAACCTCTAAAAGAGCTGTCTTCCAGAAGTAAGAGGAATGTAAAGGATAAAATGGACTCATTGTAACACTGAAACAGATTTCTGTTGACATTCTTTGAGAAACTGCTGAAAGCAAGACGTTTTCTGAGAAACAAAAATCACTGGAAATTTTAAAGTACTCAGGAGAATTAAGAGCACTCTGTCTGCTGAGAAGCCTGCCCAGCTCAACAAAAGACTTATTTAAGATCTAAGAGAAATATCTCCATCAATTATGTATTTGAACAGACAGGTCCTACACATTGCCTTGATAAAAATCAGTGTTCTTGAGGATCTTGATTTATCCTTGGGGGCCTCAGAGTCTTGACTGTGGCAGGGAAGCAGGGTTCTATCCAGCTTAGAAATCTTTGTGTTGCAATGTTTGGAAAGAGTTTCTTCTGCTTAAAATTTTATGTATCAGGACTCAAGTAGACTTGATAAAAATAATTGAGCAACTTATGAAACGTGGATGTTACATAAGAAATGATGATCTCAGATTGATAGTAGCAGGATCAGACTACTTCAAGTCCTTTTAGGTTTGTGGCAACTCTCCATCATCAGATGATGGTTATCAATTTTTGTAGAAATAAAGTATTTTTTAATTAAGTCATGTACATTGGTTTTTAGACATAATGCTATTGCACACTTAATAAGTTTCAGTGTAGTGTAAATACAATTTTAATAGGCATTGGGAAGCCAAAAGATTCCTGTGACTCCCTTTATAGTAATATTCACTTCATTGTGGTGGTCTGAAATTGAACCTGCAATTTTTCCGAGTCGGCCTAGAGAGAATTTGAACAACAGTCTAAGTAAATTGAACCTAACAGACTTATAAAAACAGTGCCTCACCAATATCAAAAAAGTACATTTTCCTCAAGTGCACATGGAGCCTTCTACAGTGTAGCCCATATGTCAGGCCACAGAGCATTTACTGAGCAGAGGACAAAGATTTAATAAACTTCAAAAGGCTGAAATCATAAACATATCTTTTCTGATCACAATAGAATGGAACTAGAGAACAGAAAAACCCACAAGCATGAAAATTAAACAAGACAATCTTAAATGACCAATAGTTCAAAAAGAAATCAATGAGAAATTTTTAAAAACAATAAGATAACAAATATGAAAACACAACATACCAAAACGTATAGGACATGGCAAAAGCAGACCTAAGAGGAAAATTTATAACTGCAATTATATATTAATTGGACACATATGTTCAATTATGTTAAACAAGAAGACACATCCAAACAAATAGCAAAACTTTATACCCTAAGAAACTAAAAAGGGGGAGCAAACAACTGCAAAATAGCAAAAGGAGACCAATAAAAACTATTATAACAGAGAAAAAGCAAAATAGAGACTGGAAAAAATCAATGAAAGCAGGAATTGATTCTCTGGAAAGAACAGCAAAACTGACAAATTGCTTAGTAGATTAAGGAAAAAAGAGAAAAGAACCAAATGACAAAAATCAGAAATGAAAGGCTTTATAGAAATAAAAAGAAGTATAACACTATGAAGACTAATCTGTTACAAAATAGGATAACCCAGTTGAAATGGATAAATTTCCAGAATCATCCATTTTCCCCAGCTGAGACAGGATCCAGCTAAAATAATAGAATCCGAGTGAATAAAAAATGTAAAAGGAAGAATAAGTATAAAAATAAAACCCCCTACTAATGATGGTGGAAATCAATTTGGATGGATTTTAACTCACCCTATTAAAATATATGTGGGAGACCTGGATTAGATCCCCGGGTTGGAAAGATCCCCTGGAGAAGGAAACAACTACCCACTCTAGTATTCTGGCCTGGAGAAATCCATGGACTGTATAGTCCATGGGGTCGCAAAGAGTCGGACACAGCTGAGCGACTTTCACTTCACTTCACTTCACTAATTCACCCTATTAAAATGTATAGCTCTCCGACTGGATTTAAGAAACTAAATTCTAATGCTTCATTATTTATAAGATAAATGCTTTGCTGTTTCTAACATAAAATAAAAGGATAGTCATAAAAAATATCCATAGGTAAACATTTGTTGGGTTCTTACATGCCAGGCACTTTCAAACCCTTTAACATACGCCACATCTCAACAGGGAGACAGACAGATAGTCAGATAAATAACCGGCCAGGGTAGAGACAGGGAATTGAAAGAGCAGACTTTGGAAACCACACTTATAAATGCTGTACTATTTTTAAAAGAAAAAGATTGGACATTTAATAAAGAAAATAAGGGATGGAATAAGAATACATCACAAAAAGAAGACAGCAATATCTATACTGAAACTTCATGAAACATCACCTAAAGTCAAAGGTTAAAATCTACCAAGAAAGTGGAATGCTTGTGAATGTTTATGTATTTATGTGTGTAAGAATATTAGTGAACATCTGTGGCAATGACTGTTAGAAATATAAGGAGAATCTCATAAAAACACAATCAAGGCATGGTGTTTAACAAACTCCTTTCAGAAGAACTCAGGTTAGAATTTTAATACGTGCTTTCCTGGTACAGACACCCAGGTGACTCAGATGGTAAAGGAAATGCCTGCAATGCAGGAGACCCAGGTTTAATCCCTGGATTGGGCAATCTCCTGGAGAAGGGAATGGCTACCCACTCCAGTATTCTTGCCTGGAAAATTCCATGGACAGCAGAGCCTGGTGGCCTACAATCCATGGGATTGCGAAGAGTTGGACATGACTGAGTGACTAACACACCTTCACACATCTTCCTTGTCTGAAGGTCATGAGACTTCCCAGTCTCCTGTGAGCCAATTCTTTATAATATATAGTATATAAACCATATTATATCTCCTATTGTTTACTGGAGGATAACCAGAGAAGCAAAATAGCAGAGAAACAAAACCAATAAATAGAAATCAGAACAACAGAACCTTAAAAAAACTGGAAATTAAAAATAATATTTCCCCTGTCCCTTTCCACTGCTACCAATCTAACCAACTGAAATTAAAAATAGTAATTCAAAAAGTCCTTAGATCAAACTGGAAAAAAAAAAACAACCAAAATTATAAACTTTTTAGAAGTTCAAGGCAAGGAGAGTACTGTATATTGGTACAAAATTATAGCAGAAGGAAACCCGTAGTCATAAATGTTTTAATTAACAAAAGAAATATTTGGAAATAAATTCACTAGAAATTACTCAAGAAGTAAGGAATGTACAACCAAAGGAAGTTATAAAAAAGCATTTATAAACACCAAAGTAGTCACTAATGAATTTGAAATCAAACACAAATGCCCAGATAAGCAATATGTAGAATAAATAAAACCAATGCTGCTTCCAGGAAAAGGCCAATTAGTAAATCAATCTCAGGCACATCTCTTCAAGAAAAACACGAAGAGCCACAACCTGATGCACTGTGAAGGAGGAAAGAAATGAGCAGACAGATTAAAAAAAGCTTTCCCTTAAGAGCACATTCTGCATAAATTTAATCCAAAACTAAAAAAATCTAGGTGCATTTGATGTTTCCATAAATTAACAGCATTTGTCAAGAAGAGGTTAAACAGTGACTAGACTAAGCACCATAACAGAAACCAGGAAGACTGTCAAATCTGTCTTTTCAAAAGGCTTCACACTCCGATGGCTTTCTAGAAAAGTTTTACCTAAAACACCCTCAGTCTGATCACAGATATTGCTCAGAAGCCACAACTACACCATAATCACTGACAAAGTGGTGGGACATTTTGGGCACTGCCAGGGCTGTGGGCACATTCTCTGAAATCCCACGCTTGTTCAATATGATATGTCTTACTAGAGCTATACAAATACATTGCAATACTTATGCAATACAGTTCTTATAAATATATTATAATGCTTGAGTATTTTACATAAATAAATGGGCTTCCCAGCTGGCACAGCAGTAAAGAATCTGCTTGCTAATGCAGGAGACACTGGACTTGATCCCTGAGTCAGGAAGATGCCCTGGAGAAGGAAATGGCAACCTCAGTATTCTTGCCTGGGAAATCCCATGGACAGAGGGGCCTGGCCTTGCAAAGAGTCAGACTTAGTGACTAAACAACAGCATCATTTCTTTTTAGATTCCACATATAAGGGACGTCACATATTTCTCCTTCTCTGACTTACCTCACTCAGTATGATAATCTCAAGGTGGAAGACCAGTTTTGAAAGAACAGGACATTTGGCAGTTTCGTGACTTCAGGAACCAAAGCCTTTTAGTGCCCTCAGTTTCATCAGAATCTAGACAAAGTGGACATTTCTTGGTTTGTAAGCATGCATATTCCTTTGTCGTCTCTTTTTCAACTTGGTTTTGATGTTAGTGAGTGTAAAGCAAAACTGCCATCATTTTAGGCCCCTGAGAATTCCTTCTGTCTTCTGATGCTATGGTTCTTCTTCTCCTGGAGGCTCCTAGGTACTGTCTCCTGAGCTGACATCACTCAGACAAAGGGCAAAGGCTCAGGAGCAGAAAGAGGGTGTGTGTGTGCGTGAGAGAGAAAGACAGAGAGAGAGACTAGCTGTGTGAAGCAGCGGAAGTTTGGGACTGAGCAGTAACCACCAAGGATCAAAGTTTTCTGGGAATTACAAATCCCATTTTCCTAAATAAACAAGTATTACAGAAACACATCTTGTCCCTAATTCCCGGGTGCCTCTTTGTCCTTTCCACAACCATCTTGCGCGTGTAGACACTCAGAAAATATTTATTGAATAAATAGCTCACATTCCATCCAATAGGTCATTGAGTGACCTGTTCCTTTTCATCATATTCTTACATAAATTCTTTCCTGAAAATTAAAAAACAATAAAGGTGACAACATTGAGAGACCGTCTGTCGTGGTCTGTAGCGTGTGGCATTTGTATATTTGCAGTTGACGGGAAGCACTCCAGCGTCCTGTATTCTGTCTGTGCGTCACCAGCCTGTTGCTTGTCAGATGCTTGGTCAGCACTCAGCTGAGATGCCAGCCCAAAGGCTTCTTCTGAGAAACACTGGTTTGACAGAATACCGTGTCTCATCTTCCTGTGAGAAAGCAAGTCTAGAACCACAAGGGTTAAAACTAGGGGCACTAAGGGATCCTGGGTTGGATCTCAGGACAGAAAAAAGTGACATTTGGTGAAAGTCAAATTAGGCCTTAGTCTTTTTTTTTTTTTGATGGTATTGAACCAATGTGAACCTATTATCCTAAAAGGTAATGTTGTTAAAGTGCTACACTCAATATGCAACAAATTTGGAAAACTCAGCAGTGGCCACAGGACTGGAAAAGGTCAGTTTTCATTCCAATCCTAAAGAAGGGCAATGCCAAAGAATGTTCAAACTACCGCACAATTGCACTCATCTCACATGCTAGCAAAGTAATGCTCAAAATTCCCCAAGCCAGGGCTCAACAATATGTGAATCGTGAACTTCCAGATGTTTAAGCTGGATTTAGAAAAGGCAGAGGAACCAGAGATCAAATTGCCAACATCAGCTGGATCATCAAAAAAGCAAGAAGGTTCCAAAAAACATTAACTTCTGCTTTACAGACTATGCCAAAGTCTTTGACTGTGTGGATCACAACAAACTGGAAAATTCTTAAAAAGATGGGAATACCAGACCACCTGACCTGCCTCCTGAGAAATCTGTGTACATATTAAAAAGCAGAGATAAAGGTCCGTCTAGTCAAAGCTATGGTTTTTCCACTAGTCAAGTATGGATGTGAGAGTTGGACTATAAAGAAAGCTGAGCACTGAAGAATTGACGCTTTTGAACTGTGGTGTTGGGGAAGACTCTTTAGAGTCCCTTGGACTGCAAGGAGATCCAACCAGTCCACCCTAAAGGAAATCAATCCTGAATATTCATTGGAAGGACTGATGCTAAAGCTGAAAACTCAAATACTTTGGCCACATGAAATGAAGAACTGACTCACTGGAAAAAACCATGATGTTGGGGAAGATTGAAGGCAGGAGGAGAAGGGGACAACAGAGGATGAGATGGTTACCGACTCAATAGACATGAGTTTGACCAAGCTCCAGGAGTTGGTGATGGACAGGGAGGCCTAGCATGTTGCAAGTCCATGGGGTCGCAAAGAGTCAGACGCGACTGAGTGACTGAACTGAACTGAACCAATGTGAATTTCTTGGTTTTGATACTTGCAGGATGATTATGTAAGACTGTTGGCAATAGTGGAGGCTGGGGTCATAGTGCAGGGACTTACTGTCCTATTTTTATATTTTCCTGTAAAAATCTAAACTTATTTTTTATAAAAAATGAGTTAAAAACTGGATAGAGGAAGTTTTATATAAGTGGACATTTATTTATTTTAAAGATTTGTTTTTAATCTGAACCATTTTTAAAGTGTTTATTGAAGTTGTTACAATATTGCTTCTGTTTCACCTTTTGGTTTTTGGCCCCCAAAAATATAGGACCTTAGTTCTCCCACCAGGGATCGAACCTACACCCTATGCGTTAGATAGAGGGTGAAGTCTTAACAACTAAACCCTCAGAGGAGTCCCTAAAGCGGTTCTTTAAAAACCACTACAAAGCCACAGTCATCAAGACAGTATGGTACTGGCACAAAGACAGAAATATAGATCAATGGAACAAAATAGAAAGCCCAAAGATAAATCCACACACCCATGGACACCTTATCTTTGACAGAGGAGGCAAGAATATACAATGGCGAAAAGACAATCTTTTCAACAAGTGGTGCCGGGAAAACTGGTCAACCACTTGTAAAAGAATGAAACTAGAACGCTTTCTAACACCATACAAAAAATAAACTCAAAATGGGTTAAAGATCTAAATGTAAGACCAGAAACTATAAAACTCCTAGAGGAGAACCTAGGCAAAACACTCTCCGACATATATCACAGCAGGATCCTCTATGACCCACCTCCCAGAATATTGGAAATAAAAGCAAAAATAAACAAATGGGACCCAATTAAAATTAAAAGCCTCTGCACAACAAAGGAAACTATAAGCAAGGTGAAAAGACAGCCTTCAGAATGGGAGAAAATAATAGCAAATGAAGCAACTGACAAAGAATTAATCTCAAAAATATACAAGCAACTCCTACAGCTCAATTCCAGACAAGTAAATGACCCAATCAAAAAATGGGCCAAAGAACTAAATAGACATTTCTCCAAAGAAGACATACAGATGGCTAACAAACACATGAAAAGATGCTCAACATCACTCATTATCAGAGAAATGCAAATCAAAACCACTATGAGGTACCATTTCACACCAGTCAGAATGGCTGCGATCCAAAAGTCTACAAGCAATAAATGCTGGAGAGGGTGTGGAGAAAAGGGAACCCTCTTACACTGTTGGTGGGAATGCAAACTAGTACAGCCACTATGGAGAACAGTGTGGAGATTCCTTAAAAAACTGGAACTAGAACTGCCATATGACCCAGCAATCCCACTGCTGGGCATACACACCGAGGAAACCAGAATTGAAAGAGACACATGTATCCCAATGTTCATCACAGCACTGTTTATAATAGCCAGGACATGGAAGCAACCTAGATGTCCATCAACAGACAAATGGATAAGAAAGCTGTGGTACATATACGCAATGGAGTGTTACTCAGCCATTAAAAAGAATACATTTGAATTAGTTCTAATGAGGTGGATGAAACTGGAGCCGATTATACAGAGTGAAGTAAACCAGAAAGAAAAACACCAATACAGTATAATAACACATGTACATGGAATTTAGAAAGATGGTAACGATAACCCTGTAAGAGAGACAGCAAAAGAGACACAGATGTATAGAGCAGTCTTTTGGACTCTGTGGGGGTAGGGGGATGATTTGGGAGAATGGCATTGAAACATGTATATTATCATACACATATTATCATTCACATATTATCATATGTGAAACGAATCTCAAGTCCAGGTTTGATGCAGGATACAGGATGCTCGGGGCTGGTGCACTGGGATGACCCAGAAGGATGGTATGGGGAGGGAGGTGGGAGGGGAGTTCAGGTACACCGGTGGCGGATTCATGTCAATGTATGGAAAAACCAATACAATACTGTAAAGTAATTAGCTTCCAATTAAAATAAATAAATTTATATTTAAAAAAAAGGCCTGTTCCACTAGGAAAAATAAAGAAAGTAAATGTATGTGAAAGTGAAAGTATAAATCACTATGTTCATGTATAAATTGAATAGTAAACTACACCTCATTTTCCTAAAAAAATAAAAATAAAAAAATAAAAACCACTACAATATTGTAATTAGCCTCCAATTAAAATAAATAGATTTTAAAAAAAGAATAGAATTTTAAACAGAGTGAGGGAAGAAGAGACCAGTAAGAGAAATGAAAGAGCAGGTTTCTAAAAAGCCCAGAATTGCTGGCTGCTGTGCAAGGGAGGGTCTGGGGTAGGGGAGGTATTTAATGCAAAGTAACTAAGGGTTTGTAAGACTTCCAGGTGAGAGTGAAGCCAAAAGTCAGTCACAGAGCAGTTACATGATTAACAACATCATTCAGAAACACAAGGATCCTGGGGACGGAGCAGGTTAAAGAGGGCAAAAGTAAACTCGGGAAGACCAGGGAGTTGCATGCTCAAATAATCCAGGAAGAAAACAGAATGCCCCTCAACCAGAATCATGGTTGGAGGCAAGGCAAGAAAGGACTGAGAGCCTCTTTGTAAGCCTGTGATGGATGTGCCAGAGGCTTTTCTTATTTACTTATTTATATTGGAATGTAATTGCTTTACAATATTGGCTTAGCTTCTGCTGTGCAACACCGTGAATCAGCTGTATGTGTACATATATCCCTTCCCTCCTGAGCCTCCCTCCCACCCACCCCCCATTCCTCCCCTCCAGGTCATCTCAGAGCACGGAGCTGAGCTCCCTGTGTAATGTATATGTTTCAAGGCTTCTCTCTCCATTTGCTCCCCTACTCCTTTCTCCCCTGTGTCCATAAGTCGACTCTTGACATCTGCATCTCCATTCTTGCCCCGCAAATAGGTTTGTCAGGACCATTTTTCTAGATCTAGTGCATATCCTCTTCACAGACAGTGTTTTCTGTTCTTATCTGTGCTTTAGTGCTGATAAGAGTCTTGCCAATGGAAGGTGTTGAGTCAGACAAGGAGTCCAGCTTTCTCTTTCCTCTTTCCCCTTCTTAGTAGGCAACCTGGAGCAAGGGAAGATGTCTTCAGGCCACCAAAAGCAGCCTCTTTATATTCCATTTGCTCCTTGCCAAGCTCTGCATTAGTTAAGTGTGAATGAATCCAATTCATACAGAGATGGTTTCTTTTAGCCTGATGTGTGCATTTAACATTTTTAGAGGGAAATAAGCTTTCCACCATGTGTTTGGGGTTTCGCTCAACTGAACACATTTTGGAAACAGCTGGAAATCAAGGGAGTGCCTTCGGACTCTTCCATCCTGTTTGTTTTGCTATCAGTTTTTGGAACGTGATCATCTCCTTAAAGTCCAGAGTTTTCCAGACTTCAGGGTGGAATCCAGCATTGCATTCCCACAGGGCATTGGTGAACAATCAGAATGTCTAGCAAGGGAGAACTCCTGGAGACCACCCACCCCCACTGGTCTGCTCCCACGGTGCTGAAATCAGGGTCTGGTCAGATTTCTTGGTCTGATGCACGCCCCGCTGCAGTTGACTTCTGATCAATAGGAAAGGCAGGCAGAGATGAGAGCAAGGCATCTTCAAAACTCTGTAAGTTATTAAGCCAACGTGAAAGTTCAAAGACACCTGAAAGGCAAATGATTTCTAAGCTACAGAATTAAGAAGAACTGGTGAACCTTGTCTCTGGCTAAGGATGTTGCCATTTTTGGAGACTTTCAAAGCCAAGACTCAGGCCCCAGGGGCTTGGCAGGCCGTGTGAGGACAGACGGGCGTGTGGGAGGCTGGTGCTACCAGCAGCTGGCTGTTCTCTGATGACAGCCTCCGCCTTCATCCAGATCAAAATGTCACGAGGAAGGAGCAGTTTCAGCAGATGGAGGAATGTGGCCATGGGAGGTGGCTTGAAGGAGACTCATATAAACTTGACTACTTCCTGGGAAAGAACCAGAAGAAAAAGAGAGAGAGAGAAAAAAAAAACAAAACACTAAGCCAAAAAAAAAAAAAAAACCCAAACACTAAACCTACCCTTCCTGGCTGGGAGAAAGAGACGAGTACAAAGAAAATAGAGGATTAGCAGACAAGCAGCAGAGTGAGGAGTGTTGTGTGATTCTTGCATTGGGTCAAGGTGGATGGGGATTCAAGCCCCTCCACTAAACACGCTGTGTTCAGGTAGGTGATCTCACTGACCTCAGATCCCTGACCCATAACTTGGGGGTCATGGCCCTCACAGGGACACAGTCAAGGAATGTGTGTAAAGGACTCAACACGTGGCCAAACAGATTTTTTTTTTTTTTTTTTAATGGGAGCAGAAATAGAAGGCAGGCTGTGAGGAAAACTTTAGCACCGGAGAGAGCTGAGGAGAGATAAGACTGAGATGGACAGACCCGTACTGAATGAGGAATTCTGCCCCCATCGCTCCCATGGGCAGCAAAAGGTGCCTGCATTTTGGAAGCAGAGTGAAAGTGAAAGTGTTAGTCACTCAGCCGTATCCGGCTCTGTGATTATGTGGACTGTAGCCCGCCAGGCTACAGGCTGGTTACTCTGGCCATGGGATTCTCTGGGCAAGAATACTGGAGTGGGTTGCCATGCCCTCCTCCAGGGGATCTTCCTGACCCAGGGATTGAACCCAGGTCTGTTGCATTGCAGGCAGATTCTCTACCATCGGAGAGAAACCCTGGAAACAGAGATTGGGGGCAAAATTACCCCTCTGTCCTCAGGTCTCTCCCCTGAACCCCAGGGCTGGTGGCTTTCCTGCTGGGGCTGCAGTCACCTCAAGTCTCTGCTATGATTCCCCTGGGCTGGTGGACGCACCGCCTAAGTCTTGCAAGTTCCTGGAGACTTTTGATACCTGTTCTTTGTTGAATCATCCTTGTCTTTGTAATCCCTCACCTTTCAAAAGGGCATCATCTCTCCTCAGATAGTTTTCTCTACTGAATGGCCATCTGCACAGGATTCAAGCACCCACCCAGACCAACTGAAGCAGAACCCTGGGGTGGAACCCAGTGATTCGTGTTTGAGCAAACCCATCTGGGCTGAGGCTGACTGACTTCAGAACCTCTACCGCCTTAATTAATTGAGAAATCTTATCCACTTGATCAAGTACGATATCATAAGGATGAGTTGATCTCATACTACTTCTGGGTTTTGTTAATTTTTTCTAGAAGTCTCTGGGTGATTTAATCACCAAGTCATGTCCGACTCTTGTGACCCTGTGGACTATAGCCTGCCAGGCTCCTTTGTCCATGGGATTGTCCAGGCAAGAATACTGCAGTGGGTTGCCATTCCCTTCTCCAGGGGATCTTCCTGACCCAGGGATTGGAGCCTGGTCCCCTGAATTGAAGGCAGATTCTTTACTGACTGAGCCACCAGGGAAGCCCAAGATACCAGGGAAGTCTTTGGAGTTATGCTTTGCTTTTTTCCCCATTTAGTGCATAAAATACAGTTGCATTATCCTTGCGGGTGAAGCCACGTGTTAATATTCATTACCCCTTTCACGCTAGGTTTGTCACTTTGCTTTAACTCTATCCTTGCCTGATATTGTTACTCCTAGCTTTCTCTTTGTTAGCGTTTGCCTGGTCGGTCTTTGCCCAATCTAATTTTAGTAGCTTCTTTCACACATACCTCATTCTGCAAGACTTTCTCCCAACAGGTATGCTGAACCTATGTGCATTTGTTAGTGGCATTTCATCCGAATGTGTGACTCGAACATGATGGCTTATGTGTCACTTGTCACTAGCTTCACTTTGGAGATTTGTTTTCAATATACCCTGTATTTCCTAAATCATTTGCTCTAGGGATTTCTTTTCCTTTCTTTGCTTTGTTTTCCCCTTTCTCTTCTTTTTGATATTTGTGGGATATGTGAGTTTGACTTCCGGTACTTTGGAGGATTTATAGTACATTTTTAGTTTGTCAAGTTGTCATCATTATTATTCACGTGTCACACTTATGAATAATAAGTACATTTATGTCTTAATTTAAGAAGTATAGATAGCATCTATAGACTCCACTTTTCTATTTTGCCACATATAATATTGTAATTATTTGCTTCTATTTCTTAAACTTTTATTTTGTATTAAGGTATAGCTGATTACCAATGTTGTGATAGTTTTCAGGTGAATAGCGAAGGGACTCAGCCGTACACATACATGTATCCATCCCCCCCACCCCCGCAAACTCCTCTCCCATCCAGGCTGCCGCATAACATTGAACAGAGTTCCCTGTGCTATACGGTAGGTCTTTGTTGGTTTTCCATTTTCAATACAGCAGGGTGCACATGTCCATCCCAGACTCCCTAACTACCCCTACCTCCCCATTTTTCCCTTTTTGCCACTGTAATATTGTTTTATTGTGTGTGTGTGGTTCCCTTTACTACAGCAATATATTTAAAATTCTTTTTTTAATAATGGGTGTTTAATGGATTTACACATCATCCTTGTTCAGGGGCCATGCTAATCTCTGTCGGCTTCCAGTTTTAGTACATGTGCTGCTGAAGCAAACACACTAGCACACTTAAAACTTTGTTTAACTTAGAGCGTGTAAGAAAGAGCCTTTCTTATCTTTCTTCTCCGGTGACGGGAGGGGTGTGGGAAGGGCATTCCCTGGTCCCCAGAGATGCTCGGTCTTCACCTCCCTGACACTCACCTCTGAACTGGCCCTGGCTTCATCTCTGTTGCAAAGTATCAACACACAAGTTTCCCTCTAGAGAGAACAAGTCGGTGAAACGATAAAATACCTCCATCTGACAAGTAAATTGCACTTGTTAATCTTATACTTTTCTTTATCAGCTTAATCTATTCTTTGGCATCTGTGGTAAGTAAACAGGTTTTGTTGCCAAATGATAAATAGGGGGGAAATTAGAGGCTTTTGCCTTGACGCTAATTAAGTCCTTAGAGAAAGTAGTGATTCATGGTTGCGCCGACTGGGAAAATGCTATCGTGGCTAGACTGATTTTACTGGTTTCAGTGAAGACATGCCACTCTGCTTTTTTCAAAGTTTATTACAGGGTCCTGAATAAAGAATGCATCTGAAAACAACCCAGAACTGAATATTTCCTTATATAGTCATCCAACATTTATAGATTTTTTTACCCCCTATTAAAAGTTTGAATTTAATTCAGTGTAACTTCTCAGTCAAAATCACCACTTCCTCTAATTTTCTCACTACTCCATCCTGTCTCCAACTCATAGTTAATTAGCAGAATGTCTGCCTTTTTCAGCTGTTGTCCCCACTTCTCCTAGCCCTCCATGACTAAAATTGAGGTCCCGACCTGAGTGTTTGGAGAGACCAACCAGCTACCTACCTAATGGAGGCAAACCAGTGGGCTTACCCCTAACAGATCATACCTAAAGGCAACAGAGAAGGCCTCCCTGTTCTGCGGATTTAGGGCTCCCACTGCTACGACCTTCATAAGGGCCTCTGCGTTCCTGGGAGTTTCTGTATTTCTGAATGGAAAAGAACAGGACTTGTCTCATGAGTTCTGGGCTCTGTGTCTATGTGGTATTTGTCCTCAAGGCAACACTTTGAGGGAGACCTGGGGTGCTCGGAGGGTGGAGGCAGCTCTCTCAAGGTGCTGGGACCAAGAGCTGGTGCAGGTGGATTCCATGGCATTCTATGGCATTGACTGATGGATTCCATGGCATTCCAAGCTGCCCCTGTTTCTGTGAGCAACCTCACTTCAGACACCTGGCATGACCTGGGGGCTGGGCATCTGGTGGTGGTGGCGTGGAGCACCCCCTTAGGAAGAGAAAAGATGAGCGGCTTCTTCCCTCCAGATTCTCTGGCTCTGCCGCTCGAGTGACCTAGGCTGAGTGGTGCTATTCCAAAAAACCATCCATAGAGAAAGCTAGAGCTGTGTTGGCAATGGCTGCTGAAAAAGTCTACTCTCTACCCTAATTTTTTTAGGTTATAGAGTACTTACTATCTTTCCTTGAAAGAAATACTATAAAATCAACTTTTTAATTCTGTTTCTGCTTTCCAGAGGCCAAGGTCTTTATTTGAACAAGCACACCTGAGTGTCCCTCTCCCATCTCTCTTGCCCTGTTCCTACCCTCTCAGGACTCAATCTCTGTAGGTAAAGACTCTGCTCTGCACTTGTTCTGACTCTGACACATGCTCACTTTGCCTTATGAAAGGCCAGAAGTACCCAAGAATCAACACACTCTCTGAAAACAGCCTTTAAGGATAATAGATGGATTTTGGTGTATACCTCAACTTCCTAGCCTCTCAGGGGGACTGGCTCTGTGGCATGTCCTCCAGGGGTTCCACACAGGATGAAACATCACTCGCCTTCGACACTAGCTTCTTGATGAAACATCCTTCATTACTACTCATATTTATAATCCCAGCTGGGAAGCAGTGAGTAGGATGAACATGACTTATCCAAGATCATTCAGGAGGTTAACAGTAGATGTCAGTAGACTTATCAACTCAATCTGAAGAAGAAGTTGGCTGCCACAGCTAATTGAAGATGCAAGCAATTGCTCGTGGGTGTAGAGAGTTCTCTGACTGCAGCAATATTTAAAGAATGAAAAGTCAGAGGGCAGGGGTTTTGAAAAAAGACTCAGCAGCTTGATAGCTATAACGCTAAGCTTTCCAAGAGTGAAATTTTTTAGGTACAGTGTGCTTTGTGATGGACAATGTAATCACCAACTCCACCTCTTTGTTTTCTCTTGTATTTACACGTGTCAACAATGACCTTAAATACATATAATCATGTCCCTGTGAACCCTGGGACACACCCAGGGTCAGCACATGTTTCTCTGCTCCTCTAAATTCCAACACTTTGGGCTCAGCTCTCTTGGCAAGACTATTATTGAAAGTCTCTGTTTGTCTCTAATGAATATCGTTCTCACGCCTGTGAACAGGGGCTGTGCCATCCCTTCACCATTAGCATCATTACCACCTCACACTGTGACTGGCCTTTCACAGGTGCTTGGTAGCTGTTTGTGGGATGAAAGACAGTGAGCTCAGTGTTTGGCTCTGAGGATATAAAGATGAACAGGTAACATTCCTTTGTCCCTCAAGGGCTCAGATGACTTCTATGCAACATCAAAGTTGGTAGAGCTCTGGGAGCTGGGTCCCTGACAAGGATGAAGGGTATGTCAAGGAAGCTGATGATGGAGATGGCTTAGTGCAGTGAGTCTCCATCCTTAGCATGTCTGAGGATCCTGTGGCGATGCTGTGAAAATGCAGCTTCTGAGTCAAGGGTCAGGAGGAGAGCTCAGGACTCTGTATTGCTAACAACCTTCCACGGGCCGTGATGCATCTGGTCAGCAGACTACTCTTTGAGTAGCAAGGTCTTAGAAGGTAGTAGGTTTTCCCTAAATGATGTGGATTCCAGAAAAGCAAAGATTACAGAGGCATGGAGATACAGACAGGAAGTTTTAGAAGACTGTTGAACAGCTGGGTAAGGATGGAGTTTAAGTTGTATTGAGAAAACAGCAAAAGAGAAAGTATATAAAGAGGACCATGAGCCATTTAGGGCCTAGCCGTGGGGTTTCATTGTTAACCTTATTCTTACAGGCAATAGGGAGCCACCAAATGTTTTTAAGAACAAAGCAGCTTGATTGGCTTGGGATTTAGGTGAACCACCTCGTGTCTGTGTAGTGAAGCACAAGTTGGCGGAAAAACTCAAGATCTTTGAGTTATGACCCAAAATAGCAATATTAAAGAAAGACAGTGAGGGATTTACCTTGGCAAGAGCTGTGGTGATTGAGAAGTAGAGATAGACTGGCACAATGTTTAGGAAATAGAACCAACAGTATTGATACAGAAATTGGGAGTGAGTATAAACTACAGTTGGCCCTCCATCTCTACAGGTTCTGCATCTGCAGAATCAACCAAAGGGGGAATCAAAAAATTTGAAAAAAAAAAATATCCTGGGTTCCAAAATTCAAAACTTGAATTCACCACGCACTGACAGCTAATTATGTAGCATGACATTGTATTGGGTGTTATAAATAATTTATGGATAATTTAAAGTATATGGAAGGATGTACATAGGTTATACATGCCAATTCTATGCCATTTTATGTAAGGGATCAGTACCTGTGGAATTAGTCCCCTGTGGACTCCAAGGGACAACTGTAGTAAACAAAACATCATTCAGATTTCTTGCCTGGGAGCTTGAGGGGATGAATTGCAGCATGGTGGCATCTCAGGATCAGATAGCTTGGGATGTTTTCCATATGCATTTGATTTTTAAACCAATTATTATTGAATCAACCTAAAATGCAGTTTATTTTTATTTTGAACTGTTATTTATTTTATTCCAAAGAATACCATACTGTTTTTTGCACAAATGTGCCTCAGTGGTAAAGAGTCCACCTGCTAATACAGGAGATGCAGTGGGTTTGACCCCTGGGTCAGGAAGATTCCCTGGAGGAGGAAATGGCTACCCGTTTCAGTATTCTTGACTGGGAAATCCCATGGACAGAGGAGGCTGGTGAGCTACATACAGTTCACAGGGTCACAAAGAGCTGGACACGACTCAGTGACTAAACAATACCAACAAATAATGATAGAGAAGTTAGAAGAAGTTACCAAAAACAGTTAGCTGGTTCCATACTGAAATTTGTTATAATCTCTAATGATTTCTTATTTAAAATTATGGCATTTGTTCTTAATAATTGAATAACACTTTGGTATCTTCCCTCAAAAAAGTGTATGCAAAACTCTATTGTAGCACAGATTGTACTGTATTAAACAATTTTAAATAAATCTGTCTTCCAAGGCAGTGAATGTGTTCCTTGAGGACACAGAGGGATGGTATTCATATTTATCCCCTAGCCTGACAGACCCTAGATGGAGTCAATGTCAGGAACCAACAGTAATTTAGAATAAATAAATCCTGCCAAGCATTCTATTCTTTATTCTTGCCCACAAGAGGTCAGTTGCACAGACAATGGAAAGACATTTGCATCAACCAGCACTGAGTTCACCCTAAAGTCAGACAAGAGAATTAAGGACCATTTTGGAAGTTAACTGTTTAAACTGTGTGCTGTAAAGTCACAAACCAGGTCAGGCAAATGTCAGGAATCATGACCTACCAGGAAGTCTGTAGGAGGAGATGGAGAAAAGGGTGAAGGTCAACTAACTCATAGTTCTCTGTGACGAGAGTTGTTTTGGCAAGCGGTCCTGGCTGACTTCATAAACGGGAAAGCAACAGCCAGACACTGGTCAACTCGAGACACATCCCACTTTGGTTCTTCCCTCCCCACCCCACCCTGGCATTACCTGTGTGGGCCCCATTGTTTCCATGGTGATTTTAATTAAAATAGTAGTCACCATTGTAACAAGTTACCGCAGCAATTGTCAGTGGTGCTGACGGTTACGGGAAATGAACCATTGAGTTTAATCTTAATAGATCAAGCAGGAAGGAGAGGAGAACATGCATTTAGGGGATTGTTCCCTGGGAGCTTGTGAGACGGTGAGGGCTGGGTAGAGCTGCTACCCAGAAAGTCAGCCAGAGCATGGCAGGTACAATGACATGCTGGCTAGTGAGCCCTGGACATCTGTCCGGACTTCGTCACCTAAGTAAATGGTCTTTCTGGGCAGAATCAAAAGTCCAGCATGTGAGGAACAAACTGAAACAGGAAGCAAAGCAGAGGATGGTAAAGGGGAGGCCAAGAGGCTAGAAAGGCAATGAACATTTTTGTTCACCCAGAAAACCCACAGCAGGAGCCTCCTTGGGTCCATGAGGCACTGTGGGTCACCCCCTCCCCTTCAAGCCCCTGGGCCTCTCCCTGTCCTTGCCCCCAGGCTTCTCCCAGTGCCCTGACTCCCCATTCTCAGTCTCTGCAGAGATTTCTCTTCTCCCTCATCCTTAAGTCACCCAAATTCAGCCCAGGGTCTGGCACCAATGATAACTTGGAACCAATCACTACTGCTAAATGTATTATTCTGTATTCTGATATAGTAAGTCCCCTACATATGAATCTTCAAGTTGTGAACTTTCCAAGATCAAAACGTGTGTTCATATGTTCAAGTACGTAAATTAGGTTACATGTCTGGTGTACATTGTCACATGCGTGCACCCTCTACAAGTGGTTGCTCTTCTGTGTACTTTACAGCACTGTATAGAGTACAGTAGTATCTTTCTTTCAAGCCCAGGATGTCTGGAAGCAAGCGTAAAAGCAGCTGTACATAGCCAATTGTGTTAGTTGAGTACCTAGGCTAACTTTGTTGGACTTATGAACAAACTGGACTCATGAATGCACTCTTGGGACAGAATTTATTCCTATGTAGGGAACTTACTGTACTTTAGACAGCTGTGTCCTCTCATAGGTCACTGCTGGGGATAGATGGGCCAGTTCCCAATGGAGACTCAGAAAGAAGCATAGAGCACCTCTCTGAGCACTGAGAAGCTGAGGCGCTTTCTGCATCCCCTCGCATCATGGCTCACGGATCCCTGGTGCTCCCAGCCTCCCCGCCCATGAGCGAAGCTCCTCGTCACCCAGGGCTGCCCTGGGCCGAGATGCTGAGGCTCACGGTAGAAAACCGCCTGCACAGGGGCCTGCAGGGGCGAGACAGGGTCTGCTGTTGCAGCATTTGTACCACATGCTCTGACTGCCTCTTCTCCATCCACCTCTAGATCAGGACAGCCTCCTTTTATAGAAGAAGCATGTGTAGGGATGTGTGGAGGAGTCCAGTCTGGACGCTGGATGCAGGGCAGGATGCAGGGCAGGTGGAAGCAGATGGAGGTGCTGGTCAAAGAGCAGGTGACAAATACCTCAAAGTGAAAATATGAGAGTGAGTGAGGGTCTGAAAGGCAGTGAGAACAGGGACTGGAGAACTGGACGAGACAGAATTCACAAAAGACACAATGGCAGGATGTGGGTGATTGTATTTAGGGGAGGAAAGGAAGGGAAAGTCAAAGATGACTCTCAGATGCGGGGGTTGGACGGATGGACACGTGCAGGACACAGTGCGGCTTTGTCGCTGTCCTCCTCTGCCTTGTGCTTCTGGGGAGATCCCAGCATGCAAGGGGGGCTTCCCTGATAGCTCAGTTGGTAAAGAATCCACCTTCAATGCAGGAGACCCCAATTTGATTCTTGGGTTGGGAAGATCTGCTGGAGAAGGGATAAGCTACCCACTCCAGCTTTCTTGGGCTTCCCTTGTGGCTCAGCTGGTAAAGAATCCTCCTGCAATGTGGGAGACCTGGGTTCAATCCCTAGTTTGGGAAGATCCCCTGGAGAAGGGAAAGGCCGCTCACTCCAGTATTCTGGCCTGGAGAATTCCATGGAGTGTATAGTCCGTGGGGTCATAAAGAGTCAGACACGACTGAGCAACTTTCACACTTCACAGCACCTTTCTTATTGTTTTCATGAAAAGATCAGAATATATTCTATTTAATCTCTGTAGCCTTTACCTTGCCACAATCCTGGGTTTCTAAGAGCAATTGGCAATTTATATGACTAAATAGAGTGCTGGGCCCTTCTCTTGCAAAGCTGGTTCCTGGCACTGACCCAAGCCAGCCAACCAAGGCACAGATCCCATCCCACACCTGCACTTCCAATCAGATGGGAAACGTGTCAAAAGCAATTACAACCGATACAAAAAGTGCCAAAGCTTGGGGATTATTTCCTTCATGAAAATGAGAGCTAATTTTAGTTATTATGATAACAACACCACTCTCTGCTGCTGTGTTGACAAGAGCCGAGGGTAGGCTCTGGGGACAGGATTGGGACTTGACATCACTGGGACAGAGAGGAACGGGGCTGTGCTGATGCCCAGCAGAAACAGCCTCCAGGAACAGAGGGGACTACAACTTTCTTATCCTCCTCGAGCCCCAGAGACCCTCACCATCAGACACACAGCTGTGGATGAGGGAGGTTTCTGAAACTCAGCTGTTCTGTTCCCCCACCTGAGGCTGAAGCCGTCCAGGAAGGTGTCCTGCCTGGATCTGTGATGGGCTGGTGGGGGTGGGGGTGTGGGAAGATGGGATGCTGCCTGTCAACAGCAGAGCTCAATGAGACACACGTGGTAGGCAGCGTGCAGCACTCAGGTCTTCACGGGCAGCCCAAGCATGCACGGTGTGAGTGCAGGACATCCCTGGGCTCGGAGCCATGGGCCTGGCAGCAGGGCCACCTCTGGTCCGTCATTCCAGGGAGTCGACCTGACACACACTGCAGAGCCTGCCTGACGGCTTATGCCCCAGCCTTGCTCGCATGGGTGGGAAGGGGGGAAATGGCCAGAATTTCCTTTCCTGCAGAGGTACTTCTTGACATGTTCTTGCACTTTTACCAGGAATAAAATCATGATGGCGAACCATTTTAGTGCTTCATCCATTCAGAAGATTTCAGAGATTTTAGCTCAAATCTGGGCCTGCCCATGGGAAGGTGTCACTCTTGGGGTCATCATTCCTTCTACATGTGGCTCCAGGGAAAGATGAAGACCTGGGTTGTCCACTATGATTCTTAAAAACTAAGTGGTTTTCTCCACTGCGAGTGAGGATGGACACTTTCACTTTGGAACTTGGCTGAGGAGATGAACAGCATTAGAGATGAACTCCAATCATGGAAAGAGAAATCAGGACTGCCTGACCTTACTGATTTGGACAGTTCAAAGATCCAGTGGGTCTGATACTAACATCAAGATCAGAGAAAACACCACTGGCTGTGAAGACGTGGGAAGAAATTAGACTTCTGAGGTGTGGGTTACTAAGAAGACTCCTTTTGTTCCCAATTCCTTTCTCTTCCCGGTGTAAATGATAATATAATGCTTGTGCTAAGTTCGAATCAGGCCCATTAGTGAAAACCACTATGAAAACCTAAAGGGAAATATGCTGTGAATCTTACAAAACATGTCTAATTAAAGACAACCTATAAATAATGCATGATCTTTCAGCAGACCAAAATTGGAAAAATACATCATTTATGATTTTTCAGTGATCTGTCAAGTAGAAACAACTTATCCAGAGCCCAAGTCATTGTTCAAATAACCAAACATATTTGAAACCTATCATGGCATCCGGTCCCATCACTTCATGGGAAATAGATGGGGAAACAGTGGAAACAGTGTCAGACTTTATTTTTCTGGGCTCCAAAATCACTACAGATGGTGACTGCAGCCATGAAATTAAAAGGCACTTACTCCTTGGAAGGAAAATTATGACCAACCTAGATAGCATATTCAAAAGCAGAGACATTACTTTGCCAACAAAGGTTCGTCTAGTCAAGGCTATGGTTTTCCTGTGGTCATGTATGGATGTGAGAGTTGGACTGTGAAGAAGGCTGAGTGCCAAAGAATTGATGTTTTTGAACTGTGGTGTTGGAGAAGACTCTTGAGAGTCCCTTGGACTGCAAGGAAATCCAACCAGTCCATTCTGAAGGAGATCAGCCCCAGGATTTCTTTGGAAGGAATGATGCTAAAGCTGAAACTCCAGTACTTTGGCCACCTCATGCAAAGAGTTGACTCATTGGAAAAGACTCTGATGCTGGGAGGGATTGGGGGCAAGAGGAGAAGGGGACGACAGAGGATAAGATGGCTGGATGGCATCACTGACTCGATGGACGTGAGTCTCAGTGAACTCTGGGAGTTGGTTATGGACAGGGAGGCCTGGCGTGCTGTGATTCATGGGGTCGCAAAGAGTCAGACACGACTGAGCGACTGATCTGATCTGATAATGGTCATTCTTAATTATGAACCTTTCTGGATTACCAAGGAAGAATCAAATTTTCTTTAGATGAGTTATGATGAAGGATGTTTAATATAGTTTCATTTACAGTGTGCAATTAATCAGAAAGCCCACAGGTTGGAAATTCCTACCTCCATTATTAACAATGAGAAAAAGATGAATATATATACACACGTCATGGAAGGCAAGGAGAAGGAAGCCAATTTCATAACCTTTCCTTGGATTAGAATGTCTTGTCATTCCCATGAAAATGATTCTTAGCTAAACATAAATATTTCCAGTTACAAGCAGGCAAGTATCCTTTTATTTTTGCAGTCGTTATGTAATCAATAACGCTTGCTCAGGACCTCCCTAGTGGTCAGTGGTTAAGACTTCACCTTCCAATGTGGTACATTCGATTCCTGTCAAGGAGTTAAGATCCTACGTGTCTCCTGGCCAAAAAAGGAAAACATGAAACAGGAGCAATGTTGTAAAAATTCAATAAGGACTTTTAAAAGAATGGTCCACATTAAAAAAAAAAAAGTTTGTAGTTTTTTTTTTTTAAAGTTTTGATGTTTTTGAAACATCAAAAAGAAAAAAAGCAGGTTGTTATGGGGAATTTTATTTATTTTCAATCAGTGTAAAGACAAGTGAAAGATGAAGCAGGCCCGGTATTAAAAAGAACAGAGAGGAGGATTTTGTGTCCCTTTAAGTAAGGTAATTTCATATTGTTCTGCTAACATTATGGTCTACGTCTTCGGTACTGACCACAGTTGTTCAAAATTTGGAATTTTACTTTAGAGTAAAAGAATTCAGTATTGTGTAGAACCTTGGATTTTCTTTTTCCTCACATTTCTTCTAGTTTATCTTCTTCCATCTATATAAGACTTTCTTTCTTACTTTTCCTATGGAGTCAGGGACAATCTTAGCAAGTAACACATTGTAGTAAAAATCAGGAAAAGTGTCCAAAAAGGGCTTTTACACTACCCACGCTGGTAAAGTTTTGAAAATGTCATTTTAAATGTTGTTGAATAGGCAACACAAGGAAGAGAAAATGAATGAACCTGGAGTTTACAAATTGCTGGGAAGAGAGACATGAACTCCCCCAGTACAAAGAGGCTCATGAGTAATCAGCTTGTGCAAGATGGCATACAGGAGGTCCAAGGAGCAAGCTCTATCACTGGAGAGAATGTTCAAGAAGGCTGCCCTACAAAGAGAATCGCTATGCAGCTGGGTCTCAGAAGATGAGGAGGAAATTGGGGTGGGAGGTTACCAAAAAGGTATCTCCATTTCCCCATGGCAGCTTCTCCCATGGCTTAGGCTCTTCTTGAAGGTGACCTTGACACTTACCGTGTCTAGACGTGGAGCTATGTCCCGCCCCCTAGCACTGGGATGTCTTTGGTGACTACTTCGGCCGTTAGAGTGTACAGAGGTGATGTGACTTCCGAGGCCAGGCCATGAAGGGGGATTCAGTCTCCTCCTTGCTGCTGGAGCCCCACGCCACCACGCTGGAAGGCGCCCAGTCACCTACAGTGTAGAGGTCATGCGTGGCCTCCCTGCAGCTACATAAAGAGAGACAGGGTAGGGGAAGATGTCCAGCCACACTGCTCCAGCGCACTGCTCCAGTGCCCAGGCTCCTCCAGTCTGTTCCAGCTCCAGCCGATGACTAACTACGGCCAGAGGATTGCCTGAGTCAGAACCACCCACCGACACTATGAGAGAATAAAATGTTCGCTGCTGATTTAAACCACCAAGTTGAGGGGTGATGAGTCAGCAACCATCAGAGATAAATGGGAACTTGGGGAGAGATGTGGGAGTTCCTGAAGCCACTCCTTCCGTCTGTGAGCCCCTGAGACCAGCCCACTTATTAGTGGCTTCTTTGGACAAGCGGTTTGCACCCAGCTGAGCTGTGTTGGAAGATGTGAACTGGTGAGAGAAGGGCTGATTGTAGGCATATGGCCTGGTGCTGATGCATCTTGACTGATTTTTCTAGTAATTTCAGCCCTGTTCAAATGTAGAAAGAGGTTTGAGCCAAATGCAGAGTAAATTTCTGTATGTCTTGGTGGAAGGACCTAGCAAAATCATGGAGATTCATCAGCAGAAAGCTGGGGATGCTATACCTTCGGGAGGATGCTGTGTTGAGTGCTGCAAGGGACCTTCCTAGAATGGCTGGAGGCTGTTTCATTTTTCAGGATCAAACCTCTCTGTTGTCTGAGTTTGGCTCCTCACTGACTCTAGAATTTCTGTAAAGATTTTTGCTACAAAGGAGATTTGAAATACCATGCTGATTTTTGCTAAGTCATAACACAATTCTTGTTAGCTTTTGGAAATTCCTGAAAATATACAAAGGATGAGTAAGGAAACATTATTAATAATCCCATGACCCATTTTACCATGTTCTTGTATTTTCTTCTGGCATCCTTCCATGTGTATATATAATTGATAACATGTCTGTTAAGGGCAATGAATGCTCTCTAAATATTTATAGAGAAAAAATGCTCATATAATATCAAACCTAATGCCTGGAACTCAGTGCTCCATAAATGTATAAATAGACACATAAATATGATAACTTATCTTTAATGTAAATAGTCTCACAAAATGAGGGTCATACAAGTTGCTTTTTTTCACTTCACATTACATGGGGAGCATTTCTATGGAATAAGTTCATGAAGGAACAGGGAATGGAAACTCAGCCTCTTGTCTCTGATGTGAGTTCTATTATGGGTCCCTGTCCCTTTTGCCTGTTATATGAATTGTGAACAGACTCTGTTTCTAACAGGTCCTGTCCCTCAGGGCATATGTGTAATACAAAAAACCAACAAACAAAAACCCAAATACATGAACAAGTCAAACCAAACAAAAACAAACAGAGAACAGAGTAGTGGTTCCCAGAGGGGCGGGGGGCTAGAAGGGGGAAGTAGGTACAGGGGGTCAACTGTCTGCTCCTGTATGGAAACTACATCGTGGGCGTGAGAACAGCGCAGTGTCCACAGAAATAGAAATACAATGTGCACATGACTCTTCTGCAATGTTATAAGCTAATGCTATCTCAATCAGTAAATCAATCCATTTTTTAAAAATTTTAGAGGCTTCTCTACATTGAAAATGTAGTTGTAAATATTGGAATTCAGGAACCTGTCTCTTTGGAGCATCCTGGCATTCAGAGGCATGCTCCTTTTACCCTTATGTCCACCTAGTTACCTAGGCCTTCATTTAGAAGATGCATGTCTTAGTTTGGGTTCCTCTAGAAGCAGAACCTGAGACAGGAAGGTGGGTGCATGTGGTTTATTTGGAAGGCAATCCCAAGAAGAAGGACAGGCAGGCCATGAGAAGTCACAGCTGTGGGCCCCAGGCTCCATCCTGTGAGGGAGGAAAGCAGGGGATGTGGGTGGTTCCACTTGGAGGCTACGAGGCTGGGTGCTCACCTGTCTGGTCCAGCCTCATGGCCTGGGGCTGTCTCCTCGCCATCTGCCTCAAGGTATTCTGCGTCCATCCCATGTAGGATTTTCTTTTTCTTTTTGACAACATTATTTGAGCTACTTTTATTAAAATAAAAAAATTTTAATTTAAAAAGTACCAATCAACCAAAAAGTCTGAATTTTAAAAAGGAATTAATCACAAAATATGGGCATCATAACATCCTCAGATTTTTTTTTCCTGCAATACCTGATGCCAAAATACAATGAGAAAATTATTACTAAACTTTGAAAAGTTGCAACTAAGGAATTTTGTAAATAAATTTCAACAGTAACAAAACATTTGATTATTCATAATGTGAATGAAGTAGCTATGTGAAGATAGAAGGAATAAAGTGAAATTGAGGAGAAAAGTTGTAGAGGAGGAGCCATGAACTTGGAGTTAATACACAAGGGAAGTGGGAGGGGGGTTCAGGATGGGGAACACATATAAACCCATGGCTGATTCATGTCAATGTATGGCAAAAACCACCATAATATTGTAAAGTAATTAGCTTCCAATTAAAATAAATTTAAAAAAAAGTCAAGCAAAGACTATGAGATAATGTATCAGAAAAATAAAATGAGGAATGACCCTAGCTAAGTTATATAAATTCTTAATAGGAATTGATCTAACAATGAATAAATTATATATGCAAAATCCAATAATCAAATACTATGCAGTATGTAAAATACTACAGAATTGACTCAAAACTACAGGCTAAATGTCCATTTACACCTCCCTTCTAAATATATTTCCCATGCAGGATTTTCTTTTGTGGCACGATAGCCAGGGGGACACAATGGCTTTTGTGATTCCTCTGCCTCTGTTTCCACAGCTGTGTTGTGACTCCTGGACTGCGGGGCTGCTTCGGGACTACACTCATGGTCTCAAGGTTCCCAGATGCCTTTCTTCCCAAAAGCTTCCTTGGTGGTGGTAAGACAGAAGATAAAAAGTCGAAGCCTGATTCGAAGCTTGTAATTATTTTCCTGCAGCAGGAAAAATAAGTTCAAACCCAAAAGATGGCATCCTGCAGGGAAGAAAAAGTGAAAGTCAAGTCGTTCAGTCGTGTCTGACTCTTTGAGACCCTACGGACTATAGAGTTCATGGGATTCTCCAGGCCAGAATAGTGGAGTGGGTAGCCTTCCCCTTCTCCAAGGGATCTTCCCAACCCAGGGGTCCAACCCAGGTCTCCCACATTGCAGGTGGATTCTTTACCAACTGAGCCACCAGGGAAGCAGGGATGAGAACCGCACCCTAAAAGTCTGAAATCAGGAGATACTCAGAGCATGGCTGGATGCTCTGTGGTTGCTGGGGTGACAGCAGGTGATTCTAGCAGGAAGGGAATGTCTCTGGTTCAAGCAGTGCTGAGAGCCAGGGGCTGGGACAGCTCCACCTTTAGGGAGACGTGTGGACAGAATAAGCTAGTGAACCATCTAAGAAGCAGCTCACATAACGAAGGACCAAAGAAGCAGAAAACATTTTTCTCAGAAAATATTCATAGACAGGGGAATTCTCCAGAGGTCTGGTGGTTAGGACTTCCATGCTTTCATTGCACTGAACACAGGTTCAATCTCAGGCCAGGGAACTGAGATCTCACTTGCTAGGAGACCGAAATAGTAATGATAATGCTAATGATAATAAAAAGAATCCAAAAGAAAGAAAATATTCATGGGCCTTAGGAAAGATTCAGTTACAGAAGGGCTGTCCTGTACAGAAGATAGCTGATGGGTTCCGAGCTGCTTCAGAAGGCAAAATGGGGACCAACAGGCAACAGGCAGGAGGGCAGGTGTACATTCAGTATTAAAGGAACCCCCAGGCCTGCCTGACAAGGAATGAACAAGTTCCTGGAGTTTTCTGAAGACCCCTGCTGCAAACCAAGCTTTAAAGATGGGAGCTCAGCAAAGTCCATTCTTTGCCACGTTTTTTGGTGTCGTAGTTTTGTTTCAAGGAGGAAGGTGGAGTGGCCAGTGGCAACGTTGGGGGACAGAGACTGCAGTTTGCCTTGATTCATTCCCTGCACTGGGCGATAATATTGCATGCTTATCATTAGCCTTTCAGAGAAGTGGGCAGCTACTCTGTCACTTGGTCCATCACGAACGCGAAGGACCTTGGGATTCATGACCGTCTCTCAGATGCGTCTCTGAACTGGGGTGGACTCCTGTCACTCCAAGCCTTGGGGTCTCCTTCCTGATTCTCCACATGGCAGCCCCTGTGAAGTGCGGTCCCCTCTCTCCGCTCCTCATCCCAGAGAGCTTTGGCATGGAGCCCTGTGGGGAAGCAACCCGGAAATTGCATCTTAGTTTCTTGTCTGGCAAATGGTAACCCTGCCAGTTGTCTTCCTCAGCAGCCTTGGATCTGGCAGCCCTCCCTGGGAATCACACTGGGTGATGATGCCATGAGGCTCTGAGCCCAGGGAAGTCAGAGAAGGCACGTTTATACAAGCTACATGATCGGCACCTCGGATTTCACAAATGATGTTTCAGTTCTCAGGGGAGGTGGGCTACAGACGGGAAAAATTAAAGGGAAACCAAAGCTCCACAGTGTTGGGTTATGGGGATGAGGGGCATGTTCTAAGAGCTGGAGATAGGAGTGGAATGTCCTAGGCGTCTCCTGGGCGGGGGCAGGGAAGTCTGCTTTGTGAGGAGCTCGAAGAAGAGAGAGACATAAAGGAGAAGAAAATGGTTTTTCTGAAGCGCGAGTGGGGGCAGGACAGCCAGAAACACAGCAGCAGAAGGGAACAGCCAGGCCTCCAAGGGCCCCATTGACCCTTCAGGGGTCAGGCAGTGAGAACATGTGGACACGGATACACAAGAAGTTCTCAGATGTTCAGGCTTAAAGGGTTCCCTTCATCCCCCTTCTTGGCCCAGGGAGAGAATTTTAACAGAAGAGTCAAAACTTTTTTGTGCTTTTTCTTTTTAAGGTGAGTAATTTATATCTGCCTCTGCAGGCTTTGTCTGTGCGTGTGTGCATGTGTGTGTGCGTGTGTGTGTTGAGAGAAGGCGAGGACTGAAGAGATACTTGGAATAGAAGAAAAATAAATAAACTGGGGAGTCAGCAGAGAGTACAGCAGCGTCAGCCCATCACATCTTATTCTCCCTGTTAGTCTTTTTGTCTCCACAGAAGAAAGTCTCTGCCATGTCAAAGAACCTCCTCTGTGAGGATGAGAGGCCCCATCCCACCCGCCCTGGTTCTCCAGAGGACTGCTGGAGATGGAGAAGCAGCCCCATGAGCAATCACCATCCTCCTGGGCTGGGCAGGCTGCTCACCTCCTGGCTGAGTCTTGGGGCAGGGTGAGGAGTGGAGCTTACAGAGCTGCCCCTGTGTAAGCAACACCTTGGCATTAAAACTTACTATACTTTTCACTCTAAGCCTTTACACAAGACAAAATACAATAATTTAGTCACTTATCAAAGACAAGGACCTTTAGTTTCTCCTCAAGGACCAGAAGTCACATTCTGAGTTGTATCCTGTGGGCTGTTTTACAGATACTGAAGCCCACGTCAGGTGGAAGAAGATGACCACATGATGACCAAACTGAAGCCATGACACAAGCTGCTCTACTTGGCACAATTCCAAGAACTGGCCTCAAAGAAGTGGGAACAAACTCTGGAATTAGAGATTAACTGTACTTAACCAAAATGACCACAAGTCCACCACATCATGGATTTCAATATGACTATCAGAGGTGACTGTGCCATCCTGCTCCCTCTCTGCCTGGACAACCCAGAAACTCCCCCCTTAAATGCTGCTGTCCTTTGAACAGCAAGTGAGAGCTGGTTTTCTACAACAGGAGTTTACTTTCTCCCCTGGTTATCAGCCTCCAAAATGAAGCAAACTTTCCTTTCCTACCAACACTTTTCTCTCGAGAACTGGCTTCCGAGAAGCAAGCTGCCAGACCTGGGCTCCATAACCCCTTCAGAGAGGACAGTCCTGGAGGAAATGGAGGCTGACTGCACTGTCCCATCTGTCCAGGGAAGGGTCCCCAGGCTTCCTAGCAGGAGTCTTTCAAAGAAAATCCACTGGTGGTGGGTCTGCATGGGTGCAGGAGGGAACCTGGGTTTCTGGATCCTCTTCAGGTCCCCACAGTCATGCACATCTCAGAGGGGACCAGGCAAGAGCCACCTGTGCTCTGACCCCAGGGTCAGTGGGCTTGGAGACAGTGTGTGATGTCAACCATCAGTACAAGAACACACCAGGGAAAACAGTGTGGTTCCAAGAAGGGTAATTCCAGGGGGAAAAGGTTGCTGAGCCCTGCTTGGACCCAGCTTCCACTGCAAGGATACCTTCACCCAGGCCAGGATACCTTGAACACCCTAGTGATAAGCTTAGATTCAGTTCTCTCAGTCTTGTCTGACTTTTTGTGACCCCGTGGACTGCAGTGTGCCCAGCTTCCCTGTACTTCACCAACTCTCAGAGCTTATCGAACTCATGTCCATCAAGTCAGTGATGCCATGCAACCATCTCATCCTCTGTTGTCCCCTTCTCCTCCTGCCTTCAATCTTTCCCAGCATCAGGATCATTTCAAATGAGTCAGTTTTTCACATCAGGTGGCCAAAGTATTGGAGTTTCAGCTTCAGCATCAGTCCTTCAAATGAACATTCCAGACTGATTTCCTTTAGGATTGACTGGTTGTATCTCCTTGAAGTCCAGGGGACTCTCAAGAGTCTTCTCCAGCACCACAGTTCAAAAGCATCAATTCTTCAGTGCTCAGCTTTCTTTATAGTCCAAGTCTCATATCCATACATGACTACTGGAAAAACCATAGCTTTGACTAGATGGACCTTTGTTGGTAATATCTGCTTTTTAACATGCTGTCTAGGTTGGTCATAGCTTTTCTTCCAAGGAGCAAGCGTCTTTTAATTTCATGGCTGCAGTCACCATCTGCAGTGATTTTGGAGCCCCCCACCCCCCACAAAAGAGCCTGTCACTGTTTCCATGGTTTCCCCATCTATTTGCCATGAAGTGATGGGTCCAGATGCCGTGATCTTAGTTTTATGAATGTTAAGTATTAAGCCAACTTTTTCACTCTCCTCTTTTACTTTCATCAAGAGACTCTTTAGTTCTTCTTCACTTTCTGCCACAAGGGTGGTGTTATCTGCGTGTTTGAGGTTATTGATACTTCTCCCAGCAATCTTGAGAAGGGGACGACAGAGGATGAGATAGTTGGATGGCATCTCCGACTCAATGGACATAGGTTTGAGTAAACTCGGGGAGTTGGTGAGGGAAAGGGAGGCCTGACATGCTGCAGTCCATGGGGTCGCAAAGAGTCAGACATGACTGAGCGACTGAACTGAACTGATATTTCTCCCGGAAATCTTGATTCCAGCTTGTGCTTCATCCAGCTTGGCATTTCGCATGACGTACTCTGCATAGAAGTTAAATAAGCAGGGTGACAATATACAGCCGTGATGTACTCCTTTCCCAATTTGGAACCAGTCTGTTGTTCCACGTCCAGTTCTAATTGTTGCTTCTTGACCTGCATACAGATTTCTCAAGAGGCAGGTCAGGTGATTTGGTATTCCCATCTCTTTCAGAATTTTCCACAGTTTGTGGTGATCCACACAAAGGCTTTGGCGTAGTCACTAAAGCAAAAGTAGGTGTTTTTCTGGAAACTTCTTGCTTTTTTGATGATCCAGCAGATGTTGGCAATTTGATCTCTGGTTCTCTGCCTTTTCTAAATCCAGCTTTAACATCTGGAAGTTCACAGTTCACATACTGTTGAAGCCTGGCTTAGAGAATTTTGAGCATTACTTTGCTAGCCTGTGAGATGAGTACAATTGTGCAGTAGTAGTTTGAACATTCTTTGGCATTGCCTTTATTTGGAATTGGAATGAAAACTGCCCTTTTCCAGTCCTGTGGCCACTGCTGAGTTTTCCAAATTTGCTGGCATATTGAGTGCAGCACTTTCACAGCATCATCTTTCAGGATTTGAAATAGCTCCATGGGAATTCCATCATCTCCACTAGCTTTGTTCATATTGATGCTTTCTAAGGCCCACTTGACTTCACATTCCAGGATGTCTGGCTCTAGGTGAATGATCACACCATCATGGATATCGGGGTCATAAAGATCTTTTTTGTATAGTTCTTCTGTGTATTCTTGCCCCCTCTTCTTTATGTCTTCTGCTTCTGTTAGGTCCATACCATTTCTGTCCTTTATTATGCCCATCTTTGCTTGAAATGTTCCCTTGGTATCTCTAATTTTCTTGATGAGATCACTAGTCTTTCCCATTCTAATGTTTTCCTCTACTTCTTTGCACTGATCGCTGAGGAAGGCTTTCTTATTCCTCCTTGCTATTCTTTGGAACTCTGCATTCAAATGGGTATTTACTTCCTTTTCTCCTTTGCCTTTAGCTTTTCTTCTTTTCTCAGCTATTTGTAAGGTCTCCTCAGACAACCATTTTGCCTTTTTCATTTCTTTTTCTTGGGGGTGGTCTTGATTCCTGTCTCCTGTACAATGTCACAAACCTCCAACCATAGTTCTTCAGGCACTCTATCAGATCTAATACCTTGAGTCTATTTGTCACTGAGATCGGACCTCTGTAAATGAGGTTTTAAGCCATGGAATGCTTGACACACAAAACTACAATATAAACTGCACACAGTGTTGTTGCTCTGTTGCTGGGTCCAGTTGCTAGGTCATGTCCAGCCATTTGCGACCCCACGGACTGCAGTACTCCAGGCTTCCAGCATAGAAATAAAATAAAATCCACGTGCCAACCAGCCGATGTGTTTGAGAAATACATCATTAGCCTGCAAATGGTCCCCCTGGTGCCCTCTCCTTGCACCCACCAAGGAAACCACTGCCCTGAGGTCATCTGTTCCTTCTCCTATGGATGGACATTAGGGTTGTTTATGGGTTTCGCTGTCAGAGGGATGCTGCCAGGAAGATTCTTGAACACGTGTCCTGAGGCACATGGACAAGAATTTGATTGGCATAGGTGAGCGGGGCTTGACTTGACTGGATAAAGTCAAATTGCCATAATTTCTACCCTAACAGCTATTTCTAACAGTTCCTTTCCATGTTGTTCCACAGCCTTGCCAAACAGTGGGTGTGCTCAAATATCTTAACTGTGCCAACTGGCTTGAATGTGGTAAAATGCATTCTTGAGTTTCCTTGCCAACAAATGACATTGGGCTTTCCTTAATGTTTCTCGGCCATTTGTGTTTCCTCATCTGTGAAATGCCAATCTGTGTTTTTACCAATTTTCCCCTTTGGAACTGTCTTCTCATTGTATTAATGATCTGCGTTTCTCTCTCTTGTTCTTTCTTTTCCCCAGTCCATTACTCTCTGTCCACGCAGCACTTTCCCCCACTTCCTCTGTGAGGTCTTCAGGCAAAGAGAAGATCTCGATTTAAGAAGTTGGATGCTTCACTATTTCCCCTGTGGTTTCTGTTTTCAACTTTAATTGAGGAAATTCTTTCTAGCTCTGACACCCCAAGGATTTACTCTTATGTGAACTTATAAAAGTATGACATTTTGCTCTTACAGTTAAATCTTTATCCCACTGAGCTACTGACATGAGGCAGGTGTGTGTGCTGTTCGCCATGTAGATATTCAGCTGTGCCTGTCTGTTGCCTGTGCACAGGGGGCTGTCTCTGGGATCACATTCTGCTCCATGGGATGATCTGTCTCTCTCCCTCCCTCCCACCTCTCTCTCTTTCTCTCTGTCTACTGAAACCTCACTTTAAGGACCATGATTCTGTAATACTTTGCTATCTGGATAGGTGAGCCTCCCCACTTTGTTCTCCATCTTCCACTGAATGGTCCCTACACTTCCAGCTGCTAAAACAAAGGGTCTAGGATGCCTGGCAAGAACAGGTTTCCCAAATAGCTGATGGTGCTGGCGCTTCTTCATCTCTTGGGACTCCTGTTCTTACTTCATTTCTGCCAGCAGAGTATTTCCCTTACTAACAAGAGCTGCCTTGGATTTAAAAGTGTGCTTTAGAATATTTTTCCAGCACATCAGCACATTTTATTGTGGATAGCTTTAGTCCACCTTTGGCAGAAGCCTTAATTGATCCTGAAGTCCCCACCACCCGCAGGTAACAGATGTCTTTGGAGAACTTTCCTCTGGGAGCAACACAATGGACTAAGCTGCTCCTGGACTGGGTCTGGGGACACAGGGTGCCAGACCTGGGTAATGAGTTCTGGCTGGCTCTAATGGTGCAGCGAAAGTTAAGGGCTTGGAGATAGTGCTGGAGATTTCAGCCAAGAATCCTTGGCCCTTGATTTTTTTTTTTAATCTGAGATGCCTCCTGCACCTCAGAGGCAGCCCATGATTGGGGGAAGGTCAAAGGCTCTCCTGGCAAAAGTGAGAGTGTCTTGGGGCACAGACTTAGGGAGAGGAAGGGGCAGGGACCCACATTGTGCTCGGTCGTACCTTCCTCAGGAGGATGTCCACTGGAGTCCTGAACTGACTAGACTCCTTCTCAGGGTGTAGTTTCAGCAACCTGCTTATGGATCTGTCCAAAGGCAGGGTGGGAGGCTTGTTGTGGTTGAGACGTGACCTCTGGTGATTAACTGCAGATCAGCCAGCGCAGCCACCATGGGGACTCACTCCAGCATGCTCAGCACCAGGACTGCAGTTGATCTGTAACCCAAGAGACCCCTCAAACCTAAGCTTTTAGGACTGGTTGGTGACTCTCACAACTTCTAAGGTTTGGCTATGACACCCAGCTCAGATGAGTCCTGGCTGATATGATACTTGCTTTGACCTTGTTCTTTTTTTCTCACCTCGTGAAGCTGATTTCCACAGAGATACTGACGGCCATGACAGGGTGACCATGTGCCCAGACAGGCCTATCCTGGACAATCTGCCAAGGCTCCGGACATCTGCTCATGGGTCTCACCCCAGACTCCCTGAGGCCCTGGGAACCTGCAGTCTGTGGGTTTTCTCTGCCTTATTAAAAACCTTTATAAGAAAATATGCTTTAGGGACTTCCCTGGTGGTCCAGCGATTAAGAATCTGTCTTCCAATGCAAGGGTGTGCAAGCATGCTAAGTCACTTCAGTCATGTCTGACTCTGTGTGACCCTGTGGACTGAATGTACCCAGCCACGCTCCTCTGTCCATGGGATTCTCCAGGTAAGAATACTGGAGTGGGTTGCCATGCTCTCCAGGGGATCTTCCTGACCCAGGGATCGAACCTGTCTCTTCCTCTTGCATTAGCAGGTAGGTTCTTTACCACGAGCACCACCTAGGAAGACCCCAATGCAGGGGTCGCAGGTTCAATCCCTGGTCAGGGAATTAAGATCCTACACAATGTCATGGAGAAGCTAAACCCGTACACCTCAAGGAAAGATCCTGAGTGCTGCAACCAAGACACAACACAGTCAAATAAATAAATACAACTTTTAAAAAAGAAATTAAAAAAAAATTTTTTTAATAAAATTTTATAAAAGAAAACCTGCTTTAAATGTTTGATTTACCAACCTATGTATATTACTCTGCAATATAAAATTCCCAATATTAAGATTCCTGATAATTGATAGATTGGGGCCAGTGGATGATAATAGTCATCACTGGTCCTGTGGTCTTTCTCTCTTTTATCAGAAATTCTCAAGCTCTCAATTGAAGCCCTGCAGTCAGGTGCTGTAAGGTTAGTTTTTCTTCTGAAAATCAATAAAAACCCCTAAGGCATTTTGAGTTTCGTATAATTGGTGGCCTAGGGCCATTGTGGATAGTGGATATAATTTCAGGGCCAGCCCTCCCTCTGGGCTGAGAATGTTTGTGTCCACTATTATCAACAAGGGTTCAGGAGAACTGACACATGTCCAAGGACAGTTTTAAACTCTTCTCCCTGGGGGACCAGACATCCAAAGGATCTTTCTTCTACTCTTCTGGTATCACTGAAGTATAATGATCTTATCTAAATAAACAAATACTGCTATATATTTCACACCCTCATTAACCTTTTCCTTTGCCTCAAGGCCTCTTTGAAAATTGCTAAAATCCAACAGGGAAATGAAGGCAATTTGTGTTCTGTTTCCATCAGCCAAGGGCACTCTTCAAGGGCTCTGCTTCCTGACTTCTGACTCCTTAGCAACCAATCCAAGCGACTGGCTCCTTAGCAACAGTCCTGACTCTCCTGAATTCAAGCTGAAATCCATGTATCTGTTTTAGAACATTTAATGGATTTACTCAGGGTCGGAAGCCTGCCTTGGCCAGATTCCTTCTGGACCACCATCGAATGCTGTAAGATTCAAATATTATGCTCTTGGTTAGCAGCTCTCCAGTGTGCCCTGCAAATCCTTGAATCCAGATGATGAGCTCCTCTTAGACTTCTCTCCAAAAGTCAGTGTCCTTCTCCTCGATCCTGTGTTACTCAGTCTGGAGGCAACTTACATCCCATCCCTGGAATGCCGTTTTTCCTTTCTCCTTCCACAGTTCATTAATGAGGAGTCATCAGAATAAGAACTCTCCAACTCTGTTTTAGGAAAGGACTCTCTACCTACTGTCTCAGGAGATAAATGACAGTGTGCTCTCGTTCAGTCTCCATCTTTAATAGCATCTGTACATGGGCTTCCTGGGTGGCACTAGTGGTAAAGAACCTGCCTCCCAATGCAGAAGATAGAAGAGATATGGGTTCCATCTTTGGGTTTGGAAGATACCCTGGAAGAGGAAATGGCAACCCACTCTAGTATTCTTTCCTGGAGAATCCCATAGACAGGGGAGCCTGGTGGCCTATGGTCCACAGGGTTTCAGAGAGTTAGACACAACTGAAGTGACTTAGCACACATGTGCCCAATAGAGGGTATCTAGGTATTCATGTCTGTATGCTGCTCACCATACTGGACCAGTACCTTAAAAAGCTCCTTGGAGACAAGCACACGCTTTCTAAAGATAATATTGCAGCCCCCAACTTTTCATTTCAGTGTGTTGAGGAAGCAAAATTTTACCTCTGTCTTTGAGATTTTTTTGGCTGGGCCTGAAAATGACACTGACATGGAAGCAGTTAGTAAAATGTATATGTACATTACACAGAAATCCTTATAAAAAATAAAGGCCCCCCAAGGTGGCCCTGCATGCTTTTATAATAGGCTGAGCAAAGAGAGGCGATTGTGAAAGTAACTACACTCTGGGTGGAGGCCAAAGGCAGATAAGAATTATTTTTAATGAGGTCTGTCTTATAAAATTCTCTCTGTCTCCACTTCTCATCCTTGATGATAAAAGTGCTACTATCTTTCTGGCAAAGGGAAGACGTCTTTCATTTAAATGGGAGTTTAATCTTGGGTTTCCAAGAAGAGAAGTAAAGATTAGACTGGCCTGTTTGCACCTGTTTCTTATGTGCTTTTATTTCAAAGTAATTCTTATGCCAAAATGGACTAATGGGGTGGTGTATCCTGTCACCCTTCAAGGGCCCCACTTTAGGGTCAACAGCAGAGTTTGCATTATATAAAATTCCATCCAGTTCCATAATAAATATGGGCTTTCCAGGTGGTGCTAGTGGTAAACAACTTGCCTGCCAATGCAGGAGACATAATAGATGTGGGTTCAATCCCTGGGTTGGGAAGATTCCTTGGAGGAGGGCATGGCAACCCACTGTAGTATTCTTACCTGGAAAATCCCATGGAAGAAGGAGCCTGGCAGGCTACGGTCCATAGGGTCACAAAGAATCAGACATGACTGAATTGACTTAACTTGCACACACACCAAACTGAAGGTGAGCCCAAGGTTTTACTCTGTTCTTGATGAAGTCTTCCATTGCCTCTGAGTCCTGACCACAGCTGGTGGCTTCCCCTACTTACGTGGGATATCCCCTGTGTGTCCCCATACACCGCTCTCTTACAGATCTGGCAAGGTGACCAATTTCAAGTGGCTTCAGTCCAGACCCCTGTGGGGGATGATTTTGTTTCATGGAAATTCTTGGATTGAATAATAAAAAATGGAAAGAGAAGCAAAGCCACTCTCCTTCAAGTATATACACCTTTACAAGGACATTCATTACACATATTAACATGTCTTCCTCTGCAGGAAGGGGAATAAAAGTGCAATAGGGTTAAAGTGCAGAACAATAACTGGATTAATCCATCTGTCAATCAATGAATGCAGGAAAGGGACACTGCATGACCCAAGAAGTCACTGGAGACACTGCATTGACTGATTCCTCCAACTAACCCAGGAACGGGTACCACAAGGGGGGAAAGGACTCTACAGACATTCACACTGCCCCTTCCTCACTTCAGGGGGGCTTCTTTCCTTTGCACCATTTTGAACTTTGAAACAAATAATGACACTGACAATGGCTCTGGCTCTGGGTCCTCCAGCTGGGTGAACAGTAACCCTGTGCTCACCACTTTCTATGGCCGTAACTAGACATCATTACTCATCCCATTGCTCATCGCTGCAGGCACTCAGGGTGGGCACAGGAGTGGGTGGACTGATGGGGAGAAGAGAGGAGCGTTATTCCAGCAAGAAAGTGTCCCCACTGAACCCAGTGTAAAGCAGTGAGAAGTAGGGCAGGACTTAAAATTCAAGAATCAGACACAGAGGAGCATATCGGCGCATACAATAAGTCACATTTTGCGTGGGCTCAGAGCTATAAAAGCGGAGAGGGCTTTGCGTAAATGGTGTTCATTTATTGTCCATTACATTTGTTGATGGGAATTGGCCTAAAAAATAAGAGTTGGTTGCTTTTTTTCTCTATCTTACTTCAATTCAACCCTGTGTTTTGTGGTTGTTTTGTTCTTACAATTTATACAACAGGAAGTGATGATAACAAAGTAAGGATTGTATAATAATGGGATTCTATTTCAAATTTCAAAAAATAAGTAGTTTTAGGCTAGGACTGTATTCTCAAATAAAGCTGATAAAAAAGATTGAGTGGTATACGAAATACTTAATACACTTAAAAAAAACAGTTTTAGTGTTGGTATTTACTGTTGAAAAAATTGGATGGCTACATGCAAAAGAATCAAACTGGACTACTTTCTCACACTATGTACAAAAATAAACTCAAAACTGATTAAAGGTTTGACTATAAGATCTGAAACCATTAAACTCCTAGAAGAAAATAGGCAATATGCTTTTTGACATCAGTCTTAGAAATACTTTTGTGATATGTCTTTTCAGGCAATGGAAACAGAACCAAAAATATACAAATGGGACTATATCACACTAAAAAGCTTTTGCACAGCAAGAGAAACTATCAGTGGAAAGAAAAGGCCACCTACTGAATGGAAGAAGACATTTGCAAATAATGCATTTGATAAGGGGTTAATATCTAATATATTCCAAAGAACTCATACAATCCAATATCAAAAAAAATCCAAACGACCAGGTGGAAAAATGGGAAGTGCATCGAATAGACACTTTTCCAAAGAAGGCATACAGGTGACCAACAGGCACATGAAAACATGCTCAAATAACTAATCATCAGGGAAATACATATCAAAACCACATCGAGATGTCACCTCCCACAAGTCAGAAGGGCTGTCATCAAAAGACAACCACTAACGAATATCGACGAGGGTGTAGAGGAAAAGGAACCATCATGCCCTGGTGATGGGAATGTACGTACATGAGGCCACTATGGGTAACAGTATCGAGGGTCCTCAGAAAATTAAGTAGAGACCGTCCTACGATCCAGCCATACCATTTACAGATATTTTACAAAAGAAAACAAAAACACTAATTCCAAAAGACATATGCTTCTTTGAATTTATTCACTCTAGCCAAGATATGGAAATCTAAATGACAAGCCATTGGATGGTTTGTGTGCTTTTTTTTTTTTGGATACTGAGTTGTATGAGATCTTTGGAGGGGGGTCCGTTCTATTTTTAAATAAACATGCTTTATTGGACTTCCCTGGTGGTCCAGTGGTTAAGACTTCATGCTTCCACCGCAGGGGACACATGTTCAATCCCTGCTCAGGGAAGTTCTGCATGCTGTGGAGTGTGACCAAAAAAGATATGTATGTTTTATCTTCATTTAATTTGCTTTAAGCCCTGGAACCAATGTGGACACACAGTTTTCTAGGTACTGACTTTGTATTATTTTTGAGATCATACATCATCCCTTGAAATGTGAAACGTCAGGCCAGAGTGGGCAGGTCAGCTCAGCCCACCCCTGGCAGCAAGTCAGCTCAGGTACCTGAGCTGCAGGACTGTTTTCCTTCCTGCTCAAAGTGTCTTCCAACACTGCCTGACCCCTACCTGGGAGCCTATTGCATCACTGGAGTCTGGATCATCTCCTGCTTCCACATCTCAAACCTCTAATACCTTGGAGGTGAGTTTGGACCTCTGTGGCCGCCCTGTTCACTCCCCCTGTGGTCAGTCTCTTTGTCCACCATGCCTGTCTCTGAGTGGTACAAATTCATCTCCATCATAACCAAGTGCAGGAATGGGACCTCCCCTCTTTCTGTCTTTGAACTTGGATTTGAGGAGTCGTCTTACATGGGCATTTCCCTCCTAGAGCACTGAGGCTCTCATGCACTCCAGTCACTGCCTCCTGGATCCTGAAGGTCTTTCTTCTCTGCCTGAGCTCCTTGGACCCTCTCCTCCAGCTAATTCACCCATCAGGCCGCTGTCATCCCTGGGGACTGATGTAACAAAATACCACTGCCTGGGTGGGTTGTAAACACCAGAAGTTTATTTCTTATAGCTCTGGAGCCTGGAAGTCCAAGATCAAGGTGTCTGTATGGGTGTGTTCTGGTGCTTCATAGACAGCTGTCTTCTCAGAGTGTCCTCACATAGCAGAAGGGTTGGGGGAGCTCTATGGGGTCTCTTCCAAGAGCACTGATTCCATTCATGAAAGCTCCACCCTCAGGACCTCAGCACCTCCCAAGGCCCCACCTCCTCATACCGTCACATGGGGCATGAGGCTTTCTGCGTATGAGCTTTGGAGGAACGTGAGCATTCAGACCATGGACAGGGCCCCAGTTAGTGTTGGGACAGCCATAGATTTTCGTTTATTTTTCCAAAATGTCCTGGCAACTCTTGTGCATATAACATTTCCTTGTGATATAAATGGGCATGAGATCAGAGCCTTTATATCTGAAAAAAAACACCCTTCTATGTCATGGGCTACTCTGCTGACCCCTGGGGTGCCCTATACAGTGGTAGACACAAGATAGTCACTTTAAAAACATATACAGTAATACCCCTGACATATGAACCTTCAAGTTTTGAACTTTCAAAAATATTAACTTGCATTCCATCAAAGTCAGGCATGAGCAAAATTCAGCTTGCCCTTCACTTCCTGTTGCTGATGATCCTTCAGCTCTACCATCTCTCAGGTCCTCTTCCTCCTCCAGTCAGTAACTCTTCTTGCCTGTTCACTCGATGCCTGCTCTGATATTCCAGCCGTTGGGCTGTTCTATTGTGCTTTTCAAGGTGCTGTACTTGAGACTAAACACATTTTCTTTATTTTTTGTGTTTGTTATATGTATTATTTGCGTGAAAAGTATTATAAACCTGCTACAGTATAGTACTATATAAGCAATTGCATTCATTGGGTACTTAGGCTAACTTTGTTGGCTTACAAACAAATTCCACTTATGAACGTGCTCTCCGATCAGAACTTGTTCATATGTAGGGGACTTACTGTGTTGTTGAGTGACTATTCCACTTGGAGGGAACCGTTTCAGGAATAGTGTTTCCTGAGAAGCTAGACAGCTGGGGTCTGAGGTATGGGGTCGGACAGGGTGGGGGCAGTGAGGACAGAGGGCATGGGGTGGCACAGGATAGAACTGGGCACACCCACAGTCCCGCCCAGCAGTCCAGCCTGCTTGTGCCTCCTCCCTCCAGAAGACATCAGAACTCTCCATCCACGGCCAGGGTCATGGCATATATTGTAGCAGAACTTCAAGAGCCCCCAGGTTTGACAACTGGCTTTCGGTCCAAACTATCGAAAGTAGCCAATTCTAGAAATATCCGCAGGCAGCTGGAGTTTTGAAGGGCTTTAGGCAGTAGCAAACCACTGAAAGAGTTGGTTGAAAAAAGTGTATTTTCTTATAGGGAATGTTGAGCATGGTCATAATCAAAGAAAAAGAACTTTTTGTGCAAATAATATAGTAAGGACCTTAAAACAGCAATGGGACAGCCCAGAGGAGATCAGGTTGGGCCAAGAAATACAGACATGAAGAAGAGAAGAACTGGGAATCAGAGGAAGGTAGGCTGATGGAGGACAGGAAACATTCCCCGCCAAGGAGGAACTGAACTGCGACCTGGTGACAAAACCTGTCAGAAAAAAACCTTTCATGTTTCTTATAGGTATTTACACTTTAATTTATCCTATAGTGAAAAACACACACCACACTCCCATAATTCAGAAGCTCAAAATGGAAGATAAAGAATCAATTCAACAGCAGGATTTTTTTGGTTTGCTTTCATGAAATGTAAACTTTGATTGCATCCCAATTTCAGGAATGTAAAGCATACAGGGGAAAGGTTGTGTGCCGGAATCAAAGAAACACAAGAGTTTTCTTTGCATAGTTCAGGTTTAGGAATGCTCTATTAAAAGTTTTACTATTTTAAAATATTCCAAGATAAAAAATGCATGACTTGCTTTTTCTTCTCCTGAGCATTATAACAAAGACCCTCATGTCCAGACTGGACAAAAACAGGTAAGCAGAAGTTCTTGCAGAATCTCTTTTTTTTTCAAGGCCTAGTCATGCCTGGGATTTTTGTCTAATTAGAAGGGACAATAGTGATTTTCATTGCAACTCTTCATGCAGGCGCCAGGAAGCTGAATTGTAGAAGGAGTCTGGAGCCATGGAGCCTGATTCCTGCCTGGTGTGTGTCTCCTGGTCATGGGTATCCAGGAAAAGGCGTCATGGGCCCTGGATGACTGCATCTCTGGCAGGAACCTTTAATCATCACAGCATTGGAAGGCTCATCACAGAAGCGCGGCCTTCAGCACTGGACATATGTTTCTTGGGATTTAAATACTAACAGTCACACCGGGGGTTTCCTTGGTGGCTCAGACAATAAAGAATCTGCCTGCAATGCAGGAGACCTGGGTTGGATCCCTGGGTTGGGAAGATCCCCTAGAGAAGGGAATGGTTACCCATTCCAGTATTCTTGCCTGGTCAATCCCATGGACAGAGGAGCCTGGTGGGCTATAGTCCACGGGGTCACACAGAGTCAGACATGAGTGGCTAAGCATACAGCATACACATACACACACGCATGGTCACAGATGGGGCTGTTTCCATGTAGGAGGTTATGTGTTCTCACAGTAGAGTTGAAAACTGAAGTAAAATTGACTGACAACAGTGGTGGAGGCTGGCCTGAATTGCTGCCTTAGGTGCAGGACACAGCATGATATTCTGTGCCCTGGTGATGGTCCCCAAGAATCAACAGCTTGCCTGGAGCTCCACTACTACCCATGACTAGAGATGTAACGGATGGGCTTGACCCTTGTGAAGGAAGAGGAATGGTATCAGAGAGCTTGGCATTGTGGGAAAATGGTACTCAGGACTTTGTGAAGAAAATTCTGTGCTCAACACTAATTCCTGCTTTTGCAGTATGCTTTAGATACAGAGGTTATCCTCAGAGATGACAGGGTGTAAACATTTTAGGAAGGATGAGTAGTTTGTTGTTTCGTTGCTAAGTTGTGTCCGACTCTTTGTGACCCCGTGGACTACAGCACACCTGGCTTCCCTGTCCTTCACCATCTCCTGGAGTTTGCTCAAACTCATGTCCATTGAGTCAGTGATGCCATCCAACCATCTTATCCCCTGTCGCCCCCTTCTCCCCCTGTCTTCAATCTTTCCCAGCATCAGGGTCTTTTCCAATGAGTTGGCTCTTCGCACCAGGTTGCCAAAGTCTTGGACCTTCAGCTTCAGCATCAGTCCTTCCAATGAATATTCAGAGTTGATTTCCTTTAGGATTGACTGGTTTGACCAAATATCATTGTTAACATGCTTCTTGTTAATTAATGATCAAAGCTATTGGTGAACAAATGAAACAAAAATCAGAGCCACTTCAATCCTGACTTATCTGTGAATCAACATTCTTTCAACTGAGCACTTACAGCTCATCCAGGTCAGTTTGAAGATGTTCTTTGAATGTTTCTGCTAATATTTTTCTATGGTAGGTTTGCCTCAGGTGGGAGAGAAAATTCAGGAAATTTTCTAAAATCAATCCACTAAGAGCATCAGAACAACCAGAGTGTGTTAAAATATAATTTTTATACTTATTTTATAAGTCCTGGAATTCTCCTTGCAGGGAGAAGGTCACCCAGTCAATGCCCACCTTCATCGACTGAATGGTGAGCAAGGCTGGGAGGACTCCCACTCTTCCTTGTCGAGTAGGAGAAGGTGTGTGAACACAGGGGGCAGGGCCAGTTTCTATCCACTTCAAAGAGGATGTTGATCACATCCTCTTCCTTCAGGTCATAATGGGGACAGGCTGTTTCAGGAAATGGGGCTCCTCCTTGCAGGAGCTCAGGACACAATTTCACAGCCAGGCACATACACTGTGGCCCCTTCCTGTGGATCTTGCCAGAAACCCTCTGGATCTGTGAATAGGCAGACCTTGCTGGGCCTTTTGTGTGTTGAAAGGGTTAAGTCAAGATTGATCTTTTTTTATGGTCCAAAGATGATAAACAATCTACCTCCAGTGTGTCTGAAGTGGGATCCATTCCCCACACCACAGCAAGAGAAGTTGCTCTAAGTACCTACTGGCCATTTGTGCGTCTTTTTTGGAGAAATGCCTATTTGTTTCTTCTGCCTTTTAAAAAACTGAATTGCTTGTTTGCTATTGAATTATAGGAGCTCTTTATATATTTTGGCTACTCACCCCTTATGGGATATTTGATCTGCAAGTATTATCTCATATTGTTTAAGTTGCCTTTTCATTTTGTTGATTATTTCTTTAGCTGTGCAGAAGCTTTTTAGTTTAAGTTAGTCCCAATTATTTTTGCTTTTGTTCCATGTGCTTTGGGTGTCGTATCCAAAAAATTGTTGTTTTCTAACATTATTTACTGAAAAGACTAATAAAATACATGCATAGGCCAATGGAACGTAACTGAAAGAGCAGAAGTAGACCTTTGCATATACAGCCTACTAATATCTGACGAGGGAGTCAAGAAAACTCAAGGGGAAAATACAGTTTTTTCAATAAATGGTGTTGGGAAAATGGAATAACCACAGGCAGAAGAAAAAAACCAGACTCCTATTCTTACACCACTTACAAAAATTCACTTAAATGGATTACAGACTTAAGCCTCAAGCGAAACCGTAAAACTCCTGGAGGAAAACATAAGGGGGAACTCCTTGACATTGGTCTTGGCAAGGTTTTTTTGGACATGACACCTAATTTATAGGCAAATAAAACAGAAATAAAAATGGCAATGACAGACGTTCTCTTCTCGTAAAAACCCCGACCTAAGGAACTCTCATTTTGCCCCCTTTCCCCCTCTTACATCATTCTTAGCAGAGAAACACATGGGTTTTCCAATTAATTGTACCTTGTTTTGATTACTTTGAAATTACTTAAGACATGACAAATAGCTTCCATGCTAGGATAGGTAATGAAAAAGCCATAGTGGTGATGTCACTGTTACTTACTTTGGGGCCCCAGTAGAATATTTAGCATTTGTCAGAATACCAGACAATGCAGACAGGGGCTTACAGGCTTGTACCATGGCTAATGTGCCCATGACATAGGGTAAAATGAACCAGAGATGCAGCAAAAATGTTCGCTTCCTCACTCTGCATTTCCCACTCCTCTGAATCCTATTAGTGGTTCAATAGAGACTCTTAACCAAATCCGTGGGCAATCCTGTAGGTTCTCTTGGGGTATCTGCCCAGCTCATCACTGATGCATTGACCCTCTACTAACACCCAGTCTCCACAGCCTTGTGTTTTATTCATTATAACCTCTCACCCCAGTCATGGTTCACTGCACTCCACATGGACTTTCACTCAGCTCCTCCAACCAAAGGTCTGTTCTGGGAGTTCTGGGCTGGACTCAGGCTCCCCCTCAATCTGGGTGATGGTGGATGGAGGAACAGGGATCACAGCCTCAGGCTCTCCAAGGTCTCTAGATCACAGAGAGTGAGTGAGATGCCCAGAGCGAAGGGTCCTGCCAGTCCTGACTCTGGACTGGATCCTTCATTAGATGTGGGCCTTGGGTTGTGAGACAAACATCTGCCCTTTTGACTGAAGCTACTTCCAGGTGGTTGTTCCTCAAAAGCTGAAAGTCCGGACTCGCTCACTCCCACTGGGGCTTTGGGATAGAGAAAGACTTTTGTCGTTGGTCTTTTCTCCAGTTCCTGGGCCAAGAGCTCTAAAAACTCTAGGAATTTTCTAAATGATGGGGGTGGGGATGTGAGGGATATCTTTTGTTATTCCTAATAAGCCCCCTTCAACCCCATCTGAGTTATTCTAGTGAGGTCACTCCTGGTGGGTCCCACAAAGGCTTCAGGACGGAGGCTGGTTGTCAGAGGAAGCAGACAGTAATTAGAGGGTTGGAACTCAGTTCCACCCCCGATCTTCTGGGAAGAGAGGGAGGCAGGGGATTGAGTCAGTGGCGAGTGGCCAGTGGCCAGTGGCCAGTGATTTCATCAAATATGCCTCTCTAATGAACCTCCATACATGGGAGGGCTCAGAGAGCTTCTGTTTGGTGAAAGCACCAATGTGCCCCGGGGGTTGTGCACCCCCAACTCCACAGCTCCTGTGTTGGGGACCCTTCTGGACCTCACTCGATGTATCTCTTCATCTGACTGTTTATTTGTATACTTTATAATATCCTTTATAGCAAACTGCTAACAGTTAGGTAGAGCACCTCCTTAGGTTCTCTGAGCAGTTCTAGCCAATTATCAAAACTGAAAAGGGGGATCTGGGGACCCCTGATTTGTAGCCGTGAAGAACAGAGGTGTTGGTAAGCTGGGGACCCACTGCTTGTGCTTGGCCTCTGGACTTAGGGAGCAGTCCTGTGGGGCTGAGTCCTCCATCTGTAGGGTCTGTGTTAACTCCAGTGTCAGAATTGAGTTAAATTGTAGGACCCCCAGTTGGTGTCTGCAGAGAGTTAGGAAACTGGTACAGGAAACCCAGCCATCAGGTGTCAGAAGTGTTGTGAGTGGAGAGATGGTTTTCCTTTACCCATTGCCTCCAAAGCTGCACTTTCTATGGGAGAGCATGAGTTTGCTGACTCTAGCCCATGACCCAGTAGCACCTCTGGGTGGGCCTCAGCCGTAGGGCTGCCTACCGTGGATCCCTTGGGACAGCTGCTTGATCGGCACCAGGCAGTCCTACCTTCCTGCTAACAAATGCCAAGAGCAGGCCAGGAAGGCAGCAGTCTATCCATGTGGCCCAGCAGTTTGGACAAGTTGCCATATGTGTAGTAATTGACAACTTGAGGCCACTGACACATTTTGGATTCTGTGTGTTCAGACAAGACCAGGAGCTACAGCCCAGAGCCTGCTGGGGGTTTGCAGGTCCTCTGTAACATGACTTAGAGCTCACAGTCCCCCCAGGGGGACCCCCACCCCTTCCCATCCTTAGCTTGGTTATCATATGGGTCATTGAGGCTGACAGAGACAGAGAGTGGGCAGGACTCTAGACCCCACAATCCTCAATGCATTGTTTTTTTATAACTTTTCAATTTTTTTAATTTCAAAAATTTTGGCCGTGCTGGGTCTTCATTGCAGCACAGGGTTTCTCTTGTTGCAGTGCACAAGCTTAGGTGCCCTGCAGCATGTGGGATCTTAGCTCCCCAACCAGGGATCAATCTCACATCCCTTGCATTAGAAGGTGGAGTCTTAACCGCTGGACCACCAGGTAAGTCCCCTGAAGCCACTCTTTATTTGCTCATTCAGCACATATTTTACTATGTTCCCACCCTGAGCTTGGTATTCTTGGGCCCTGGGGACACAGCAGAGAACAAGATAGGAGAAGCTCTTGCTCCCATGAAGCTTCCCCTGTAGTGGGAGCAAATATTAATACTGCTGCTACTTACATGGGACTTCCCAAGTGTCTCAGTGGTAAAGAATCCACCTGCCGATACAGGAGATGTATGTTCGATCCCTGGGTTGGGAATATCCCCTGGAGAAGGAAATGGCAACCCACTCCAGTATTCTTGCCTGGGAAATCCCATGGACAGAGGAGCCCAGAGGGCTACAGTCCATGGGATCACAAAGAGTTGGACACGACTGAGTGACTGAGTACTCACACATGCTACTTACATGTGATGTGAAGGACACTCATCTAAACTGGAGTGGAAGGTGTGCTGGGAGAAGTGGAAGGAGTTGGTGAGGGAGTGAAGCTAGGACAGAGCACCTACGACCTGTAGGATTAAGCTGGATCAAGAAGTTTGTATAGGGTTTGTATAGGGTGGGTGGCTCCCACACATTCAGCCACCCACCCAGGGCCACCCAGAGTGGGTTTGGAGACTTGGGATCCAGCTTCAACACAGCTTTGCACTTTTCAGCCTTGAACTAGACCAGAGAGGACTGCAGGGTTCTGGAAGGTCTGGAGTAGAATACATGCTCTCAGCAGGTTGGATTTTGAACCTTAAAATGTTCTTTCAGTTTTCTCAAAATTCAGGATGTGATTCTGAAAATGAACAACTGGTATCACATAAGAGTCAGCACAGCAGGAACCTCCGAGATCCCCTCTTCTGGGCCAGCTTCTAGGTCCTAAAGTTGCTGTCTTGCTCCCACCACATCCCTCCACAAGGAGCCATGGCCACCATTCTCTCATGACCTTGGCTCCCTGCCTCGACAGACGCAGCTATTTCCTACCCTGGGGCCTTTGCACCTGCTGTTGGCTTCCTCTGGAATGGCCCCACCCTTCTCCTCACTGCCGTGATGACCCTTTCAATTGCCTGGCTTCAGGCTCTGTGGACCAAGCAAGAGAGGCCTTCTCTGATCTTCTGCTGAAAAGTGGCCTCTGTACCCCTCCTGTCACATATCTTCCTCTCTGTCCTCTGCTTCTATTGCCATGTGCTAGTCACGGTTTCCAAAGATCTTCCTCATTAGTTTATCTACCTCCGTGTTTTTTTTTTCTCCTCCACATGGATGCCAGCTTCAGAGAGTATGGATCTTACCTGCTGGGCTCCTCTGTACACCCAGCCCCCAGCACACAGTGCCTAGTGTGGGCAGTGGGGCATCATACTTGTTGAATGAATGAGTGAGCCCACACCTTGATGAATGACGGTGAGAGAGGCAGCAAGGGAAGGAGAAGGAACAGGTCAGTCAAGCCAGCTTTGCCCACCTCCTGGCTGTGGTTCTGACCTCTGGGAACTTCGAAGCTGGTGGAGGGAGATACCAACAGACAGCTTTCCTATGTTGATAGGATTGAGCCGGGGGGCCATGGGCACCAAGGAGGAGCTCAAACTGTTTGTGTCAGATCTGAGGCCATCCCCAATGTCAGGTGATTCCATTGTCATTGTGGAAAGATATTTTAAAAAGACATTTTTGACAACTACTTAATTACTGTGGATGTGGATAAAACAGTCAAAATATACATTCGAAATATTATATTCATTAATTGCATTACAGATGCACATTTAAAGTCATGTATTATTTACAACATGAATGCCCATTGTTCATGAAATGGTTTAAAAAGCTTTTTAATTTGAAACAAATATAGATTCGCAGGAAGGTGCAAAGATGTGCACACTCCCATCCTCTCCTGATAGTGATGCTTAAGCAGCTGCAGAGAAAAGCCACTCCAGGAAATTGATGGTGGTACCATGCATAGAGCTTATTCAGGTTTCACCAGTTTCACCTGCACTCCTGTGTGTGTGTCTGTGTGTGCACACATATGTAGCTGCATGCAGATTTATCACGTGTAACCTCCTCATGGAACCATCATTGCATCAGGACACTCACTTCTGCTCCCACCAGGCTGTCTGGCCACACCGTGTATAAGCACACCCTCATCCCTAAGCCCTGGCAACCGCCAGTCTGCTCTCCATCTCTATACTCTGCTCTTACACAAGTGTCACACAGGGACACTGGCGGCACATAAGCTTGGAGATTGACTCCTTTTGCTACATGTAATTTCCTTGCGATCCATCAGGCTGTGGGAATATCACTGGTCTGTTTCTTTATTGCTGAGCCGTTCTCCCTGGCATGCATGTCCCACAGTTTATTTACCTGTCCTGTCAAAGGATAATTGGGTAATTTTTAGTTTGAAGCTATTTTTTTTATTTTTTTCATTATTTTTTAATTGTTTTTTTTTTCATTTTATTTTATTTTTAAACTTTACAAATTGTATTAGTTTTGCCAAATATCAAAATGAATCTGCCACAGGTATACGTGTTCCCCATCCTGAACCCTCCTCCCTACTCCCTCCCCATACCATCCCTCTGGGTCGTCCCAGTGCACTAGCCCCAAGCATCCAGTATCGTGCATCGAACCTGGACTGGCAACTCATTTCATACATGATATTATACATGTTTCAATGCCATTCTCCCAAATCTTCCCACGCTCTCCCTCTGCAACAGAGTCCATAAGACTGTTCTATACATCAGTGTCTCTTTTGCTGTCTCATACACAGGGTTATTGTTAGCATCTTTCTAAATTCCATATATATGCGTTAGTATACTGTATTGGTGTTTTTCTTTCTCACTTACTTCACTCTGTATAATAGGCTCCAGTTTCATCCACCTCATTAGAACTGATTCAAATGTATTCTTTTTAATGGCTGAGTAATACTCCATTGTGTATATATACCACAGCTTTCTTATCCATTCATCTGCTGATGGACATCTAGGTTGCTTCCATGTCCTGGCTATTATAAACAGTGCTGCGATGAACATTGGGGTACACGTGTCTCTTTCCCTTCTGGTTTCCTCAGTGTGTATGCCCAGCAGTGGGATTGCTGGATCATAAGGCAGTTCTATTTCCAGTTTTTTAAGGAATCTCCACACTGTTCTCCATAGTGGCTGTACTAGTTTGCATTCCCACCAACAGTGTAAGAGGCTTCCCTTTTCTCCACACCCTCTCCAGCATTTATTGCTTGTAGACTTTTGGATCGCAGCCATTCTGACTGGTGTGAAATGGTGCCTCATAGTGGTTTTGATTTGCATTTCTCTATTATTTTTATTTTAATATTTCTTTAATGTGGACCATTTTTGAAGTCTTTATTGAGTTTGTCACTATATTGCTTTTGTTTTATGTTTTGGTTTTTTGAACTCGAGGCATGTGGGATCTTAGCTCCCCAACCAAAAACGGAAACTGCACTCACTGCACTAGAAGGTGAAGTCATAACCACTGGACAGCAAGAAAGTCCCTGGAGCTATTATTATTTGTGTACAAGTTCCTTGTGAATAGATTTTCATTTCTCTGGAAGACAGGTCCAAGAGCACAATTTCTGGGTCTTATGGTAACTTCACTTGTAGCTTCAAAATGAACGTGAAATGACCCTTCCAAATCTTCACAAATATCACTGACATGAGGTGAAGGTGACATCGTTGTCACCTTCTCCACCATGTTACCGCTACTTGTAGCGTTTTTGTAAAGCTACCTTCAAAGCATGTGCCGTGCTGTCCGATACTAATGGTCCTACACTCACAGTTTTGACATGGCTCCTATTTTCTTTTCTCCCTTTTAGAAAATTCTCCTCTGCTGATCCCAGATGGCCTTAATGGAGTCACTTCAGGTTAGTGTGCCTTAATCAAATAGTATTTTGCTTTTTAAAATAAAGTAATTGAGAGTCTGTTGTATTAAGGACTTGATCCTTGGTTAAGCATAGGGTGCCTCTCTGCTTTATGAGGGGTGATTCAGATGCATGGAATAATTCCAGGACGGCATACAGAAGGCAATGAACCCTGAATTCACAGTACAGATAGCAAAAATGTTGCCAACTCCCTCAGGGGTGAGGACCCAGGACGGGTGAGTGCTGATGACAGGAAAGGAAGGGGGAGGTCCTAGGAGATAGAGAACCATCCTACAAAAGGGAAAAGTACTTGAATGCCCAGCAAAGCCATTTGCTGCAAATTCCAGGGTCTCTTTGTGAACTACGACCATCTGAGGCCACGTACAATTTCAATTATACGATTTTCCAAATGCTGCAGCATTTAGGATGCTGCCTGTACAGATTCCAAGCCTCTGCCTAACTTTAATTTAATTGAACCCTTTGGTCCATTAGACCGTGGTATTCACTCTCAGGTAATGAGATTTAATGGGATGAGTTTTGGATAGTATTTACTGTTGAGTGCAGCAATTTAGTTTAAAGAGTGTTTAAGAGTGAAGGAAATGGCTTCATCATTCAGAATTATAAGCAATTATTCCCTCTGGATACTCCCATTATGGTGAACACTGGGGACGGTGATGCGTGCTTTGAAAATCCACATACTATGAAGCCTTGCTAGGATCATTAAACAAACTCTAAAGCCATCATTCCCCCAGAGTCTATGGGCCATGAGGCTCTGGTCCAATGATAGGTTGGCCCTTGGAGTAGTTTCTTGTCTGTCACTAATTTCAGAAGCTTCTCACCCATGATACTTCAAATATTCTTCTAATCTGTTCCCTCTTTCTTCTTCTGGTAGAAATTACACATGTAACAGTTCGGTGTGGGAATTTTCTTTGAAGTACCTCAAGTTAGGGGCTTTCCTACTGGCTCAGTGGTAAAAAAAAAAAAAAAAAGAAAAAACTCAGCCTGCAGTGCAGTAGACACAGGCTTGATCCCTGGGTTGGGAAGATCCCCTGGAGAAGGAAATGGCAACCCACTCCAGTATTCTTGCCTGGGAAATCCCATGGTCAGAGGAGGCCGGCAGTCTACAGTCCGTGAGGTCACAAAAGAGTCAGACACGACTTAGGGACTAAACAACAAATCTTCAAGTTCACTAATTCTATCCTCAGTCACATCTAGTCTACAGAGGCACTCATCAAAATCAGTCTTCATTCTGTTACCTTATTTGTAATTTCCAGCATTTCTGTTAGATTCTTTCTGAGTTTTCATCTCTCTGCTTACTTTTCCCATCTGTCCTTTAAGTTGTTTACTCTTTCCATTAGAGCCCTTAACAAATTAATCATGGTTATTTTAAATTCTCTGGTTTGATCATTTCAAATTTGATGCCATATTTGATGCCATATTTACTTTCTCTCTTTAGACTGTTTCTTCTTGACTTTTAGCATGCCTTGTAATTTTCTATTGAATGAGAGATATAATGCATTGGCTAGTAAAAACTGAGTTAAAAGGCTTTTCATATGAAATTTTATGTACATCTAGCTAGGATTGTGCTATGTTTAATGTTTTGTGTAGCTGTGGATGTCTTTGGCCTTAAATTAATTGAATATCTCTGTTTCTCTCTTTTGTCTTTGGGTTTCTCCAAGAGCTTGTTTTAAATAGAGTCTGAACCATGCAGTCTTCAGGTGATCTTGCTGGGGAGATGTAAACTGTTGGAGGGGGAATTAGGTCTCAGCCTTTTAGTGGGTCTGTGCCTCTGGGTTGTGACTTCATAAGGGTTTCTCTTTTTTTATTGGAGTATAATTGCTTTACAAGACTGTGTTAATTTCTGCTGTACAATGAAGTGAACAAACTACGTGTATACATATATCCCCTCCCTCTTGACTCTCCCTCCCCCCCGCCCCCCATCCCATCCCTCTGTCGTCACAGAGCCCTGAGCTGAGCTCCCTGTGCCACACAGCAGCTTCCCACTGGCTGTCTATTTCACACATGGCAGTGCATATATGGCAATGCTACTCTCCCAATTGGTTTTTCTCCCTTACGTGAGACAAGAAAGGTAGGAGGGGATGGAGGTGGGCAATTTCCCTTCCTCCAGATCAGATAAAGCTCTCATAAAGCACTTTTCTGTTGAGTTGGTCTTTGTTATGGAAAAGGCTCTGGTCTATTTCAACTTGGTCACTCTTTTCCTGCTCCCTGATAGAAAGAGGGTTTTTTGTTTCTCTCTTTAAGAGTCAGGTGGGGTTCCTAGAGGTAAAACCCATGAAACTATGGGGTCCCCTCACTCAGACTGCTGCCCCCAGAGGCTTCACACTTTCACACTTGTCCACAGTCAGGTTTCTGCAGTTCACCCAAATTACCATTTAAATGTTTCCACCAGTTTACAGCTCCAGCAGCTTGGCTCCAGGCATGCAGACCCCTCTGTGACCCTCCTGGTGAGACACCCCTCGGCTGTGCTTGTCCCTCCTAATTTGAGGTGGCGGGTTTACCCAGTGACCTTGGTTCTCTGATGGGCCCGGGAAATGTCAATGCTTTTCTTTAATTATTTTGTCTTCTTCTTCTTTAGTTTTGGACACACAGTGAGACATGTGTGATCTTAGTTCCCTGAGCAGGGATGGAACACAGGGCCTCTGTGTTGGGAGCACGGAACACTGGACCACCAGGGAAGTCCCTGTCAGTGCTTTTCTGTTAGTTCAGGTTATTTTCTTGTTGTAAGCATCGGAGTCACAACTCCCAAGCTCTACACGTCGGAGCTGAAACCACAAGTGTTTCTCTTGTGTTTTGCTTGGAAGGGAATTACTTCACTCCTGTAGTCACTGCACCTAAGGCCGAATCTCTGTGTGAGACGGGGTGTCTATGTTTATGAAACTAGCTGAACTGTTAAGAGGAGCATCACTTGAAATGACACAATCCCCCAGGCTCCTGACCTCCTGTTAGGGCCCCTTAGGCATCTGGTTGTGTTTGGGTCTCTGGGTCTTATCTCAGAGTCACCACAGAACCCATTCAAACATCCTGGGGATGGTCAGGGGCTGATCTCATCTCCCTGATCTGCGGACATGTGCCAGGAGAGGAGGTCCCTGGTTCCCACTAGACATCTGTGCCCTCCTTGGAGCCAGGCCGGTGCCTCTCCTTCTTCTAGGTAGTGGTGGAGGGGAGAGGAAAGGAGGAGCAGGAGGAGAGGGGTGGTGGGAAGGGGCAGGAGGAAACTGAGGAGGGAGCTGGAGAGTCAGAGGGTCCCCCGTGTGCAACGGAAATGCTGGGGGAGGAGAGCCTGATGGAGAAAGGAAGCATCTTCCGACTGTCTGTGTGTCTCGCTCCTCGGAAGCCCGGGGATGCTGCTGCTGTCAGCGAGCTTCTCGGGGAATTAGCCTTCAAATGTAAGAGTGTGGTTATTGCAGTGTTAATCACTCAGTCGTGTCCAGCTCTTTGTGATTCCATGGACTGCAGCCTGCCAGGCTCCTTTGTCCATGGAATTCTCTAGATTACCAGAGTGGGTAGCTATTCCCTTCTCCCAGGGATCTTCCTGACCCAGGGGTCGAACCTGGGTCTCCTGTATTGCAGGCAGATTCTTGGCCATCTGAGCTACCAGAGGCTGCTGCAAATAAACTGTCAGACACAGTGTCCTTAGTTCCACCAAGAACCGTCCGTAGGTGGACATTCCCCTTCATTCTATGTCTGAACACCGACGTGGACTGGAAGGAATTTCAGTGGAAGGTGGGATCATAAAACAGACCACATTTTGTATTAAAAAGGCAGTGTTTTCCACTTCTGGGTAATCATAGCAAGAAATGGCTCTTTGTCCAAAATCCCTTCTGTGGGTCCACTGGTAGTTTAGTAAATAGAGATCGCACTGGGGTTTACATTAGAAAAGCCACTTTTCATCATTTTACAAAGGTTCGGAAAAGTCAGTGATCATGTTGCCATGAAAACAAGACATATTATCCTTCTGGGTAATGGGCCATTTTGAAGTCTCCGGGCATTCTCCATTAAAAACAGAGTTCTGGCTCTTTTGGGTATGGCTTCTGACTTCCATAAATTGCTTATTTGATGTTTAAAGGTTTCTCAGGAGACTTGGTACTTTAGTTGAGCATTATCAAAGAAATGAATCTCCCTGTTTATAGTGTGTTCCCTGCTCGCAGGTTAGTATATGTATGTCTTCTCAAAAGCAAGTCCTACAGAGACCCAGAAACGACTTCCCAGTCACTGGACAAAGAGGAAAGGAAAAACAGCCCCCAGTCTGCATTCTGAATGGGTAAAGTGTTGAGTTTAAACAAAATCCTGCTGATTTTCAAAGCACAGCCCCTAGGGAAGGGTCAAGTCAAAATAAACGCCAGTTTTATCAACACCAAGAACATCTGGTGTTAAGATGTTCTTAAGAATCCCACCCATAAAGACACAAATCACTCAGTCAAGTAAAATTTTGAGCTGCTTACATCTTGATTTTATAATCTTAATATAATGGTTATTATTCGCTCATGCTTTAAGCTCTATAGGGCTCCACAGTGATGGAGAAATGTACGTTTATTTCTTAAGGAAGCCAAAGTACAGGTCTTTGTTTATCTCTTTCAAAATTGAAAATATCTTTTTGTCATTAAAAGCTGGAGAATAAAGTCTTAGGTTTATGTGATTTAAAGCTAGAAATAGCCAGTCAGCTGATGATAAGGTGACAGGACACATGAGAAAAGATGGTTGGACTCTCCTCTGAAGCTGGACCACATCTGCTGTGGGTCTTTTATCACCAAACCAGTGCTAAGCTGCCTTCAGAAAGAGAAGTGCTTCTGGTTTATGTGTGGATAAATAGCAGCAAACAATAAACCCAAAGCTAATATAACGTAGACATAATTTGCAAAGTACTGATTGGCATTTTTGCTTTCAAGTAGACTGCTAAATGTGTGGGTATGCTAAATTGCTTCAGTCCTGTCTGACTCTTCGCAACCCTATGGACTATAGCCCACCGGGGTCCTCTGTTCATTGGATTCTTCAGGCAAGAATACTGGAGTGGGTTGCCACGCCCTCCTCCAGGGGATCTTCCCAACCCAGGGATCAAACCCATGTCTCCTGAGTTTCCTGGGTTGGCAGACAGGTTCTTTACCACCAGCACCATGTGGGAAGTGACATTGGTCTATTTATATTGAGTTTATCAGATATATATTTCCAAAATCTGAAGCTTCAAAAAGACAAATTGTAGCTCAAAAGGGTGTTTCTCTGCTTTCTTTCTACTATAGAATCATTTTGAAATTCCCAAAGCTGATAAGAGAATACAGCACAGCTAATCCTTCCAAAAGATACACTTGTAGTCATAGAATTGTGAGAAACTTCTTTGTCAGAGATTCCTTTGTCACAGATTTCAGGAGAAAATTTTTTAAGATCAAGTCATAGGTTTTCCTTGAGTTCTTGGATACAGGCAAAAGAAAAAAAAGAAAATGCATTTATTACAAGGAAATATTGAACTAAGCTCAACAAGTAAGATACTGAGTGATCTAATGGAATATATAGGCTTCCTTGGTGGCTCAGTGGTAAACAATCTGCCTGCTAATGTAGGAGATTTGGGTTCTATCCCTTGGTCATGAGGATCTCCTGAAGGAGGAAATGGCAACCCACTCAAGTATTCTTGCTTGGGAAATCCCATGGACAGAGGAGCCTGTGTCTGACTCACAAAGAGTCAGACACAACTTAATAACTAAACAGCTACAATCATAAATGGAGCCTATAGTTTTAAGATATGAACTATAAAGTGACATTTTGAGCCTTTAAAATTGTGAGCTTTCCATCTTTATAGCAAGCCTGATGTACTTACCCTGCCTTCCCCCTCTGACCTTTTTATTTTTTAAGCTTTCTAATACTCACTAAATCCTTCTCTTTTTTTCTGTCTATTTTCTTCTAACACCAACTTGCACTTTTGTTTTAGGTAGTAAAAAACAATCATTTTCTTCAGCTCTTCTTTATCTTTTTTCTATTTTTATTGAAAAATCACAGGACAGTGGGTTAGTTTCTTCCACAGTTGCTGAAAAACCATAAAACAGAATGAAACAGATAACTAAGTCCATTCACAGCCAAGCCCAGCTGGGTCTTCTCAGCAGACATAAATCCAAACGTGCCTGTCCCTGTGGTCAGACGTGTTGTCTGAGACAAACTTGGTTTTATGAAGGTCATGACCCATTTCAACTTCTTTTATTAGGGTAAAATGAAGAAGGACTCTACTGGATACTAGGCAGAGGGTGTCAAGTTCATTATCTCATTTCTCATAATGCATTAAGACAGGCATTCATCCCCGGGTTTATAAATTTAGTGATAGAGCTCAGAAATCACAAACAAGCCTGACATCCAATAGCCCAGAATGGTGGTTACTTGTACTGTAGCATTAAATTTGAAGATGGATGCAATTCACATGTTGTAAATATTCTTTTGTCATAATTGTGGTGCTTTCTCCCTAGAAGCTATTATAAAATGGAAGTTGTTAATAAGGTTCTAGCAGCTGTGAGCACTTATCTCCCACTGTGGGAGACAGGGACCCCCAAAGGCAGGGCCAGGCTTTGTTTGGTTGTTTTCCAAAGTCATAATAAGGAAAAGAGGGACTTGTTAAGATATTAAAACATGCAAGGGTCATCAGCGTGTAGTGGGTCACTCGGGCTAGAAATGAGATACAATTTGGAGAGAGAAGAGAAGAAAGTGCTAGATTCTTCACTGATCTTGTACACGGTCACAGTCATGAAAATGTCTTAGTTTAACACACACCTATATACCCTGAAATCCCCTGCTTAATAAATATTTCCCAACAGTCAGTATCTAGCATCCACTAAATGTTAGGATCTGCCTCCAAAATTAATGTATATAGAAGGAAGACTCTTTAGTCATTGGCTTACATCTCTCAGAGTGCAGATCACAGGTCCCTCGGGTCCTCTTCCAATGCCAACATAGCTCACCATCCAAATAGTCTCTGTCTAAATCTAATCCCCACATCTCTCCTGCCTCCATGAAAGGAACATCTGGTCACCATCTGTCCAGTAAGACCTTCTTGTTGGAAGATGTGGTTTACTTCCCAAGGCTAAATCACCCCAGCGCCTTTGACCTCCCACCTAAGTCTAACTTTAGACTGTCTAAGGATCTACATGCAACTTGCAGAGCAAAGGAACCAGGATCTGACCCTTGACCCTCATCTTGCCCTTGTGAACAGGGCTGGCAGTGGGACCAATAAAAATGGTTAAAACCATGAGACCACGTCTTTCCAGCTCATCCCAGGCAAAGTCACCATTCAGACAGCCACCAGCATTTATGGAGTGCTCTGGGAGTCAATGAAGCACTGGATTTCCCATCAGTACTTTTTGGAGACCTTCTCCTGGAAAGCCCCAAGTGTGAGTGGCTTATGTAGATACTCTTGTAAAAAAACGAACAAACAAACAAAAAACAGTTCTTCCAAGTCAGTTCCTTATTCTTTTTTATTTAGGCATAGTATAAATATTTGAGCCATGGCATTCAGTAAGTCATTCAGCTGTGTCTCTGTGATAGAATAGCATATCTTCCTGCATTTTATTATGCATTTATTATGCATTTTACTCTTGTAAAAAAACGAACAAACAAACAAAAAACAGTTCTTCCAAGTCAGTTCCTTATTCTTTTTTATTTAGGCATAGTATAAATATTTGAGCCATGGCATTCAGTAAGTCATTCAGCTGTGTCTCTGTGATAGAATAGCATATCTTCCTGCATTTTATTATGCATTTTATTATGGTCATCTGTGCTCAGCAGGCTGTAGGTGTGTTTTGTAACGAGCTGAGGTGGAAAGAATGCCCACCAGGCTGATGGCCAGGTCTGACTCTGGTGGCACTTTATCTGACAGTGCATCCCAGTAACCCCTGCAGACACTGACGTTGTCAGTCTTTCATCCTTGTCTCTTTTCTGACCATGTATTTATTGAAAGTGAAAAGAAAGTGAAGTCGCTCAGTCGTGTCCGACTCTTTGCGACCCCATGGACTGTAGCCTACCAGGCTCCTCTGTCCATGGGATTTTCCAGGCAAGAGTACTGGAGTGGATTGCTGTTTCCTTCTCCAGGGGATCTTCCCAACCCAGGGTTTGAACCCGGGTCTCCCACATTGTAGACAGACGCTTTACCATCTGAGCCTATTGGTGGTCACCAAATCCTCCTGTAACAATTAATTATCGCTTGGACTTTCTTTTCTTCCCATTATTTAAACTTATCCCTTCTTCAGGGTCTGGACCATCTCTTTGACTGCACAGAGGAATCTAGGGCCTGGACCCTCCCTAACTGCCTAGTAGCTGAGGCATGACAGTTCTGATGGAAGGGTCCAAATGACAGTTTGCAAACCCAGGGTGACATAGAGCCACAACCTATGGAAGTGGCTGCTGGCAACTACTTATTGAATGATGGATGAGCAACAAGCTTTCTAGCAATTTTCTAATAAGGGACAGTTTTTGCAGCATGCTCTCTCCATAAGCTGTTGGAGGATGCTGTCCTGAACTGGCCCATCTCTCCCCTGACTGCCCCCAGCTCCTGCCCCAGGCCCCTCTGCCCCAACTCTTCTCCATCCATGGTGTCATTCTGGGCATACAGGAGAGTCATAAAGGCAATGCCAGAAAAATAGAAAAGAGTGTCTGAGTGTCTACAATCAGCAGACACAGAGCTGTGTCAAGACCCAAGGGCATGGAGCATCCTTCTGCCGGCCAGCTGGTCTAGGCTTACCCTTCAGGAAACACCTCCCTTTAGGAAGCTTATACAGACCACCCCCCTCTCACATTTGCCTCCATGCTCTCCCACTGGACTGATCATTCTTTGTACAAATGCTGACAAGAGCTCATGTCCTTACTGTCATACTAAATAAAGTCACAGGCTTCTGTCCCTTATATTGAGAACTTTCCTTTCCTTGGACCTGCTCTGGGACCAGCACACCAGTCCTTAACACGGCAAGGTCCAGAGGCTCTGGAGTGCCCACCCATATGGGCTGGGGTTTAACGGGCAAAAGAAGGCACTGACTGTGAGGGATCGCAGAGGGCTCCCCCCATGCCAAACCCAATGCCTTTAGACCCTCCTCAGGCCCACCCATTTTTATTTATTTATTTTCAAGTTTTTATTGGAGTACACTTGCTCTACCATGTTGTGTCGGTTTCTTTGCTGATTTACGGCAAAGTAAATCAGCTGTATGTATACGTATATCCCCTTGTTTTGTATTCCCTTCCCTTCTCGTTTAGGTCACCACAGAGCACTGAGTAGAGTTCCCTGTAGGTTCTCATTAGTTATCTATTTTATGCAAGTATCAAGAGTCTATATGTCAATCCCAGGCTCCCAGTTCACCCCACTTCCATCTCCCCCTTGGGTCTGTATGTTTGTTCTTTGTGTCTCTATTTCTGCTTTGCAAATAGGTTCATCTGCATCATTTTTCTAGATTCCACTTATAAGCGATATTATATGATATTCATTTTTCTTACTTCACTCTGTCTCTAGGTCCATCCATGTCTCTGCAAACGGCACAATTTCATTCCTTTTATAGGCCCACACATAGTTAATGCCCCAGACGGGTTTCTTCCTGAAGCCTTCCTAGACAACCACAGATAGCAGGGCCTTCTGCCCTCTGCTTCCAGAGCAGATGGAAAGTGGCTTCTGCTTGGTGTCTGCTTGGAGTCTGAGGCCACCTCCTAGCTTGGTGGGAGGCCGAGTGGGGTTGATCGGAGACTTGGCTGGCCTGGCTGGGGAGAGCAAGGACACTAGGTACCTGAAGCGCACGTGACCGCCCCACCTCCCTTTGTCTGAAGGCTGAGTCCCCGGGTGAGGACCTGCACAGAAACACTTCCAGGGTCCACAGGAGAGGGGACCGGCCTGGGAGGGGACTGCAGTGGCACTGTGTGCCTGGTGGCCTGGCCAGGCCAGTCCATGAGAACATGTGCAGGACATACAGTGTGGACGGGGGTCGTGTGGTGTGGATTTGAGGTGAGGGGGCGGTCAGGGCAGAAGGGGAAACGGCAGGTCCCCGGGATGAAAAACCAGTGAGCTCTCGCTTGGGCTCCAGCTGACCCTAGATCACAGGCCTATCAAGCACGGCTATGAGTCAGGCTCATATTTTTATCCACTCACTTCTTCCCCAGCCTCCTCGAGGCAATGCAAACCAGATTTGTGTACAATCCCTTGATCTCTGGGAACCCGTGTTATTTTTAATGAATGGCCGTGAGGAGTTTGAGGATCCTCAGAGCTCCCCGTGGGGTTGGGGGTCCTGAGGCGCACATATCACTTCCAACCCGGGGTCCCCTGGGGTTGCCAGTGCAGAAGTGCCCGAGGCCTGATATTTTCCATGTGGAAAAACACATCCTTAATGATTACTCAGAATGTTCTCCGTTGCAGAGCCAACCACTGGGCTCCGGGACTGCTCTTGCTGGTGACTCAGGCAGCCTCACCAAGGGGCAGAGGAGAGAACAAGAAAACAGTTAGCTGGGAAGGTTGGGAGTGGGGGCAGCTGCTCTACTTTAACGAAGATGAATTAGCAGAGCTGTGGGCCTGCCAAGGGTATGGTCCTATTCCTCTATCAAAACAGAGCCAGCGTCTGGAGATTTAGATAAGATGCCTGCCAAAAGGGGAAGCTTTGGGGGGCTGAGAGAGTCACGATTTGCTATGACGCAAGCTTAAAACCAGCCTGCCCAGACTGAAGACATGCTGTAAGACTGAGAGCTGTCTTGTGGAATGCCTGGGCCGTGGGGTGCACGTGAAGTGGGGAGCTGTCCATGTCCAAGGGGCTGCAGACCTGAGAGCTCCTTCTACCCTGATACATTATTGGGACAATGGATGAAATCTGGAAAAGAGTGTATATTAGATAGTAGGTTTATTCTGTTGCCCCTACCTCCCATCAGAGAGGTAGCAGTATAGTGTGCTAGTCATTCAGTCGTATTGCGACCCCATGGACTGTAGCCCACCAGGCTCCTCTGTCCATGGGGTTCTCCAGCTAAGAATACTAGAGTGGATAGCCATTCCCTTCTCCAGGGGGATCTTCCCTATGCAGGGATTAAACCCGGGTCTCCACTGTTGCAGGCAGATTCTTTACCATCTGAGCCACCAGGGAAACCCCTTCCAAAATCCCCAATGGATGCCTGAAACCAAGGATAGTAGTGAACCCTTAATTTACTGTTTCTCTTCTCTGTGCATCCCTATGAAAAAGTTTGATTTATAAATTAGGCACAGTAAGAGATCAACAACCGTAACTTATAAAACAATTAGCACAACATATTGTCACAAAAGGTATCGAATGTGGTGTCTGTCAAGCAAAATATTTCACTGTACAAGTTTAACGCCTTTTTCGTCTTAAGTACTTATCAGGCTCTGTGGCCATAAACTGCTGCAGTTTGAGGTGTGACAGCTAAACTTGCATGAATTTCCTTTTCTTTCTTCACAATTTCACAGACAGAAGATTTGTTCTTACTGTAAATCTTAGCAACCTTGGCCTATGATTTTTTTTTTTTTTTTTGACCCTTTCCTTATTAAGTTGAAAACTTTCACTTTTCAGGAAGCACTTGACTGCTTGTCTTTGGCATATTTGACTTGCCGGCATCAGTATTTCTGCTCTTTGGGGCCATTATTAAGTAAAATGAGGTCACTTGGAGACAAGGACAGCAACACCTTGATCTGATCACTAAGTGTCTACTAAGTGACTGAGAGGCAGGACATGTGGGACAAAGCGGTGACTCACGCCTCTGGTGAGACAGAGTCAACAGCACGAGATTTCATCACACTAGTCAGAAAGGCATGCAATTCACAACTCACGAATTGTTCACTTCTAGAATTTTCCATGTAATATTTTTAGACTGCGGTTGATCTTGGATAACTGCAGCCACAAAAAGTGAAACCACAGATAAGGGGCAGGGGGATGACTGTAGAGGTCTTAATTTGCTAATTCTGATAATTTTTGAAATTTTGCGTGAGAAACTTCTTGTTTTTAGGGGACACACAGGAAAGTATTTAGGGGTAAAGAGGATGAAGGAGAGGAAGAGAGCGAAGATGGTAACCATCTCACCGTGTTCACACCTGGGTCTCTGGGTGAAAGGCATCAGGAATTCTCTGTTTTCTTATGGCAACTTTTCTGCAATCCTAAAACAGCATCTTTTTTTTTTTTTTTGGTGAGAAAAATTTTTATTTATGAAAATCTTGAGCAGTACAAAACTCAGAAGCTCCACTCAGGTGCAACAGCATCAAATTTTTAAACAACAAATGTTTAACAAAATGTTTAAGTGTCTAGACCCTCACGTTTTACCTGACTTCCACTTTAAGTTCCATCTTTACGCCTTCCCAGAAAGATGTAAACACTCACATGATTAATGTGCACAGAGCCACTTACATGGCAGAGCCTCCTGCCTGAACCTCAGGGCTGGTTCCTGAATCCTGCATCTTTCTGTCACCTCCACGCTGGTCCTGCTACCCCTCCCCCACAACAGCATCTCTCTGCCCCCTGTGGGGGGAACCTCCTTTCCTGGAGGCCTGCTGGGCAGGGGCTGCTCCTTGAGAGAGCAGACCCATTTGCAGTGAGTGGTCCATGGGAGGGCAGGGGCTGTAAGGATGATGTGGGGCAGACTGCCTGCCGGGTCATATGGAGGCCCCTGGGGGTCGAGGGTAGGAGCAGAAGGAAAGGCTCTGAAGGATATCTCGAGGTCCTGCCCTGGCCCCGGCCTCGGGGAGAGGCCCTGCCTGCAGGGACACAATCAGTCTCGGTGAATTTCATTTTCTCACGTGTGTTACCACCATGCTGCCATCCTCTGTCACTCTCAGAGAGCTCCTAGGCCAGGACCTATCCTTGGCGGCTCACAGACCGCCTGGCAGACCTCCCCGGCCCCAGACTTGCAGAAACATCCTCTCAGAATACCAATTCTGACGTGCCCTCTGACAGCCTGAGGGCCCTGCCTTCGGCCCGCCTCACAGTTGGCATGTTCCCGGGCCCTGCCAGTGCGTCCCCCTGGGGAGCCTTCTGAGTTGCTGTGTAAACTGGTGTGGTGGGTAGCTCTCGGGAGACCTGATGAGCATGGGCTGAGGAACACTTGAACCCCCTGCTGTAGCCTGTGACTCAGAGAAGCTGATGGGATCTCGTACTGTGGGATTCGGGAAACATCTCCCAAGCTACCAGGCTGCCCAGGCTGCTAGCTCAGGGCTGGAACCACAAGTGGTGGATGGACTCATGCCGGAGGGAACATTCCGACCTCGAGTGGTCTGAGAAACCAAGCCCGCATCATCCACACGACTGGATCTCACGCTCCTTTCCCCTCCAACCAGACAAGGGTTGGTCCAGGCTGGGAAATACCTGAGAAGATGCCCAGCCTTGGAATGTCTGCAAATCCCCCACTCTCTTTCTGCTTCTGCTGAATGTTGACCAAGGCGCCCAGCCTCTCCTGGGATGGGGATAGCCTAGGCTCTACAGGCTTGGGGCCTGTGTGGCCCAGCAGACCAAGAATTTTCCATGATCTTCCCAGTAGGTGATTCAGAGTCCCCATGAAAAGCTCATATGTGTTTAGAGTGTTGTTCAAAGTAGACCTTTAAAATGTGCCACATGCTTAATAGCCTTGCTTTGGCTTTTGTTCCTTTTTAAATGCATTTGGAGCCTTGTGGCATGGGAGCTGCCAAAGCCTTGAACACCCTCTGCAATGCTCTGAGATGTCCATGTGCGTGTGAGTACGTGTGTGTACATATGTGTGTACACAGGCACACACCTCCCCCCCTACCCACACACACACAATCAGGCTTCCTTGGTTCACTGCGTGCACGGGGGCTAAGTTGCTTCAGTCGTGTCCGACTCTTTGCGACCGCATGGACTGTAGCCTGCTGGGCTTCTCTGTTCATGGGATTCTCCAGGCAAGAATACTGAAGAGGGTTGACATGTCCTCCTCTAGGGGATCTTCCCCAACCCAAGGATCGAACTTGCATCTCTTTCTTCTGCATCGGCAGGCGGGTTCTTTACCACTAGCACCATCTGGGAAGCCCTTGGTTCACTGCAGGGCCTTCTTACTCTTTCACTAAAATGTAAAACAACAGTAAGTGTTCCTCTTATGGCTTCACTTATTTAGTTCAGAGGCTCCTGGAGAGAGAAGGTTCTTGCCATTCTCTGTGGGACACAAAGCCAAATCCAAGGCATTTTAAGAGCGGGAAGGTTAAGACGGCTTTCAGGCAAACGCTCACCTCTCAGCACCATGAGGGACACATTAGACCATGAGGCACAGGTCCACCATCATCTCATGAGCCGTTTCTCTGCCATGCAAGGCAGACACCTAGGCAAAGGACAGACAGTTTTACAAGAATATTGGCTGCAACTTCTGGGCTCCAGGCCTGCCTGTTGCCCCAGGAGGAGGCAGGAGATAGCCAGAGAGCCCTCCAGGACCTGGGGACTGGGGCAGGGAGCTCTGAGTCTGATTCGGGGTCTCCCTCCAGGAGAGACAGAGGAGGGAATGTGATCAGCAGGGCCTTCTGGCTGTCTACAGAGCCACCCACCCTCAGCAACCTGCAGAGGTGACGGGGCAGGGGCCGGGGGCATCACCAGGACCCCACAGCCAGGGGGTGGAGCTGAGGCTTGAGGATGACTGTGCCTCGCAGGTCAACATGGACCTGTAAGGCCAAAGAAGATCGCTGAAGGAGGAAAACAGTGGATAACAAAAGCCAGCCATAACCCTGCTCCGGTGATAGCAATTATTAGCATATCATGTATTCCCTTCCTATTTACTTGTGTCTGTAGCTACGCAAATGCTGTGGTGTACTTCTTCTCTCAAGCTTGAAATGATACCAATTCCTAGATTCCAATCTCGCTTTTCTCCTTAACATTCTAATAAGTATTTTCCCATGACTAGATGAAGATTTCTCATCAGAGCTGAATTCTGATCCAAAGAGCCATGGGGGGAAATGTTTGGCTTCTGTGAATGGTTTCGACACAAAGCCTTTGTTCCAGGCCCCTCTCTGCATCAAGGATGTCACTGGATTCCATCCCTGTGTGAGAAGTTTCAGTGAAGGGGGAAGAATGGGCTCTGGGGCGGGGGGGAACCGTCCGGAACCCCATCCTTTCCCTCCACTTTCTAGCTCAGTGACCAAGTCAGCTGGCGTTGCTGGCCTCTGCAGCTTCCCCCATGAGGGGTGATCAGATGTCATCTCCCTGACCAGTGGCTGGTCACCTCACTTGCTCTTGGGATGCTCCACACTCATTCACTTCCTCACCCCGAGGACATCCATAAAGATAGCAGCCTGTCTCAGGGAGGGCGTGGGGTTGGCGTGGAGGACAGACTTAGTCCTGGCCTCCAGGATACTCTTTGCAAAAGGCATGATCCTTTAGGTCTCCTCCGTACACAGGGAGAGGTAAAGAGAAGGCACGATCTGTAATCCCTAATATTAGATGTGACCCGGCCCAATCCTCTCATCAGAGGGAGAGTTCAGCCTATGTGCTCAGGGTCTTGCTGGAGACAGCCCGCTCTTGAACCCTGTGACAGGCGATAATTTGTGCACTGAGTCTATTGCTGATTGTTTTAAACTATGTTTCTTATTTTTGCTCATTTTTTACCACCCTCGAAAGTGTTTCTCAAAGTGTGTTCTGTGAAGTGTGGTAGCATGGAAGGGTTAAAGGTCATGGTTGGAAGGGCTTCAGGAACTGAGTGAGTCAGTCCCACACTGGCTTTAGAAAATGAGGTGATTTCTCCTGCCTCAAAGGATTAATGGGCAGCACATTCCACGGAACTGTCAAGGGCAAGCTGGGGGATGTTTCATGCATCTGTTTTCCAGAATCATCTTGCAGGATAGACACAAAACATAGTTTGGGAAAGTGTTCTGGGATTGCATTGCCCTTTTACAGTTAAGCTTCTCTAATTCAAACAAAATTGCTGAAAATACCATCTGAATGACAAACTGTTTCTAAAGGAAATGATCATTATTATTAAAGAACACACAAAGTGTGTTAGAGTTGGAAAGCCAGATGGGCTCATCCGATTAATAAAGATCCTTCCTAATTAGAAACGTGTTTGGTCTTTGAGGAACTAAAAGTAATTTGCTAGTGTCTTCAGAAGATGGGACGTGCTCTCAGCAATTACAGCTTATACTGCTTGTGTCTGAGAAGCAGCTCATCACCCAGTAGTCCTTCTTTCATTCTTCCTGTTACTCACAGAGTCCCCAAACCCCAGACATTTCCCAGACTCTCTTGTGGACAGATGTGGGCACAAGACTGTGTCCTGACAGACGGAATCGACCAGCATAGCATGTGCAAGTCCACACTGGATCCTTCAAAGGAAGCCGCTGGCCCTGTGTGTTCTCCTTCCCTCTCCACTGCCTGGAATGCAAATGAGGCAGGCAGCGCTGGGCAGCTTTTGTGGGTGGCAGAGGCACCACTCACAGGCTAGTGGAGCAAGACATTGGAAGGAGCTGGGTGCCCAGATGGCTACTTGACTTTTATCACTTACATCTCCATCCAGTCTTAGCACATGGTTTCCCAGCTCAAGTCTGAATCTTCTGGATGCTGGTGGCTGTATGTGGCCACACTATCAATTTGTGTCCCGCGGGCTGTGAGCATAAAAGGTAATTGCAACTTCCAGGTTATGAAAAAGGGAATTACACTTCTCCACTCTCTCTTTTCCAGCCAGGAAGACAGATGTGGTGCGAGGGGTAGGGCGGGATGCATCTCCAGCCAGACACACAGTGCCCAGTGCCTGGACCATTTAGGGACCAAAGTCATCCTACTCCACGGGGCTGCCTACCCATGTGGACTTAAACGTGCATGCATGCATGCTCAGTCGCTTCAGTTGTATCTCACACTTTGTGATCCTATGGACTGTAGCTCACCAGGTTCCTCTGTCCATGGGATTCTCCAGGCAAGAATCCTGGATTGGGTTGCTGTGCCCTCCTCCAGGGGATCTTCCCCATCCAGGGATTGAACCCTCGTGTCTTGCGTCTCCTGCATTGGCAGGCAGGTACTTTACCACTAGAGTCACCTGGGAAGCCCTACTTATATGTGAAAGGGAATCAAACTTTTATGTTATGTAGGCTGCTCTTATTTGTTCTCTTTTAAAACAACCAGGCCTGTATCTTTTTGGGGGGGGGGCATGCCACATGGTATGTGGGAACTTAGGGCCACCACCAGGGATTGAACACGTGCCCCCTGCATTGGAAGTGTGGAGTTTTAACCACTGGATCACCAGGGACCCCAGGTCTGTATCTTAATTAAGATACCTTCCTTTAGGGGACATATGAATACCTGTGGCTGATTCATGTTGATTTATGGCAGAAACCAGCACAATATTGTAAAGCCAATATCTTGCAATAAAAAAGTAAAAAAATGAAATGCCTTCCCTTATCCTCCACACAGTTTAAGATTATTTTAAAGTTGTTCTCTCTGTATCCTTTGAGTCTGGCTTATGGATATTAATACACTTGCTTGAAACCATGAAAAAAAATCACCTCCTGTCTCTGGGATCTTGACAGTGGTGCCGTCTTCCTCTTCTTCTTCTTTTTTACTGTCTTTTTGCACTTCAACTCAAAGCATATATCAAACATATTTTAAAAATCTTACTCAGGCCTCCTTTGCATGAAGCATGCATTTCAATCAGTATAAACCGTCTCTGTAAGCACAACCTCAGTTGGATCATGTACTTCCCTTTCCTATTTGCTTTTTAATTTTTTTTTTTTTCTGCTAGGTCTCAGAAGAGCTTTAAAGGCTACAAACTCGAGCCAAGCACTAATGAGGGTCCATTTGAATGTTTCTTCCTCTGTTTTTCAGCCAGCTTTTCATTCTTGCTAATGAAAGCTGATGTAGTGCTTTCCTCTAATAACTGGTTCATATTCCTTGAATTCTTTTCTTGGCTTGTGAAAGGGGGTTGCAACTGCTGATAGCTCATAAATGGCTTTGCCTTTCGATTTTATTCTTCCTTTATGTACATAATTTACCCCAAGCCAGTTTTCATCCTAACTGCTCCCCTTGCTTTCTGCATCTTTCAAATTAGAGGCAATTCTAGTGTCCTTCTTTCAAGGGTACACATTGCAAAGTATGATGTCGATGGAAGTATTTTGAGGTCAGGCTGTGTTTCCACAATTCTCGGCAGGACTCAGCAGTGTTTAGAGACAATGGCATGATTCCCAAGCCAGTGGAGACCTTGTTTACCATAGAAAATCAGGAAGTCTAATTTCAACCACAAAACTGTTCCCTCCTGCCTTCTATTTAGCAGTGCAGGCAAGAACCATCACTTGGAAGACCTGCTCAAGCTCACCCATTTTGCCCAATGAGCTTCTCAACCAGACACGAGTTGGGTTTCTCCTTGAGCCCTGACCTGCACTCGGGTGGTCTGGTTCAGCTTTTTGGTTATTTTGTGTGCAGAATATATTGTTTGGAGCATCAGTGTTCCACTTCCAACAGATATATAAGCTTTTCTCCAGGTACAAAAGTACCAGCCTTGGTTTCATTTTTTTCAAATGCACTTGCTACAGTCACATTGTCCAGCATGCTGTGATTCCTGGACCCTCCTTTGGGACGGAGGGCTTGTGTCCCCAGCTGCTAGCCACCCTGCTGCCTGGCAATCCCCAGCCATTCGTGGGGAGGGAGGAAGCTTTGCCATCTCCACTCTGGGCAGGCAAAGATTTCTGGGCTCGTTCTGAAGCCCCAAGGTTATGACTGTGTTTGCTGTGTTTGCTGGTTTCCCCTTCTCTCCTTTTTGGCTGGCCAGCGCCAGCAGCACTTGGGGTTCCCCTTCCCCGATCGCAGCCTTTCTTCCCTCCTTCCTGCAAACATGGGCAATGGCGAGTTCCCTTCCTCACCCCGACTGTCCTGCCTCCCTCTGGTGCCCAGCATGATTCCCGGAGTATTCTGCAGCCAGACTGACAGCCTGGAGCTTGTTTTCAAGCAAAGGGCCATCTTGATGTTTGCACACCCTTGAGGGTGTGTACCTCTCAGGGGAACTCATCTCTGAGGAGGGACTCTTTGTCTGCCCTGTTTCCACATCTGTGTTCATTTTTAAAGGTATTTTTGATGTTACTGTGGAATAGATAAAATGTTCACCCGTGCATCGCCACATGCCTGCTCCCTCAGGCTCTGGAGAGTTCCGGATGCTGTCACACTGGGTTTATTGGCAGTCACACTTCTGTTCGCCTTTGCGGCATCGCTGGCCAGTCTCCAGAACCATTCGAAAGCCTTCCCAGTGCACTGGTGAGGTCCACCCTGCTGGGCGCCCAGTGCGCATTATTCACCAGACCTGTATTTATGTTGAAACCTAAATCCAGAGCTCAAACTCTTAACCATGAGCCACCCTCTCCAGGAACCACCCTCCGTGGAGCTCTCAGAGCACAGACTCTTGTTACAAGTAACTGAAAGTAAAAGCCACCAGAATGTAGCCAGTTTCTCTTTGCCCTTTGGCGCTCTCCCAGCTCTGTTTCCCTTCGTGCCCTCCTCGTTTATGTGGGGACTTGAGGTTGCTTCTGGCTCTCCTTTCACGCTTAGCTCAAGATTGTACCCCCGGGGCCACAGAGAGGATCCAGGATTGAGGATCAGGGCTTGCTCCCCGAGAGAAACAGAGAGACTTAGTGGCCAGCGTGCTGGCCCAAGAGAGCACCACTGCTGACTGTCCTTCTGGATCTACACCTGTGTCCTCACCTGTGCAGGGAGAGGTCTGAACACAGTGGTCTGCAGGTCTGGTACCTCTCTGTGTCACCACACTCACAGCTGGTGTTGCCTTTTCCCTCCAAAGGTTGGCCCTCCAACTGATGAAAATCTCCAGGCTGTTTAGGGAGGATGTTTAAGTGCTATTTAGTAGCAAAACAAAAATAAGTGAGTGGATGTAAAAATCAACATTCAGCCTGAGCTGGTAATATTCAGAAGTGGGCTGTTGTTCTAAGAACATTTATAGCCTGAATCACAGGCTTTGTCTGGGGGTCACAGGGGCTGGTGGGGATGAAGTGTTGTTATGTGGATAGGGTAGTCTGAGAAGGTCTCAACCCATTTTTTATTTGAAAGCTATCTTAAGTATCCAGAGAAGTTGCAAGTACAAAATTAGCACCTTTTGTTCCTGAGCTGTCTGAGAGTAAGTTTTGGATCTGATGCCCTCGTAACCACACACAATTAATGAAACCAGGAAACGTGCATGGACAGTGCTAACACTCATTTGTCCTTGGATCCCATTCCAGTGTATCCTGTGGCCCCAGGAATGTGCTCTGCAGCAAAAGGGCTCAGTTCAGTACCACAGATCAGGGCTGCCTTTGGCTCCCAGGTACTGTTAACCATCTTGCCTGTGACATCTCCTGGGGCTTGCCTGGCTTGCCCAACCTCAGCACTTTTGAGGAGGACAGTTCAGTTCAGTTGCTCAATCGTGTCTGACTTTTTGTGACCCCATGAGTCCCAGCACACCAGGCCTCCCTGTCCGTCACCAACTCCTGGAGTTTACTCAAACTCATATCCATTGAGTCGATGATGCCATCCAGCCATCTCATCCTCTCTCGTCCCCTTCTCTTCCCACCGCCAATCCCTCCCAGCATCAGGGTCTTTTCCAATGAGTCAACTCTTCGCATGAGGTGGCCAAAGTATTGGAGTTTCAGCTTTAGCATCAGTCCTTCTAATGAACACCCAGGATTGATCTCCTTTAGAATGGACTGGTTGGATCTCCTTGCAGTCCAAGGGACTCTCAAGAGTCTTCTCCAATACCACAGTTCAAAAGCATCAATTCTTCGGCACTCAGCTTTCTTCACAGTCCAACTCTCACATCCATACATGACCACTGGAAAAACCATAGCCTTGACTAGACAGACCTTTGTTGGCAAAGTAATGTCTCTGCTTTTGAATATGCTGTCTAGGTTGGTCATAACTTTGCTTCCATGGAGTAAGCATCTTTTAATTTCATGGCTGCAATCACCATCTGCAGTGGTTTTGGAGCCCAGAAAAACAAAGTCTGACACTGTTTCCCCACCTGTTTGCCATGAAGTGATGGCACCAGATGCCATGATCTTCGTTTTCTGAGTATTGAGCTTTAAGCCAACTTTTTCACTCTCCTTTTTCACTTTCAGCAAGAGGCTTTTTAGTTCCTCTTCACTTTCTGCCATAAGGGTGGTGTCATCTGCATATCTGAGGTTATTGATATTTCTCCCGGCAATCTTGATTCCAGCTTGTGCTTCTTCCAGCCCAGCGTTTCTCATGATGTACTCTGCATAGAAGTTAAATAAGCAGGGTGACAATATACAGCCTTGACGTACTCCTTTTCCTATTTGACAGTTATAACAGGTGCCCCAGTTTGGGTTTGCCTGATATTTCCTTAGGATTAGATTCAGACTATTCATTGTTGGGCAGGAATATCTCAGAAGTGATACTGGTTCTTATTTCAGCCTATCAGAGTGTGGGCAGTTTTGACCCACCCATTTCTAATGGTAGAATATGGTGAGGATTTGGTGCTCAACTAGTTGGTCACCCATCCATCCATCCACCCATCCATCCATCCATCTCATGCTCAGAGCAGTGCCTTGCATTGCTGTTTGTCACATGTGTAGTAGAACTGTGCACTTCTCCATTGGGACATGACTGAGGGGAGAGTGGGAGGAGGTTATATGGCACTTGGACACATTCTATACTTGATGACCTAGTATAGAAGCTGTGGGCTTTCAAATCACAGAACAGATGCTGTCCACAATTTATGTGTTCAGAAATAAGCAAGTTTATCCACATTCTATGAGGGTTAAGTGGCTTTAAAAAAGGACAGAATAACTTTAACAAATAATACGCTCTCAGATTGTCAATATATGGTTCCTTCCAATTGATTCTTACTTGTAGCAAAAATGTAGATAGCCATTGGATTTTTTTTTTTCTTCAAGAAAAAGAGATTGTGCCTTGGTTTGAAATTTTAGAGTGTTCTTCCCAGGAATGGAAAAGCTGAATCTAACATAAGTCCTGGACTCTGAGATGGAGGGCAACCAGCAGGAGCCCAAACCATGAATTAACTTTCAAAGAAAAACATTTCCAACAGATCCAATGAGATATTCATTTATTGTCAAATGATAGCCCCACAGGGAAATCTGCCATTTCATCTCCTAAAATAAGATTTCTAGGACTCCTCAGTTTCTGGCATTCACTGATCAAACCAGCAATTTTTTTGAGTATTTGGCTAAACTCCTGGAAAGTTATACAAGTGTACAATTTGAAATGAGACAATATGATTGATCTAAAGGCCAGAGTAAAACACAAGGAACGGATTGTCTTTTAAGGGTGGACTGAAGCAAGTTCTTCTGTTACTGGTACTATATTGAAGCAAGAAATGCTAAAGTTACTGGGCACGAGAGAAATAAAAGTTGTATTCCACCGCCATGTCAAATGAATTGGAAATGGGTCTGTCTCCTAAATACGATCCCTTTGTGACTCCACCTTTGGCAGCAGATCAAGAAAGCAAGGTTCTGGCCCAACACCACGCCTGAGGCTTGGTAGGCAGGCAAAACACCCCCCAATCGGTTCATGCATCTTCAGGGATGAGGGCAGGAAAACTATTTTTTATACATTGTGGAGCACTTGGAGTAAGCTCCGGGAGTAAGCACTTGGAGTTAGCTCTGGGAGTTGGTGATGGACAGGGAAGCCTGGCATGCTGCAGTCTATGGAGTCACAAAGAGTCGGACACGACTGAGCAACTGAACTGAACTGGAGCACTTGGTCTCCTGTTCTTGTGTACAAACAGCTAACAAAGCCCACAGCTGGGATGCTTATAAGGGGCTGGTCCTTTGCTTGCTGTAATCAGACATTTGAGGGAGCAGCATCTGAGCATGTGCAACATATATGTACAGATGCCAAATTACAAGGGACAGTATAAGTGCCCAAAGTAAAGGATAAAGTCACGCTGGGGAGGGAACGCCTATTACCGGTTGTAGATTTGGGGATCTACCTTGTGGAGAAAGTAACATGGAGAGTGTCATTGGACTTTGGGGCCATCTGTCCATATCCTGCTCCTGTTTCTTGACCATCTCCTCCCCTGAGAGATGGGCTTTTGGCTTCCATCTTCATTTTTTGAGACCCAACTCCCTGGCTAAGAGGCATCAAGCAGGGGATGAAGGCAACGTGCCAGTGACACGTGAGAGCCCCTTATTGGGCCCCAGAGCTGGCCTCCTGAGCATGACTTTCCAATGGCTCCCCAACTCCACAAGACACCCCAGGGTTCTTCTTGTAAATCTCCCCTGCTGCTGAAGTTCGCTTCAAGTTGAATCCTGTTTCCTGCCAGCAAGAATCAAAGCTTAAGTCCAAGAGGAGAGAGGACCAGCTAGCATCTCCATCTGTGTGACAAGCACTGCCCTTTTCATCCATTCGTTTGTTTACTGCTTCATGAAGCTGCTCTTATTACTTCCATCTTTAAAATGCAGAAAACAGAGCTTGCCAGATTAGAACAATTAAAGTTCCGCCAGGGAGAGGCAGCAGAGAAATGCAGCCCCTGGCTCAGAAACCGCGTGTCATCCATCTGCATCTTCTGAGTAGCAGGTTGGGGAGGGCTGGAGGAAGTTGTTTACCAAATGCCACCAACTCAAGGAACATACAGGTGACCTGTTCTGCTTTCTTGTTTTTGGTAGATTGGCCTTGAGTTTTCTTTCTTCTTCATTTGTTCTTTTTTTTTTTTTTCCTATTGTACCAGTATTTTCCAAAAGTTCCCCCAGAGTCTTCCCTGGTGGCTCAGACAGTAAAGCATCTGCCTACAATGTGGGAGACCTGGGTTCAATACCTGGGTCGGGAAAATCTCCTGCAGAAGGAAATGGCAACCCACTCCAGTATTCTTGCCTGGAAAATCCCATGGATGGAGGAACCTGGTAAGCTACAGTCCATGGGGTCGCAAAGAGTCAGACATGACTGAGCAACTTCACTCACTCACTTCCCCAGAGTCAGGCTGTGTATCAGGCTTTGGAATTGCAACAGTGACCAAAATACTGACCTTTCAGAACTTAGGGCAGAGGTGAGATGATGGATCGGTGTAAGGTCACCCAGTGCTACAGAAAAGGCTCGGAGGGCCCAGAAGGAGAGGATTGCAGGAAGCTGGGAGGGACCGGGGCAGAATGGCACAGGCAAGAGCCAGATCTCCGAGCTCTGAAGACTTGGGACCCCCAGACAGTGTGGCTGGGATGGACCCCACCTCCCCCAGGCCTGACCTGCCCAGCCCTGCCACTCAGATGAGCTGTCCTCGGCCCTTGGGGGCCAGTGGGGTTACAGAAGTGCCACAGCTGGCCATGGTCCATGCCGTCTCTGAGCCACATCCTGCTCTCAGCTCCCAAGGGCTTTATTCAGACCCGTTCCTGGGCTTCTAGGGGCAGTTCCCATCTCCTGCTTGGCTCCTGGACTTCAGCTTGGACTCTGCCTGCTGTGTCACTTCTCACAAGCTTCAGAACTCCAGCTCCCAAGGCGTGGAGCTAGGTGCCCTTTTCCTTCATCTGATTCTGCTCAGAGTGCACTGGGTCCTACTCCAGCGTAGACAGCCTCAGCCCACCTGACTACCCTTTTCAGCCTCTGGTTCTCACACCCACCAGGATGGTCACCTCACCCCCACCCAGTTCAGAATGACCCCACCGGCCAGTTGGGTATCTCTGCTCTGGGGTGGCTCTTGGCTGGGCCCCGGCCCCTGAAGCTTGAGTGAATCTCAGGACACCTCACAGCTATGGCAACCGGGTGATGACCCACCTCTGAGCCCACTTCACAGACAGAGCTGGAGAAGGCACCCAGCTGGTGTGGGGTCAGACGGGAAGCTCTGTGCCTTTGTGGCTGGATCAGCGTGAGTCATGTAAGGAGCTCTGTCTTATCCTGCACCATCACCAACGCACTTCCAGCTTTCATGACCAGCCCTAGCGCACCACCAGTCACAGGCTCCTGATACTCAGTAAGGGAAAAGGGAGTCTGAATCAGAAGAGAAGCCAATCCTCTGAGCTGCGGGGACACGTAAGCGTCCACTCTGGCCCCGGCACCTGGTGACCATGTGTGGTGCGTCTCCTCAAGGCAACCGCAGGCTGGTGGGGGAAGGGTCTGTTGGTCCCATTTGTTGTGTCACCAGGAACCTTGGAGCCTCCGAGAATGGTGCACACTTCCTTCTCTGACTCACAGACCAGAGGACCGGCTGGGGCTCATCTCTGCTTGGCTGGCTTTGACTGGTTCAGCTGAGTTGGCCTGCAGGCTGCACTCGGGGCTGGAATCAGCTCCACTGGCTGAACACAGCCTCCCAAGGATGGGAAAGGTACCCCACCTACTCTGATGGGGATTCTGCTCAAACCCTGGGGAGAAGGTCCACCACAGACACACCAGGTCAGCAGAATGCCACCAGGACACGAAGGCCTAAGTGCGCAACTCAGGGAGGGTCAGTGGCTGTTCTTTGCTGTCACCATGCAGCTTTTGAAATCTAGGTATGATGGAGCCCAGGACAGAAGTCCTGGGCAGGAAGTACAGGGGACCTTCTCACCAGCTTACGTCACAGCATCAGCAGGAATTCTGATGTGTGTCGAGAGAGGGAAGCGCCGACTGACGCTAAGGCAGAACTTTAAATGTCAACACTGACGGCTTTCATCACCTCTTGTTTATTTAGTTCCAACTAAATCTGACCTGCCAGATCCTCTTTTCCATGAGGGAAGAGAATTCCAAATTTAGTCTAGAGGGGAAAACAGCTCATGCTATACAGCTCCAAAGAGAAGAGATGAGATTTTCTGACCACTTTTCTCAAGATGCTGATGTTCAGTATTTCACTCCAGGCCACTTAAAAGTATTTAAACCAGACATCCTTCCCCAGTTTGCCACCTACTTGGCCCCTGGTGAGGAAGAAAGCATCTTATGTGGCCAAGTGGTTTTGTCAGCATGAATCCAAATTTACCAAAGGATGGATGTGACCACAAAAGGAAGTTTCACTGACTTTCATTCCCACTTACCCCAGGCCATTGACCTGTCAGGAATACTGCTGAGTAATTAGAAATGAATCAGAAAGTCTTTGAAAACAACGGGTTTCCCCCATAGAGCTCCCAGGAGATGTCACTAACAATAAGATCAATGCTAGTAGCTGACATTCTAAGCTGTGTGAGGGTGTCTCAGCACATGGTCCCCATCATCTTCATGACAAAGCTTATGGGAGGTACTTTTATTGTTCCCACTTCATAGATGAGGCAACTGAGGCCCAGGAGGCTGAGATCATGGTCGCACATGACCTGCTGGGAGGTGAAGAGATTCTGAACAGAGCTTTTCTCATGGAGGTCAGGATGCTTTCCTCCTGAAGGTCAAGACAGCAAGTCCATCCCTCTGAAAGGGGTGAGACCCCCAGTCTTTGTGAGCACTAACCTCACAGCAACATGAAGGGGGCTGGGCCAGCTCCCCCAGCCTCAAATCAAGGCTTCTGAAGACAGGGGCTCTATGACTGTCAGGCTGAGTAAGGATCCTCCAAGATATCTATGTCCTAAAACCTGTGGTTATCACCTGCCTTGGCAATATTTTTGCAGATGTAATTAAGGATCTTGACAAGAAGATGTGTTCCTGGATTTATGTAGATGGGTCCCCAATGCAATCATAAGCTTCTTTACAAGAGGGAAGCCAGAGGGAGGCCATGTGACCACGGAGGCAGAGATTGGAGAATGTGGCCACAAGCCAAGGGGTACCAGCAACCCCCAGAAGCTGGAAGAAGCAAGAAATGGACTCTCCCCAAGCACTGGGCTGGGGCAAGCTGGTGAGGATCATGGTCCTGCCAACCCTTGATTCCAGTCCAGTGAAACTGATTTTGAATTTCTGGTCTCCAGAACTGTGAGAGAATAAATCTGCATTATCTTAAGCTGCAAGGTTTGTGGCAGTTTATTACAGCCACCACAGGAAACTAATACACGCTTGTAAAAGAGATTCTAATATCCTTTTATTCAGCAAGCATCCACCAAAGGCTGGATGTGTTCCAGGATCTAATGATCAGAAATGAGTGAAGCTTCACTCCTGTGTCTCCCTGATGAGGTAGGGCAGAGATCTAGGGAGAGAGAGAGAGACAGCCTGGTGCAGAGGGGAGCAGACCTCTATAGAAGGGACTCCTGAATTTCCACTGTCACATCTGCAGAGAGATGGTATTTGGATTACAAACCTGGGCTTGAGGCTGAATTCTATCACCCAGAAGCTGTGTGACTTGGTTCCACTAAATGCACTTATTGAATCTGTACAATAGGATTATATAACTGTCTTACAGAGCTTCAGATTGTTGAACAAAGAACAATTCCAGAAGGGAGCCTCACCCAGGGCAGGTGCTCAGCAAACCTATGGGCTCGAATGTTCATACCCACACGATGTGACCTGGGCCACCATACATGGGATGAGGGTGGAGCCAGTGCCTCTGAACCAGAAAGTTTAGCCTTAGTAATTTACTTCTTTGTCAAGTCCCCCAAAGTCCTGGGGGATGTTACAACTTCTGTCATTAACACCTAAGGGTGGCGGACCAGCCACTGCCCTCCCAGCAACCAGGACAAAGACACTGGGCACCTGAGATGAGCCAGGCAGTTACAGATGAAGACAAGATTAAACGGCTGGATATGCTGCCCCCTGCAATATCACAGCAGCTGGTAGTGAAAGCCAGGCCACTTTAGGGTCTCTGGAGTTAGGGTCTCTAGAAGGGTATTGAGGGACTTTAAGAAGAAATCATTTTCCCATCACTTTGGTTGCCTGAGGTAACCAAGAAAATTGGCCACATATGAATGTCATGGGCCAGGAGTCAAGGTGATGGCAGAGAAAGAAAGAGAGGGCCCTGGCCCCAGCTGGGTGGCACCCCACTGGGATGGACGGCAGCAACGAGCAAGGCAGGGAAGTGAGGGTCCTGTGTTCAGCTTGTAAATGCTCTTAGAGCTGAGATTCCGTGAGTGTTTCCAAGCCAAGGAGATCAACAGTCCCCGGCAGGAGACGGCTCCGAGCATGCTCGTGTCACATTTCAGCCACACAGAGGGCCCCAGGCAATGTGTGCCAGAGACACAAGCACCATGGTTGTGGTTCAGCAAAATGCTTTCACATGCAATACACATCCCCAGGCAGTGCATCCCTGGTGGTGGCACCTGGCAGGGTCCTGGTGGGGGTGGTCACAGAAAGCCTTCTGCAGGGAAAGGACATCACTCAAGTGGACATTTCTACAGGATGACCCTTGGGCTGGAAAGGACAGAAGGCAGAGTTTCCCAGAATCATAGTCCAGTATCTACTATTGGACTCTTGTTAGATGGGCTGCCATGATTCCTTGGGTCCAGGTAGCAGCTCCTGATGGTCAGTCACTAGGAAAGAGGGGTCAAGGCTCCAGCTGAAAGTCTAGCTCTCAAGAACCTCCCTGCCCCCAGGAAGATATGATGGGAGAGGAGGTCTTGGAGGGAGGAGGCTGATGAGATGAATCCCAAGCACACAGGAAGATCCCCTGCAGAGCTCAGGGACCCAAATCCCCCATGTGCAAACTGACTGAGATATGGAAGGCCTTCTGGTGGATTGAGACCAGATCTAGGCTGGGAAAGGCAAGTCAGCTGCAGAATTTTCATCCTACCTTTTGCATGTCCATAGGAGTCATCATTAGTCAATCGTAGCAATCAATCAGTCCTTCCAGCTTGGCCCCTCACAGCCTCAGAATCCTTCTTAACACAGTGCCTCCCGCCCTGTTGCCCAGGGAGCTATCCATGGTGCTGCCACAACCCCTGCCCTCAGGTTTCACTCACTGGGGTTGCCTCCCAGCTCTTCTTGCAGCTGGGATCTGCCTTGACTCGTCCCTTCTGTGTGATTTCATCACATCCTGTCCTGACAACTGCCTTGTTCTGAGCCTTTCACCTGAGTCCTGCACCCCCATCTCAGACTGTTCATCGGGCCTCTCATGAAATTTCTGCCCTTGTTCTTCAGGGCTGCTAGACACATGTGGCCCCTTACCCACAAAGACAAGATTCTCTGTTAACAAAACTCCAGTGGGAATGGGGGCCCACAGTTCCATCTGGGCAGCTGCCACTCAGGTCAGAGCTCCAGCTGCATGGCCCGTTGACTAGCCCTGGATCACACAGAATTCTGGTGCGGGTCTGTGTCACATGTCCCCTGCCCCATCCTCAGCAGGACCTGGTGAGGCTGCATGTAGAGGTCATCCCAGCCCGGAGCGGCAGCTTCTGTTTTCTCCCTTCGCTCTGTAGCTTCTACGGATGGGCCTGAACTTCTGTCTCTGCTGCTGGTCTCTCCTTGCATCACACTGGACTCTGAGTGCTGCACAGGCAGGCAGGAAATTGTCCAGAGTCCTTTTAGCTGAAAAAGGATGCAATCAGCCCTTTATCTGTTCCTCCTAGGGTCGTTGCAACTCTGCACAGCTTTGTGGGTTTTTTCCCCCTATTTCTGAAACTTGCGCCCCCCCCCAACCCCACTCATGCTTCCAAAAGCTTTTCCATTTTAAGGAAATTAAAATATTTTCAAAGGATTCTGAACTCAGACACTAGGGCCTAAAATGATTTCTAGGGCACCCATGAAATCAAGCTAACACAGAAACAAAACACATAGCGTGGAAGGAAAATAAGCGTATTCTAAGGAATAAGGATCAATCAGCCTTTAACAGCAATTGTGTTCTAAGCAGCCCCGACTTCAGATTCTATTATACAAGCCCAGCAGTGATGCTCCGAAGTGATTATCTAGTAACATAAATCAAGGCTATGGCTACAGGGTTCTGAGAGGTTACAGGTACCCCTCCAGGGGCTAGTGCCTCCTGCAGGGGAGGATGGCAGGCACGGAGCAGGGCAGGCCTTACAGGGCCTCTCAGATCACCACACAACACTAGACAGAAACACTGGGAAGTTTGGAATTGAGTAGATTTGCCAAACCGACCAGGAGGACCAAAAGTAATGGTTTCTGTCCAAGAGAGGGAGGGAAATTCTCCCCGACTTTGCTGAGATCAAGGATGGAGGTTAGGGTGATCTGTCCAGAAAAGATTCCTCCCACGTGTCAAAGCAGACCACAGGGCTCAGTGGTCCCCACCCCAGGGGCTTCTGCTGGGGGAGCTGCTGGCCCTCATTTGAAACTTCCCTTCTAACAGATTCCAACATCTGCAAAGATCCTGCTTTTCAGAGGCCAATTTCTGATCCCACAGGAGAGAGGTTTGCAGGGTTATCAAGCTGATCTCATGCCCTGATGAGTGAGCTGACGGCTCTTTTCACCCCAAGAGTGCCCTGGTTTTATCCAGGAGGATCAAAATGTGGTGACTTTGCGCCTCACAGGCCATCCCAGCCACTCATCACTCATGCTCAAATGGTCCCCACCTGCCCGTGACAAAGAGGGTAAGGCCACACCCCATTTAAGATCCTCCAACACTGAGCTGCCCGTGTGGGTGCTGCCCACCCCCTCCACCCCCTCCCCCTCCACTCCCTCCCCCTCACTCCCCCTCCATCCTCTATTCTGCTCTGGCATCAGGATCCCCCCTCACCTCCCCACACACATCTTGCCTCTTAAAGATTGAGTTCAAATTCACTCACCAGTCGTGTCATCAAAGAGAAAGTTGTAGGGCCTCAATTTTCTAATCTGAGAAATGGGCAGAAGAAATTAATGTGTCTGAATCTCTGATGGTTTGTGGAGGGTAAGCCCTCCACTAACATGGGTTCATTTTCCTCGTCTGTCGAGGACAGTGAAAAATGGGCTCTTTACTTCTGGCCTGGTTTTTTCCTGGCGTTGTCCAAACCAGCATTCTGTGTAGACCATCTCACCAGATCTGCTTTCATCTCCAGGCCTTTCCTTTGCTGTCTGACTCCTTCATCTCCTCACAGAAGAACACAAGCGATACTACTGATAGCACTGGGACAAAGTAAGCCATCGGGACAGAGTAAACCATTGGGAACGTGGATTATTGGGCTGTGCATGTGTGCTAAGTCACTTCAGTTATGTCCGACTCTTTGCAACCCCATGGACTGTAGCTCACCAGGCTCCTCTGTCCATGGGATTCTCCAGGCAAGAGTACTGGAGTGGGTTGCCATGCCCTTCTCCAGGGGATATTCCCGACCCAGGGATCAAACCCAAGTCTCTTGCATTTCCTGCATTGGCAGGCGGGTGTTTTATCAATAGCGCCACCTGGGAAGCCCTTATTAGGCCGAAGTGAAATTTAAATCAGGCCAAATATGGAATCTTGAGCAACAGGTGAGCTTCAGCAGAGCAGGGAAACCTCAGCCTCCAGTGAGAGGGTGGGCCACTTGGGTCTCTCCCCATTCCACCCCAATCCTGGACACTGGACGGTCTCGCCTTCACCCACCCTCCTCTCCTTGCCCTACTCTCTCTTCCCTCTTCTCTGGCCTGCCTCTCTGTGCCTGGTGCTATGGAATGAGATCGTCTGGAGTCTGGACATTCTGGGGCATCTGGAGCAAACCGTACCTGCATGTGTCTCTCTTCTTGTGGCTGCCACCACCCAGCTACTACCCTCCCACCCAGGTTCCCCAGCTGGCCCCCTGGCTCTCACTCCATCTTCACCTGGCATTTCATTTACCCCCAGGAGATGGCTCGACTTATTAGGTGAAGAGTGGACCCCTTCCTTGAACTTGCTGATATGGGGGGCCAGCCATCTCCTCGAGAATAAGCCTGAAATCCTTCCTCAATGTATGGACTGACTCCTGTCGATTTCCAATTTCATAGCTGAAGAAACTCGGGACCAAAGGGGAAGTCTCAGTTCCAAGTTTAACTTACCAATAATGGAACACCAATAAACCCTTTGCTAATGGCTTTGGGTCACACTGTTAAGTCACATCAGACTTTTAAAAAATAATGATGAATATTAAGGAATATTCAAAAGCCAATGAAATGTTAGAACCCTCAGAAAGTGGGCTATAATTGTTGTGGAATAAGCTGGTATCTTCCTGGGACAGAAAAAGAAAGAACTTGAGAACATGCTCACTAAATGGCAGCAGTGAAACTGTCATAAAATTGGCTTCGAGGGAATAAAACTGAAAAGTCTAGGAGGAGAACTGGTTCTGATTAGTCAGAGGACTGTTGTTGATGTTGTTGCTGTGTTTTAATCCCAATTATGAGCTACAGGCCACGACCATTGGAGTTCCCTAAATGCCTCTCTCCACTTACGAGAGCAGTTATTTTGAGCATCCCTCCTTTGGAAATCTGGCACTCAGTGCTGCCAAGCTTGAAGCCCGGGTTCCATCCATCTGTGGTTTCCCAGAGGCTGGGCATCCAGAGACCACAGCTGGAAATCATTAGGCTCTCAAAAGAGCGCTGACCGTGAAATTGCTGGCCACCCTGATTGTTCTAACGCTGACTTTGTCAGTTGCATGAGAAAGAATATTATTCTTTGTGTGTCTTCTCAGGCTCCGATCCCTGTTCAGCTGAGACTGAATCCCCAAGTCGGCAGAAGAGGGGCCCATGCACACGGCAGAAGCCACTCCCGTGAAGTGGGACAGTGACCCAGACTGGAGTCCCAGGGCTGCTGCTCATCTGTCCTGGACCCTGATACCCCCGCCTTTCTGCAGACGGAGCATCCATGTCTACAGGCAGGACCAAGGAGTCCTTTTACCTCACTGGATACAGGAAAAAAAGGAAATGGATGAGATAGAAAGGATGGAGCTGGAGAAGGGGCAGAGCTGGAAATGAGGTTGATGTAGAAACACTCATGGGGTACAGTCAACTCTTTGCTGGGAATAAGCCAAAAGGTGGTGGATTTGAATCCCCAGCAGCCCATGCAAAAACAGAAAGGTGACCAGCACCCAAAGGGACCAGCCCCCAAAGGGACCCCTGAGGTCCCTTAACAGCTCCACTCTGGGGCCACCTTCCCTTCCCCGGGCTGTTTGCACCCTGTCCACCCAGGTCACAGCTCACGTGTAGATGGATCATGACCTGGAACCAGGCCTGCCGCAGGCTTCTCTGGCTAGTGCCTTCCACTCTGTAGATCTGATGTTTTAACCCAAAGTTCTGTGAAAATGGTCATCTGTTGGTGTCCTAGAGATTGTAGGTCTGCTGCCTGGGGCTCCAGGCTGAGGACAGATGGTATGAACCTATCAAACTTGGGCTCTGCCCTCAGGAGACTTGGAACATCTGTGTGTGAAGTCAGGACAAAGTGGACTCAACTTGGTAATGTTAACACGCTAGCTTAGGTTGGGTTGCCCACTCTAGCCAGGTGGGCAGTTGGTTCGGGTGACCCCAGAAGGCATAAGAAAAGTTATAGAAGTGAGTCACGGAAGGAGGCCAATGATGCAGCTTTCCCGTATGCTAAGGGCAGTCACTGCAAAGTACTGTAGCTGGGAAGGAAGGAAAGGGGGTTAAACAAGAGAGGATAACCCTCAGATGTCATTGCAAAGTACTCTAGCTAGGAACAAAGGAAGGAGGGTTAAACAAGAGAGGATAACCCTCAGATGTCATTGCAAAGTACTGTAGCTAGGAACATAGGAAGGAGGGTTAAACAAGAGAGGATAACCCTCAGATACTCTTATCAGCTCTCCAGTCCTTTGTTTAACCACTATGTCCATGGTGGAAAGAGAGGAGAAAAAAACAAAGGCAGTCTCATGCCGTGAGACTGTTGAACAGGAAATGGGAAGATGAGGAGCTGGCCGTGGGTGCTGGCTGTGGGGGGAAAGATCAAAGAGGGTGATTTCTCTGTGAGTGGCCAGTGGCCGGGAGACTCAGCCGGCTGCAGCACATGTAGTCAGCGTCTACCCCTTAGACCCAACCATCACAGCCCCTCGACAAACCAATATTTAAATAAATTAGCTATGATTCTGTGAGTTAAGACAATTCTTTTTTTCAATGCATCCTCATGTGGACTATTTCTTTTTTCTTATCATATTATTGGATGGGAAATGGATTTTTATTTGTACACATTTGGTGAGCATATTGACAGTTTTCGTGTAAGTTGTTTTCATTTACCCCCTTAAGGACATGCACATGATGTCCTTAAGCACACTGTATCTTTTGTTTCTGGTTCTCTGCCCACCAACATCTTTTTTGTGTATTAGTTTGATCCCAGACGCTCTTCTTTTGAGATGGAGTTGCCCACTAGGGAAGGAACACTGCTGGTGGGGAATGTAGACCAAGCTTGGGGACTGGAGTTGAGAACTTGGGCACAGCAGCTTGGCTCTAGTCTCTGGCCACATCTGCAGATTCCAGAACCTGGGCAATTAATTGACCTTTCAAAGCCTAGCTTCTCCATCTATAATGTAGGATAAACATCCCTAGTCTCAGTTTAGGGTTACCTTCACAAGTAAGCCAAGAAAGTACTTGATTTGGTATCTGGTTCCTAACAAGTCTCAGTGAATCAGAGTAACATTCTCATGTATGCAGGAGGATTTTATAAACATGATTAGTATCAGTCATTATCTTTGACCATGATTAATCTTGGCATTTTAAATTAGAGCTAAAAATGGACAAAGAATCGATCAACCATTATTGTAGAGAAAGGAAGACAAACAGAAACTACAAACAAACAAGAGCAAAACAGAAACCCTTCGGATGGACTTTTCATGTCCAAGGAAAGATAGCTTGGCATGCGTGGCTGTGATCACCACACCCACTTAGCACCCAGTTTCCCTAAAGCCCAGTCCAGTGGCATCTTAGCCCAAGCTTCTTTGACTGTCTCCCTGATGACTTTTTCTGGTCTCCAAAGCATGCTCACTTGTGAGCTGGGCAGGAGGAAAGTCTGGTAAAGCACACTGCAGCCCACAGAGTTGAGTCTGTGGGTAAATGTCACTGCTTCTTCTCCCCCAGGTGGGGTGACTTGGAGCATGGTCTACACCATTTCCCATGGGTCTCCCTCAGAAGGAGCTGCACGTCTCCATCAGAGTCTTCTGACCATTGACACAACTTGTCCTGGCATCCTTCTCTGTTCTGCCTCGCCTGCCCATGCCTCCATCACACTGAGGGTCATGGGAGCATCTCTCACATTCCAAACTTGCACCCAAATCCTTAGCTGAGGGGCTTCCTTTGGGGAGAAGCCAAACTAAGGAAGATATCTTGTTCCATGAAAATATTCAGGTGACCACTAAAGATCTGGATTAAGACTAAGAAATATTTCTTTTCTGCTCAAATAGAAAAAAAAAAAAAAAACCAAAAAACTAATTTAGGTTGTTTTTGCTTTGGGTTGTTTTGTATAATGTTAAGATCACATGTTGTGCATGGCAGAGTAACTCTACTCAAAATCCACATTCTGTAACATACTAGTTAGTTCTGCGACATTTGGGTAATCAGTATGAGAGGGAACAGGGTGCTTGTTATCGAGTGATTCTTTTGGATTTTTAAAATCATCTCTGTGAAGGTATAATTTGCATACAATAAACGCATACTTGCTAGTTATACGGTGTGATGAGTTTTGACAAACACATACCTCTATGTAAACATGACCCTGATAAAACTAACACATCCATAACCTCAAAGCCCTTATGTCATTTGCAGTAAACCTTCACCCCATCCCTATACCAGAAGATCCCTAACCTGCTTTCTATCTCAATAGTTCAATGAATGTTTGATTTGGGGACATGATTAAAGGCTGATTTCAGTCAAATAGATTACAACAGTCTTTAGGGGGAAATCGTTTATTATGCTCTATCATTTTGCATCAAAATTAGCTGTATCCATCACTTTTTTGAATGATGAAGAAGAAAAAGGCAGAGTCAGAACTGATGGGTGTTCTCAGATCCAACAAGGTGAAAGATGAGAGGGAAGGGCAAATAAAAGGTGGAATCAATTTGAAATTTGGAATGACTCCTGCTGTGAAAGTTCTAGAAAAACAAATCTGAAGCTCATTCATTAAATTAAAGAAAACACCTTCAATTGTAACTTGAACTTCGTTCCAATTGTTGGAACTTTCACAGTCATGTTGAATCAAGGCCAAACCTTCAACATCTTATCCGAGTTAAGCCCCAGGAAGCAGAGTCCAGGAGGAAGTCCATGAACTGGTCTCTGACACAACTATTGCTCAACAAACATTTACAGGGTTTCCTCTTTGCTCTAAGGGCCATCCTACACCCTGAACAGACATACAGGCACCTTTGCATGTAGAAGACAGCACATCCCAGTGTAGACAAAAAAGCAAACCAATGCATAACTGAACATGGGGGGAAATTAGTACCAGACAGAGACTGACATAGAAGGCCAAGCTGGAGGTACCATGTTAGCAGACATCTCTGGGCAGGTCACCTTCAAGCTGACTCTGAATGACATAGAATGAGCTAAAATTAATTACAGCACAGTTTATGGGGCATATGACAAGTAGAGAGAACTATCACACAAAGACATTGAAGCTGAAACAAGTAGGACACCTTCCAAAACTCAGCGTTGCCAGATCACAGAATCGGAGGTGGGAGAGTGGTGTGAGATGAGGTGGGGGTGCAGAGAGGGACCAGTCCTGGGCGGGGGGGGGAGCGTTTACTTTATATTCTATGGGAAGCCTTTGGTGGATTTTAAACCGATTTCTATTTACTCTGAAAGACTACGGGGAGCTCAGATTTTGAAGTGGCAAGAGTCAGAAGCTGGAATCTGCTCAGTCACCCAAGTGAGACTTGAAGATGCCTATTGGATCTACAGCACAGACGGAATGGACAGCTTCACAGCTATTTGGACACAAACAAAACAGAACTTTTTAAGATTTCTTTTGATGTGGACCATTTTTAAAGTCTTTATTGAATTTGTTACAATATTGTTCCTGTTTTATGCTTTTGTGTGTATGTGTTTTTTTGTTTGTTTGTTTGTTTTTGGCCAAGAGGCATGTGGGATCTTAGCTTTCCAACCATGGATTGAATCTACATCTCCCATATTGGAAGGTGAAGTTTTAACCACTGGACCACTAGGGAAGTCCCTAAATAGGAATTTTTGTCATCCAGGATAACATTCACACCTTGGTATAAAGAGTATATGAGCTCTAGGAAGAGATAATGTCAGGGATATAGGCTGGGGATTCATCAATAGTTACACGAGGTTTAAATCAATGGACTGGATAAGGTCAGCCAGAAGGACTGTTTGGAGGGACAAGAGAAGGGGCATTCTGCATTCACAGACAAGGAGAGATGAAGGACAGCAAAGGAGAGTAAAAGAGTCTCCAGTGGGGTTGGAGCAACTCAAGGAGATCATGACCCTTGGAAGCCAAATGGTAAACTATTTCAAGAAGTATTTATTTGGAAAAGAAAAATCCAAGAAGAATGTCCATGTTTACTAGTGACCACCATCAACCTGATGACAGAGTTTGAGCCAGACTGGTGCAGCATCAAGCAGCCTTAGCAGAACTGACTTTAGTTAATCCCCATGGCGCCATCTTGATGAACCTCGAAGAGCCTGTGATTCTACGTCTACCTAACACTTTCCTGGTTTTCTGCCTTGCACCACAGTACAAACAATTCTGCTTCAACATTTGCTTAGTTTTCTCCTTTTCTCCACCCTTGTGTCTCTGGAGGAGAGAGGAGATTTGACACAGTTACCATACAGCCAAAGCTTGATTGGCTGCATGATCTCAAGGTTTAGATCTCAAGCACTGGGTTTAGTTAGGCATCCCATGCGTGCACTTGTTGGAGAAAATTTCCTGGGTCAGCCAATAGTCATTCCTGTGTCCTTCTCCATATTTGCTCTTCTAAAAACATTCTCGTATGCAGCCCAGAAACAGAAATATAGGAAGTCATAGGAGAGTATTTTTTGGAAAGTAATTCTAGTTCAGACTTGTAGCATCATTCCAAAACCCTGACATTGTTTTCCTCCTACATTTGCATTTCACTTCTCTAGAGTTAAATCCTTCCAGAATTTTCTCAGAATCTGCTTGGCTTAAAAGATAAATGCCAGGGAAGAACAGATTTTTTTCCCTACCACTTTTTGTTTTTAAGACATGCCCGAGGCAGCCATTAATGAGATCATCAAATTCGTCAGAGTCTCTAGGTTAGAACCTATTCAATTTCCCCGTCCTTTATTATCTTTCGAGGAGAAATATGTTTTCTTTCAGCATCCAGAGTTGATCGTTTGCTTTATTGATGATCCATTAGCTGGTGACACAAGCCCTGTGATGTCATCTCAGAGGAATGCGAACCTCTAGCATAACACTGAGTTTCTCCATCTATATTTGAGCAACTTGGAAACAATTTTGCCAATATGATTCAACTACCAAAAAATTAACAACAAAACATTCCCAGAGTGGCCTCTGCCCTGTGCTTGGCTTTGCCTTGCTTCAGGAATGTAGGAGTCACTGGGCTCCTCTGGAAAGCCAGAAACCATCACATCACCTTGAGCCAGAGAAAGAGGCTGGGGAGAAGGACCCTCCTCTCTCACATGCTTACTCTTCCTCTCCCCTTGCAGACAGCGCCAAGGGCTGAGCTTGGCTCCTCTTCATTCTGTTTCCAAAATGGAGTGCTACTTGCTGTCAGTGGCCATGGATCCAAGGGCAGATTGGAGGACAAGGCTTCTTTGCCCTGCCCTAACTGTTTAACAAAGATCATTGCAGCCTCTGCCTCGTGACACCCAGGGGCCCTTCTCAGTTTTCACCTTCACAGTTCCCTGCAGCACCGGGTGTTCTCCCCCAAGGCCTCTGGCCCCTCTCACTCTCCTGCCAGGACCCCTCCTCTGCCAGTCTGTCCAAGGTCAGTCCCCAAGTTCGTGCCCAAGGGGCCATGTCTTCTTGCACACAAACCCTCAAGGGGATGTTTCCACCCTGAGGCTCCCCCATCTGCCCTGAAGTACTGGTCTCTCTCCACTTTCAAATTCTATGCAAATATCAGCTGAATTCACCAATTATTTAGTCCTTCACTTGCTCTTACATTTCATTAACAGATGAGGATGCCCAAAGGCTGGGGCAGCGGGACATCTTGGACGTGGGTGGAGAAGTCAGCCAATGGCTCATCTCAGCTGCTAAATTGTTATTATTATGACAGGCAGACTCAGCTCAAAAATGATCATGGCTGAACTCAACATCTCTGGCTTTGAACTGCCTGCTTCCCCTGAAGGATCCCCAGGACTCCGGGCCTGAATCCCACGAAACATCGGAAGTCCTGGTGATTCTATTGTCTCTGGGATCAGCCACTTTCCTCCACCCTTGTTTCTGCTGGGTTAGGTTACTCCCAGGTCTTGCCTGAAGTTGGTGACCATGTCCTGTTTTGTTCCTCATTGCGACTTTCGATCTCTTCCACCTGGACTGTGGCTCCCAGAATCTGTCGCTGCCGCCTCCCAGCCCCCACCCTAATGCGCCCCATCAGATCTCAAGGTGGCCACACTGCCTGGCTCTACTGGCACCTTAACACACATGGACCCCTCCCCTGGTGAGCTCTGTCCCACTCCGTCCTTGCCCGGTCCTTAGTCCCTTGCTGACTCCTGCCTGTCCCTCAGGGCCTGAGTTCATACCACTGTCTCTACAAAGTCTCCAATTCCCAAAGGCTGAGCGGAGGGCATCCTTCAGTTTATCTCACCCCAAACTTGCCTAATGTTGCATGGAGTGATGCTGTGGCCTGCCACCCGACCACATGGGACAATGTCTTAATCCCTATTGTCACATGTGCCAGAAACATAGGATATGCTCAGTAAACATTTTCTGAGTTAATTAGTGAGGCGATTTTTTAAGAGAATACCTTGCTGGATATGAAGGCTCAGAGGAGGGTGTGGATTGGAAAGTGAGGGGAGAATTTGGAGGAATAAAAATGTCCCCAGTCTGAGAAGTGAGTTAGATGACCAAGACTTCTTCATCTATATCCCATCCAGTAAGGATCAGATCATCCTTAGGGTCATTCCTGAATATTAAGTACAACGATCTTAAATAGGGACTTCCCTGATAGCTCAGTTGATAAAGAATCTACCTGCAGTGCAAGAGACCTGGGTTTGATCGCTGGGTTGGTAAGATCCCCTGCAGAAAGGAAAGGCTACCCACTCCAGTATTCTGGCCTGGAGGATTCCATGGACTGTATAATCCTTGGGGTCGCAAAGAGTCGGCCGACTGAGCAACTTTCATTTTCAGAGTGGTCAGAGAAAGCTGTAGACACCTGTCCTGTTGATTAACTGACATTCACAAAGTGGGCATCTAAACATTATTTGCAAGTAATCAATTGAGCTCTTAAAATATACCTGCTGGTAGAAACACTCAGCTTTTCTAGGAATTTGGTGTCAGAGTAGATCGAACTGCGGAGAAGGCAATGGCAACCAACTCCAGTATTCTTGCCTGGAAAATCCCACAAACGGAGGAGCCTGGTAGGCTGCAGTCCATGGAGTTGCAAAGAGTTGGACACGACTGAGTGACTTCACTTTCACTTTTCGCTTTCATGCATTGGAGAAGGAAATGGCAACCCACTCCAGTGTTCTTGCCTAGAGAATCCCAGGGACAGAGGAGCCTGGTGGGCTGCCCTCTATGGGGTTGCACAGAGTCGGACATGACTGAAGTGACTCAGCAGCAGCAGCAGCAGCAGCAGACTGAAGTGAAATTAGCTGCCCTGAACTGGAAAAATACCTGGAACAATCTTCATCTACAATAATGAGAATTTAGGAAGAATTAGTGTATTATAAATAAACATATGTTATAAAGTAGTTATAATGTGCCTTTAAAATATGTACAACTATTTTTTAGCTATTTTTTTAGTGCTTTTATTTTTTAACTTTTTATTTTGTATAGGAGTATAGTCAATTAACAATGTTCAACTAGTTAACATAGTTTCAGGTAGACAGCAAAGGGACTCAGCAATACATGTGCACGTATCCATTCTTCCCCAAACTCCGCTCCCACCTAGGCTGCCCCATAACATTGGCAGAATTCCCTGTGCTATACAGTAGGTCCTTGCCGTTATCCATTTTAAGTAAAGCTGTGCATACATGTTGATCCCAAGCTCCCAATCTATCCCCGCCCAACCTTAGCCCTTGGTAACCATAAGTTCATCTCCAGGTCTGTGAGTCTGTTTCTGTTTTATAAATAAGTGACAAGAGCCCTTTTAACCTCTCCTTCATTCAGCTGTCAGACATTCCCTTGACCTCACCCCATTCCGGTTCTCAAAGTTTGATGGTTGCCTTTGATAGGGTGTTGATCCTAGGTCTTTGTGAAAACGTTCCCAGGATGTTGGGTAAGTCTTCGCTCTTCCAAGGATCTGTGTTCCCAGCCAAACACAAACGGCCTGAAACTCTCTCCCTGTGGGGATGTGGGCTTTCACACACAGTTATGGGATGAATCCTGGGGTTTTGGTGACAGGGACGTCAGGGAGCTGACAGCCCTTTGGGAACCCTTAGGTGGTTATTGTGGGGTGTGCGAGCCAGGATGCTTTGATCTCAAGCCTTCATTGTGTCATTAGAGAAACAGGGACTCAGAGAAGATGACTGACGCTCCAGGTCCTCAGTGAGTTGGAGCAGAACCAGAGGCAGGGCTCAGGAGACCACTCTGCCCACTCAGGGCTCTCACCCCCACGACTTGACCTGCTAACCTGCCTTTCTATTCTGTGCTGATGAAGATATCTTCACCTCGACAATCTGTTAGATTAGCACCTCTCAGTTATTGGTGGAATATTTTTAACTTTTCTCTGCTGGATCACTCCCGCCATTGTGTAAACATCCGGTCATTTCTCCCATCTGAGAACCTCTGTCCTAACCCATATTCCCCTCCAGGCACCCCCTGATTTCCTTAGTTTCCTCATTTCCTCCTCCCATTTTCTCCTGAGAAAGCTCGAAGCAGGGATCGTGAGTCACACTCAGATGCACCTGCCGCTCCATCATTCAGCACCTCTCGATTTTACACACTGTCAGGTATGGGTCACAATGCAGCGTCCACACCTCTGAATCCTGGCCAGGGCTGTCCTCCCCTGTGGACCCATCAGCATCCCCTCATCATCCCTAGCCTTAAACACTCCCCACACTTGGCTGCCGGCCTCTTGATTCCCTGTCTCAGTTTGGGTTACCAGTCCCCCTTTCTGTCCATAATCAGCTTTTCTTTGCTCACCTTACTCACTTTCCAGGTGATCTCGTCCAGTCTGATGACTTGGGAAACCACCCGCACGCTGGCGACCCCCCCCCCCCAGTTATGATTCCAGCCTGTGTGTCTCCCCTGAGCTCCAGACTCTTGACCCTCTTGCATGTTACTGGGCACTTGAACTTAACTCCTCCAAAACAGAACCACTTGGCTCCCCTGCCCTCTTTATCTCCCTTTTCTTTGTGGTCCCCATCTCATGGCTGACCTTGAAGTCTCAGAGGCATCCTTCCTCTTCTTTCCTCACACCCCCAGTAGTAAAAGTTGTTGGCTCAATCTTCAAAATATACCAGCATCGAATCCCAGTTGCCACAGGCCAGTCCCCGGTCACCTCCTGCCTGTACCCCCTTCACCGCACACTCTATCCATACTCCACACAGTAGCTAGAGGGACCCCAGGAGGCTTCTGTGCTCTGATTCCCCTGAGGCAGCCATTTCACTCAGAACTGATGCTGGAGTGCCCTGTGAGACCAGGGTCCCATCCTCGGAGCTCACCTCCTGGCCACTGTGCTCCAGCCTCACCAGCCATGTTCCCCATCAAGGGCCTGAGCACCGTGGCCCCTCGATTGAGGCCACACTTGCCCAGATGTCGCTAGAGGTCAAGTCCCTGCCCCTCAGGTCCTGGAGGAAACCTCATCTTCTTAGTGAGGCTTTTCCCAACAGCTTTATTTGAAATGATGGCTGCCACCTCCACCCCATCAGCCCTCCACATCACTCTGCTTTGCGTAAGGAAGCACAAAATCAGAGAGTGGTCCTAATCCCTGCTCTTCTCTTAACTGAACCTACCAGCAATGCAGGCGGGATGCGGGTGGGGGTGTCACATGACCCCTCTGGAGTCTCAGCAGCCTTTGTCCTAAACGGAGAGGTTAGGACTAAATGACCAAGGAATCAAAGTACCCTTTTACCTCTGAGAGCCCACAAGTCTACCAGAAATTTCCGTTTTCAAAATTACTCCATTCTGTTTCTTACAAATTTATTCATACATCAACCCAGCAATTTCGCTGTTAGGCATTTACCCAAGAAAAATGAAAGCATATATCCACGAGAAGCTTTGTACAAGAATGTTAATAGCAACCTTGTTCATAATAGCCCCAAAGTACAAGCCACTCAAATGTCCGTCAACAGGATGTATTCATGGACTTCTACTTGACAGTGGAAAGAAACAAATTGCTGACCCACACACAACTGTGGATAAATTTGACAGGCACACTGAAGTAAAGAATCCCAACTTGCATAGCATGTTTCCACTTGTATGATGCTGTAGGCCTGGCAGAGTTGATGCACTGAAGTCAGGTGGTGGTTATCTTTGGTTGGGTCAGGGGTGCTCAGCTGGGAAGGAGCATCGGCTTGTGTATGGATTGTGAGGGTCCTCGACCTTGTGCCGGGTCCTGAGGGTACACAGGTGCAAACAAACCGCAAAGCTTATCAAACCTACACCAAAGAACTGCGTGTGTTTTTGTATGTCAATTACACTCCCCCTGAGATGTTTTTTAGAACCTCACACCATTTCTAAGCAAAGAGCCTAAATTCAGGATCACAGAGTGTGTTAGACATATAGGGGCAAGCCTCCTTCCCCTGGAAGCACGTACATGGGGTTGTGGGTGCTCCAAGCCTGGACGCAGAGCTGGGTGGCCCCAGAGCCTTAGGCCAGGTTCTGGTTCCGGGCCCAAGCCTGGGTCTTCCGGCATGTTTGAGGTCAGCCTGCTTTCAGGGTCAGAACCATCTCAGTCTGCTGTGAACATGTCGGAGGGAGGTAAACATCATGGCAGGGCTGCAGAATGGACGGGCTGCTTCTCTGAGATGCTTTAGAAACCCAAGGTGAGCACTGTGGACTGTTTTCAGAGAAAAGACCAAATGCAGCTCCAGAATGGATGAAGCAGCTTAGTTGTTCCAAAGTCCAGTCTCAGCTATTGGCGCTCCCAAGTCCCAAAGCTGCCAATGCGCTTTATCTCAATTTTACAAGTGCTAAGTGCTGGGATTTAAAGCCAAGAACAATCTTTTTCGAGGACGAGAAACACATGTTTCCCAATATCAGGACCAAAGCTTATGACCTTCGGGGAGAAGTCTGCACAGCTGCATGATTATCTGGGTAATTCCCCGCTGGGACAGAGATGTAGAGACCAGAGGTATAAATCCTAAACAAATACATACCAATCTGGGTAATTCAAGTAGCACTGAAAAATCCATGGTTTGTCTGAATTCGTCTTCCTGGGAAGTGAGCAGGTTACCTGGAAACAAGCTGCTATGTTTCCACCGACTTTTGGTCAAGGAAATGATCGGGATGCCAGCACCTACAGAGGGAGGGGGTCCTCTACTCACTGGGCAGCATATAAAAGAATAGTTCTGGGGGTTCAGAACATGAGCTGGTTCTCCCACCCGGGCTGTCAGACCCAGTGCTGGTTCCAGTCTCATGTCAATAGAAGTCATTAGCACAGAGTCATAAAACTCACCTCACCAGCTTTATTATATGGCTTATGTTCATTTTAGGGTTTGTTATACGGCTTGTGTTTGTTTTATGGGTTTTTTTTCCTAATTTTAAAACTGATTCATAATCAGTATATTAAAGTTGAAATGGCAACCCCCTCCAGAATTCTTGCTGGGACAATCCCAGGGACAGAGCAGCTTGGTGGGCTACAATCCATAGGATCACCAAGAGTCAATTGAGAAATACAACAACTCAGATTAAAATGAGAATCGCTCAAAATCCTATTGCTCAGAGATGACTTATGTTAACATATCAATGTATGTCTCTGATATACATGTAAATGTATGACACTGCAAAAATGTCTCCACATTGTTCTACTATTCTGTGGTTTATTTTTTCTCTGTGAATATATCATGAGCATTTTCATGCCAATAAATGTTCTCCTAAAAGTAATTTTTCTATAGGTCGCACAGTAGTCCTTAACAATGAATCACAAGTTACCTAATTAAACACCTACTATTAAACCATAGTCCCAGGATGAATGGGAATGGCTACCCATTACAGGATTCTTGCCTGGAGAATTCCACGGACAGAGGAACCTGGTGGGCTACAGTCCATGGAGTCGCAAAGAGTTGGACACTACGGAGCAACACTTTCACTTTCCAGGATGAATCAATACAAAAAAGGAGATCTGTTATTATGAAATGAGTTTTTAAAAATCATGGGCTTAAAAACGAGGTTAAAGTGAAAATTCTAACATTTGACCAACTATAATCAAGAACATCTGGGTAAAGATGGAGGTTAAGACCGGATGTCAAAAACCTTTCCATCTCTAAAACATGACATTATCATCATCATCATCAAATGGGTGAGAACCGTCACTTAGCACTCACCCCTTCCACCATGTGAAGATGCACTCAAATGATGGCCATCTCTGAACCAGGAAGCTGGCTCCCACTAGCCACCAAACCTAACCACCGCTTGATCTTGAATTTCCCAGCCCTCTGTGAAGAATAAATTTCCAGGGGGCTTCCTTGATGGCTCAGTGGTAAAAAAAAAAAAAAAAAAAATCCTCCTGACGATGCAGAAGGCATGGGTTTGATCCCTTATCGAGGTGAAGCCCATGTGCTGAGGAGCAATTAAGCCCGTGCACCGCAGCTACTGAGCCTGTGCTCCAGAGGCCAGGAGCCGCGACTACTGAGACTTTGTGCCACAACTACTGAAGCCCAAGCCCTGTAGAGCCCGTGCTCTGCAACAAGGGAAGAAACCTGGGAAGCAATGAGAAGCCTGCCCACTGCAACTAAGGAGTAGCCCCAGCTTGTCACAACTAGAGAAAAGCTCGAGCACCAACAAAGACTCGGCACAACCCAAAATAAATACACAAAATAATTTTTTTAAAAACAATGAATTTCTATTGTCTGTAAGCCCCACCCCTAGTCTGTGGTGTTTTTGTTACAGAAGCTCTAATGACTGAGATACGTGAGAACAGCTAGTGGACGAAATTCATGCATCAGTTTGCAGAATGGTGAGAGTAACATGGAAACTTACAATGCCATATGTAAAATAAATAGCCAATGGGAGTTGGCTGTATGACTCAGGAAACTCAAACAGGGGCTCTGTGACAATCTAGAGGGATGGGATGGGGAGGGAGATGGGAGGGAGGTTCGGGATGGAGGGGACATGGGTTCACCTATGGCTGATTCTTGTTGATGTTTGACAGAAAACAACAAAATTCTGTAAAGCAATTATCCTTCAATTAAAAAATAAATAAATCAGAAAAAAGAAAGTGCAGGCAACAGTGCCGCCTCTATGACAGATTTTTCGATGGCTCTTGTCCTGGGTATTCCTCATTCTCAACTTGAAGACTTCTGCTTTCATCAAATCTGCCTCTAGTAGGAGGCGTAAGTCCTCTGAGCCTCGCTGGTTTGTTTATGAACCTGGGATGAAATCTCAGCTACAATGAAAGGTTGTGAAAGCACCTAATACACACCTGGTAGGGATTTTTTGGCTCATTGTACTCATGCCGCTGTTGTTGTTCGGTCACTAAGTCCTGTCTGACTCTTTGTGACCCCATGGACTGCAGTACGCCAGGCTTCCCTGTCCTTCACTATCAACCAGAGTTTGCTCAAACTCATATTCATCAAGTCGATGACGCCATCCAACCATCTCATCCTCTGCTGCCTCCTTCTCCTCCTGCCTTCAATCTTTCCCAGCCTCAGGGTCTTTTCCAATGAGTCAGCTCTTCACATCAGGTGGCCAGAGTTCTGGAGCTTCAGCTTTAGCATTAATCCTTCCAATGAATATTCAGGACTGATTTCCTTTAGGGTGGACTGGTTGGATCTCCTTGCTTTCCAAAGGACTGTCAAGAGTCTTCTCCAGCACCACAGTTCAAAAGCATCACTTCTGTGGTGTTCAGCCTTCCCTCTTCAGACCCCGGGCTGCCAGGCCTGGGCGCCGAGCCCCCTCTGGATTTTGTCCTTCTCTCCTCAACACCCACCTTTCTTCAGTCATCAACAAAGCTGAAGTTTCTAACATGCAGACCCTCCAGTAGGGGCAGTGCGAAGTGGGGCACTGCCTCCCCCATCACCAGCCTCCTCCCTAAGCTGCTCCCAACAAATTCACCATTCACACAGCATCTGCCTTGCTCACTGGCAACTTCAAGACTCATGTTGTCAGGCTGCATTTTAACTTTCCGTACGGGAATGACTTGTTTTCCCTGGAGATTGTGAGCTACTTGGAGCCTAGAAAGAGTGTATAATCCTTCTGTTTATATTACACAGGATTCTTGTGGTTTCTCCATAAACACTTATTAATAACTGCAGATTTAATGAACAAGGCACTCTGATTTTCTGTATGTGTCTGAGTAGAGAGATTTCCCTGCTCTATGGGATGAGAGCATCCTCTGGTGTCTGGAGGTTTTCATTAGTCAAGGATCTTTCAAGTGACAGGGACCCAAATCAAAGGCCACTCCACTCCCCAGAGCCATGGACTCTGATACTACCAGAAACATCTAATCCTTGGCATGGTAGATTGTTCTAACTAGGCTCCCCTATGCATCAATGGCTACTGCCATTCACCCTCACCCTGACTCTGCACTTGGCCATGTATCTTGCTTCAGACAATTGTACATCAGCAAATATGATGCAAGCAGTTTATTAAGCTCTGCACTTGGGACCTGAGCACTTGGGATTTGGCTAGCCATCAGCTGGTCCCACCCAACCCCCATCTGCTTGCAGCCTGGTAAGGGAGCCAAAGGAAGACCAGCAGGAGACCACCTGGCCATCAGAGGGCTGAAGAATGAAGAGAGTGCAGGCATTTCAAGCCAGTCAACCCTGGGGTGACCTGTTTCATAGCAGATGCTAACTATGATCCTTGTTTTATTTCTCACTGGAGGCAGGGGACAGGGCTTAGCTGGAGGGGGGAAGCCGTGAGCCTGGACCCATGGTGGCTGACCCATGGATGGTCATCTTATGGCTCCAGGGATTCGTCATTCTTTATTCCTAACCTCCTAGTAGAAAGGTCCTGGTGGAGGCCTGGAGTCCCTCTGGCTTGGGCATCAAGCTCATCATGGTCTATGTTTTAGGGGCCAGGGATGCAGGATTCTGTGTTTGATATTTGAGTGACCTGGTAACATTTCCACCCCATGACGTCAGATGGTAAAGCTTTCCAGATAAAAATGAAAATGTGAGTTAAGAGGAACTTGACAGAAAAAGCAAACACCCACCCCAGGGTTCCCATGCCCCTGAGTCACCAGTGAACTGCTTCCTCGGAATTCCTGAATTGCCATTCCGCTCTGTAGCAGGATGGCAGGGTTTGGACTCTGCTTTATCAGCTACTCAGGAATGAGCCACTCCTCTTGGAGAAGCTCACAACCATGCTTGCCCTCCAGGGCTTCTAACCACTTATCACTTCCCTTTCCTCCCATGGTCTTCATGGCCAGTGTTCCTAGGATGTCCACAAGGAAAACCTTGCTCTGGAGTCTTGCGTTTCTCTTGATGCTGTACACTCACTTCTGACTCAGTCCCGAGCACTCCTGATAAATACACTCGCCGCCTTCCAGAACCTGGAAACATGTCCTCAGCTTTCCTTTTAGAAACTTCATCCACTCCTTCCTCACCCACCCCTATTATCCTGTGTTGAACTGAACACACACACAGGCAAAAGCACAGACATGCATGCATGCACACTCACAGTAGCGCCCAGACACCAGCCCACACCAAAATAAACATGCACCGTGTCGGCTAGAAGGAGGGGGGCTTTGGAATACCCGGCTGGTTCCTTACAGCAGCCAAGCTCCACAGTTGGCCTCCCTGTCTTTGGGAGCCAGCGTTTCCGCCTGCTGATTGACAAGTATGCCTCCCTTTTCCAGTAGGCATTACATCTTATACCTTCACACTGCTTTATCCCTGCTGACAGGTTGATGTCCATCAGCTTATCAAGCTCAGAAGCTCCTGTGAATGAGGTGTAAGTACAGTCACTTCTGTATTCAAGGGTCTCTCATTCGTGTGTTCAACTAACCTTGGATCGAAATTTCCATCCATGGTCATGATCTTGGCTGGCCACAACCTGCAGCATCTTGAAGCAGGGCTTCAGTTTCTGGCCAGAGACGGAGGTCGGGTCATGGTGTTAAGGGCACTGAATCTTAACCACTGTACCGGTGGTCAGTGACAAGACCCTGGCCCTTTGGTTTTGCAGGAAAAGAATTCCCACAAAGATGAAAAGTAGTGAAACAAACAAAGCATTTATTAGAAGAGAAAAAGAGTACAGTATGTGTGGCGCTTCTGAACTTGACAAGCTGATCAGCACCAACCTGTCAGCAGGGATAAAGCAGTGTGAAGCTGTAAGATGCAATACCTACTGGAAAAGGGAGACATACTTGTCAATCAGCAGGTAGAAATGTTGATTCCCAAAGATGCAGGGGCAGAGTTAGAGTTGCCGAGTCACACCCTTGTGGTAGTTTGAATTACTTTTCTTCCAAGTTTCCTTTGGCCAATCATTTTTATTGGCCTGGTTTACAGTCCATATCTGGTATATCTCAGGTTCCCCCCCTGTGTGTGCTCATTCATCTATTGGCTAAGCTGGATTCGACCGCAGAGGCCTAGGGGTAGCCTGGCCTCACTTTGCATCACTCCCCTTTTGACCTTCAAGGAGCCCTTCTGCGCATGTGTGGTCAGGGAGGCCTCTTGACTTTAAGAATGAAAATATATGGTCTCCTATCTTCTATCTGAGCAGGGCTTAGTCTCCTCTCTCATTTGCCCTGACAGCCTCATTTTGGAGTGTGGGTTTGCAGGGGATGGATCTCCAGTTGCTTTACCTGGAGGTTGGGGGTGCAGCGCATCTACCTCCTGCCTCGGTTGGTGGACTTGTCAGAGACAAAACTCGAAGATGTGGAGGCCAACTATATTGCACTATCTTAATAAAGGGCATGAGCCTCTGTGGATTTGGGGGTCCAGGGGTTCTTGGAACCCATATGCCAGGGGTAGTAAGGAGGGCCAATAATACCTACCTCCATTTTTGTGTGCAGAAAACTAGTTTTAGGGCAGCAAAGTTGAGCGTCAGGATGTGGCCAACTGCCCTGCTTCTAGGCTTTTCCAAGTCGGTAGCCAGGGACCCACCTTCAGCTCAGAGTGCACCCCCTCTCCACACTGTCCCTCCATCCTGGGACATCCCAAGCTCACTCCTGCTGCTGAAGCCGCTTCTTTGTGGCCTCCCCACAAGCACACCCTCCTCCAGCATCCTACACACCTAAACCATCTCTCAGATAAAGCGTATATGAATGATCTTCCAAGATGCCGCCTACAAGCCAAATGTACAGTGTTTCCACCCTCCCCAGAGGGCTGGAGTTTCCTTATTTCCCCTCAGAGCCTCGGCAGCTGCTGTGAAAACATCCTATATTATATCATTTTTCCTCTTCACTCTTCTCCTTCAGATTTCTCCATTTTTAGTAAAACATTACTGAAATAGTCGCCAGGAAATCCTGTTTCAAGTGCAGCAGCCTCCTGGCTTCAGAGAAAGGCGGTCAAGTTCATTCTTCATCTTCCCAAGTCTTCCTGCAACCTCCCTTTGGCAAAAGAGATCAAACTGTTTCATCTGCACAGGACTTGGTTTGTTCCAATAAGAAAACAGAGCTTGGAACAATTCTGCAAATATTTATCAAACACTGACTTTGTTTCCTCTTAGAGAAGAGATCCCGTCTTTCTTGGGGCACAAATTTGCATCTCTGAGGAAGATTCTAGCCTCAAGAGGGGTTATAAGGAGAAAAAAAATCCTTCTCCATGTTAACTGTGTAAGCTTATTTCAAGTTGAATATTATTAAAGTAGAGTTTAACTTTTATGTTAGAAAATCTAATGTTATTATAATGCCTTGCAGCTTTCCTTCTGGTTTGTCATGCAACATGACACCTTTGGTTTCTGGAATGATGGATGGAATGATCATGAAAGGAAGAGATTGGGAGTCACAAGTGTGAGCCTTATTTGAGCTTGTGATCTGGTAAGTTTTCGACCTTAAGTATAACACAGTCAAAGCATTTAAACAAAGAGACCATTGGATATGGTGGGCTCTAATGCCAAGGCAATCCACAGCATTAACCAAAATCTAAGCCAGAGATAACACACCTGAATGTGAAAGATGAAAATCAAGAATAATCAGTTACAAACAGCCACTAGACTTTCTCAGAAAAAGGCAATTGTTTAAGCCTGAAAGAGTCAAATAACTTCCTTGCTTGGTTCCCTCATCTTCTTCCAAAAAACAGCACCCTGGCTCATGTAGGTATAGCGTTCCTGACCACATTTGGTTTGGAGATGCCTGATTCAAGTTAATATTTGCTCAAATAAACTTTTAAAAATGTTTACATACCTCTGTTAGCCTTTTAACAAGTCATAACCAACAAGACCTACTGCAGAAAACAGGAAACTCTGCTCAATATTATATAATGACCTAAATAGGAAAAGAATTTGAAAAAGATCAGATACATGTATATATATATAAATGAATCACTTTGTTGTACACCTGGAAATAATGCAACATTTTTAATCAACTATGAAAAGTGAAGATGTCACTCACTCAGTTGTGTCTAATCTTTGCAGCTCCATGGACTGTAGCCCATCAAGCTTCTCTGTCCACGGAATTCTCCAGGCAAGAATACTGGCATGGGTTCCTTCCCTTCTTCAGGGGATCCTTCTGATCCAGGGATCGAAACTGGGTCTCCTGCATTGCAGGCAGATATTTTACCATCTTGGTACTCCAATATATATAAAAACATTAAAAAACAAATAAACAAATCAGGGACTTCCTTGGTTCTCCACTGGATAAGATACAGTTCTCCAGTGCAGGGGATGTGGTTCCAATCCCTGGTCAGGGAACTAAGGTCTATATGCTTTGTGGCCAAAAAACCAAAACATAAAAAAACAGAAGCAACATTGTAACAAATTCAATAAGGACTTTAAAAAATGGTTCAAATCAAAAAACTCTTTTAAAAAATAACCTAAAAAATAATTCATATGTTCTCTAAGCCTGTTTCCTAATCAGTAAGATGCAGCCTAATACATACTGTGATAAAGGTTTATGAGCAGATTCAACAGTGTGTGAGAAAGCATAGCACAGGATGGCAATGGTCATGTTGTAGGGATTGCCAAACTACGCAGGTAAGTCCCTTTCACCAACAAAGAAACGGTTTCTGTACTTTTCATATAGTGAGAGTGAAAGTCACTCAGTTGTGTCTGACTCTTTGCGACCCCACGGATTATACAGTCCATGGAATTCTCCAGGCTAGTATACTGGAGTGGGTAGCCTTTCCCTTCTCTAGGAGATCTTCCCAATCCAGGGACTGAACCCAGGTCTCCTGCATCACAGGCAGATTCTTTTACCTGCTGAGCCACAAGGGAAGCCTGTTCACTAAATATTAGTGAATTTCATATTCTTTCTCATAATGGCAAACATATATATTATTCGTCTCCATCAATAGTCTGAAAGGAGTTGCATTCTGGAATCCTTTAGGGACACTTTCAACCAAAAAATGAGACCTCTCGGGGCTGTCAGATCTTTTCAGCCTCTCTTTGTTGCTGGTATTCCACCAACTCTTGTTGAAAGTAAACAAGAAAGTAAGAACTCTTCTTATTTCCTTATAGCCCCAAGACAGTGCTATAGAAGATTCTTTTCCAAGAACCTTCCATTTTCCCATTCTTGAGACATTCCTTTGGAATGAGCAGGAGTCATTTGCCCTTCCCAGCTGTTTTCTCTGTTGGTTTTGCTTGATTTCTCCTACCTCCAATTTGGTGGTTGTTATTTTCTTGCTCCTTCTTCAGAACACGTGCATACGTGCTAAGTCACTTCAGTCATGTCCAACTCTTTGCCATTCATGGACTATAGCCCATCAGACTCCTCTGTCCATGGTATTCTCCAAGCAAGAATATTGGAGTGGGTAGGTGTTTTCTTTTCCAGGGATCTTCCTGACTCAGGGATCAAACCCAGGTCTCCTGCATTGCAGGCAGATTCTTTACCACTGAGTTAACAGGGCAGCCCAAAAGTTCCAGCCAAATACAAGTTCATGTTTTTATTTCTTGAATTTTATGCTTCTTAACATCAGATCAGATCAGTCGATCAGTCTTGTCCAACTCTTTGCGACCCCATGAATCGCAGCACGCCAGGCCTCCCTGTCCATCACCAACTCCCGGAGTTCACTCAGACTCACGTCCATCGAGTCCGTGATGCCATCCAGCCATCTCATCCTCTGTCGTCCCCTTCTCCTCCTGCCCCCAATCCCTCCCAGCATCAGAGTCTTTTCCAATGAGTCAACTCTTCGCATGAGGTGGCCAAAGTACTGGAGTTTCAGCTTTAGCATCAGTCCTTCCAAAGAAATCCCAGGGCTGATCTCCTTCAGAATGGACTGGTTGGATCTCCTTGCAGTCCAAGGGACTCTCAAGAGTCTTCTCCAACACCACAGTTCAAAAGCATCAATTCTTCGGCACTCAGCCTTCTTCACAGTCCAACTCTCACATCCATACATGACCACAGGAAAAACCATAGCCTTAACTAGATGAACCTTCGTTGGCAAAGTAATGTCTCTGCTTTTGAATATGCTATCTAGGTTGGTCATAACTTTCCTTCCAAGGAGTAAGCGTCTTTTAATTTCATGGCTGCAGTCACCATCTGTAGTGATTTTGGAGCCCAGAAAAATAAAGTCTGACACTGTTTCCCCTGTTTCCCCATACAGAGGGATTTTTACAACCTTAAAGTATTAGTTCAAATATCGTCAATTTCTGGCTTTTCTTCAAGACACAGAATCATCATTTTTCTCTTCTCCTTTATTTGGTTGCTTATCTTCAGATGTCACAGTTCTTTATCTTTGATCTCATCAAATCAACAAAAACAAACAAGCAAATATTCAACTGGCTGAAAAGCAAGGACCAAGTCCGGCTGCTGACTCAACGTTAAGCTTAGCCCCAGTTGCATTGCATTTGCTTTACTCCCTTCTATAGAAAATAGTCCTCCTGCATCCCTGGAGTTTTGTCTGTTTCCAAAATCTGCCTGGACAGTTTCTGAGCTCATCTCCACTCCTGGATCTGGCCACCCTTCTTTGTTCCGCTGAGACAAGCTTCCACCACCAATTACAAGTTTGCTCCCCATACTCTACTTGGAAGTCTACTCATATGAAGGTGAGTTTGTACTTGAGGCCACATTGCCAGGAGACATCTTTGGTCCTTCTGAGAAGAACAGGTATGTCCGGGCCCTTCTGCTGCTTCTGCATCACACCTGCATGCAGCTCACCTGACCCAGGTGTTCATGCAGGCACCCTGTGGTTGTTCATGGCTATGCAGTCAGTTACCCTCATACTCAGCCACTTGTTCACAACCTGCAGGTTTGGGTTCTGGGTGGATTCAGGTAGGAAGTCCTCACTTGGAATCCCTCAAGTGGGTACTATCAGACACCTATTGGAGCTTCTAGCTCTACCCAGACTACATGTTCCAAGTGACTGGCTTGGCTGACAGGTGATGCCGACTGTTGGTAGGGAGCTCAGCTGAAGCTGTGGATCAGGGCGTCCACATGTGCCTGTTCACATGGCCAGCTTGTCACAGCGTGGGGGCCAGCTTCACCTGGGGACATCCCCAAAGGACATCCCCAAAAGAACTCCCAAAGGCGGGAGTTCTGTGAGACCAAAGCCAAGAGGCAAGATTTCCTCTTCTCTGTCCTTGGAGTCCACACAGCATCACATACTGCATCAGTGATTTTCTGAGCAGAGGGGACGGGAACCCACCTCTCACTGGAGGTACATCTGAGAATTTGCACCATCTTCAACCCACCAGCGTGCCTGAGCCTTTCTCCAAACTGTGAGGACTGAGGAAGTCAACCTGAGTTGACCGACCAGGAGGGGTCCCTGTTATCGGAGAGCAAGTGGCTTGAGACCCAGTCTCTGACCTCCTGTTTCCTCACCTGTAAAAGTGGGGACAATGCCCACTGGGTGCTGGGATTAGATGAGGAAATGCGCGCGGATCCCGCGTCCACGAGTGCACTGACAAGTCAACCACAAGGAGCTCCGCAGAGCAACGCCCTGGGGAAGACCTCAGTTCTGGCGCGTCCGACCTCCTCTCCTCACAGGCTCTGGAGCTGGGGCCTCGTGACCAGGGAGTTAGAAGGAAAGCATCTCTCTCTTTCTCTCTCTTTTATTTTCTTCTCTCAAATACACTGACTCCTCCGGTTTCAAGGTGGCCAGCTCAGAAACCCATCTATCACCCTGGGACACTCCAGGACATCCTTCTCTTGGTCTTTTCTTGTACCTTCCAAACTAGATTCCCACTTCGGCTGGTCCAAAGGGAACTAAGTCTTGCTCGGGCTCTCCCTGGCTTCCTGGTCCTCCCGCCCCTGGTACACAGGTGGCAGGGGGTAGAGGGGCATGCTATGAGCACTGGATCTCAGTCAGGGCATGTTTTGGGGGAGGATGAGAGACGTTGTCCATGCAGTGGAGGGAAGAGGCATCAGGAATGGTGAGTGGCACAGAGTGACGCTGGAGAAGGACCTGGGCTCGCACCATCCAAGTCTGCAAACAGGTGCAGTGACCATGAATCTGAGACCAAAACAATCACCTTGGGTGCAGCAGGAAGGTGGGCCCTCACTTGGGAACTTCTGCTCCACAGAGCCCAGGCTTAGAGGTGACAGGCAGGCCACCACCATCCAGCTGGGAGGACTCGGATCTTTGATCCCCCAAGAGGATAGACCCTTTTCTCTGTTGTTACTCAGGGAACCAAAGGCTTGGCGAGGCCCTGGGGGATGGTGAGCCCTTGAACAACTGTCAAGAAGCTGTCATGGTCACAGCTCCACCCCGAATTCTGGCCACATCCCCAAAGGCACAGGGGGGCTGCTCCAGCCACAGTGACCTCTCTCCTCTGAACAATTGTCTTGCTCTTATTGAGCTGTTTTCCCTCAACACAGCCCTTAAAATAGCAGCATGGCTGTTCTGAAAGGCACTTAGGTTGGCCGGCCTGGAATTTCCTGAAACCGCCCAGCATGGGCACTCAGCACACAGGGCCCTTCCAGCCACCCACCCACCCGGGCACTGCCCAGCCCTGGCCTTTCCTGCTTCCCGCCAGCCCCACACTCTGCCCTGGGCAGAGGGTTTGGTGGTGAGTGTACCCAGGAGCGTCAGCACCACTCCTTGCCCTGACCCCAGGGTGGGACACAACAGAAAGGTCCTTTGGGGGCTCCCTCGCAGGCGGGTGGGGGCACATGGGTGGGGGCCAGAGCTGAGCCTGGGCATCTGAGGTCACAGGGTCAGCAACACTTTCTCCATTTGTGGAATTTTTTTTTCTTTCATTGCACTTTCTTACTTTTAGGATATGAGTCAGAAATAGTCTCAAAGTACTGCTTTTCCAGAGATCACTGGTCTTGGACTAAAGGTGTGGCGATAGCTCCCAGTGTTTCTCAGGGCCCCAACCAACTATGCTGGGAAGCTCACCCTTCCAAGGCTTCATCTCGTCCACACCTGGAGAAACCAGGTCAGCTGAAGCAGAACAACCAGCGCAGTAGAAATCAGATGGACAGGAAGATAGATGTAAAGTCTACAGAGGGACAAGCTTTTGTGCCAAGGGGTCCTTAACCTATGACTAGAAACCTGGTACTCGAAGAGCCTGACCACAGCACCTGTTCCCTGCCTTGAACACATGCAGGGATGGTCCAGGAATACCAGCGGTCCTGTGGGCCCGATGCGTGTTGACATTAGACTCAGGTAAGGGCTTCCCTGTTGGCTCAGATGGTAAAGAGTCTGCCTGCAAAGACGGAGACCTGAGTTCAATCCCTGGGTCAGGAAAATTCCCTGGAGAAGAAAATGGCAACCCACTCCAGTATTCTTGCCTGGAGAATCCCACGGACAGAGGAGCCTGATGGGCTACCATCCATGAGGTCGCAAAGAGTCAGACACAACTCAGTGACTTTCACTTTCAAGGTGAATCCAGGCCCAGCTTAGAGACAATCCTGCTCCCTGCCCTGAGTGGGTGTTATTCTTGCCCCTCGACTATCTCTGCTCATGGGCACGACCTACAGGAAATCTGACCTTGGCCTTCTGGAAGGTTCTTGAGCCTCTTTCTTTCCTTCCTTTCCCCTGGTGGGAGCTATGAAGGGGCTGGGCTGACCTCGTCAGAGCATTGTCACAGCGGTCATTGCCACCGGCTCTGGCCTGCTGGAGACTCGTCCCCAGCTGAAGGGCCCCCACCAGGCCTGGGAGCTCAGCACGGCCCGAGTATCCTGTGGAGCGGTTATCACCTGAGGAGTCTTGAGTCTCCCACTTCTGGGGTGGGAAAGGACACCTTGATGGGTGGGGAAGGCAGGGGGGCTGCTGAAGCTGGAAGGGCTGGATCTTCTACTCTCTTGGCTCCTCTTTCAGCAGGCTTTTCCTTCTGGGGTCCTGATCCCATGACAAAGGGCCACAGTCAAGACTCTGGGACCTGAGGAAGGGGCTGCCTGAGAAGGAAACCCACTGGGGACCTCACTGTGGCAGCAGGAGGTAGCTGCCACGCCGTGGGGCAAGCAGGACCTGGGGTACAGGGTAGGAATCCGAGTGGGTGGTGAAGGCAGATCCACTCTGTGATTGCAGCCACCGGTCCTGATGGATGCTTAGTGTCCATCCCCCAGACTTGCCCCCAAGAGTTATGTGGGAGGAATCAGTATCACTGAGTTGCCCTGGTAGTTCAGCTGGTAAAGAATCTGCCTGCAATGCACAAGACTCCAGTTCAACTCCTGGGTTGGGAAGATCTGCTAGAGAAGGGATAGGCTACCCACTCCAATATTTTTGGGCTCTCCTGGTGCCTCAGATGGTAAAGAATCTACCTGCAATGTGGGATATCTGGGTTCAGTCCCTGAGTTTGGAAGATTCCTTGGAGAAAGGAACGGCTACCTACTCCAGTATTCTGGCCTGGAGTATTCCATGAACAGAGGAGCCTGGCAGGCTACAGTCCAGGGGTTACAAAGAGTTGGATATGACTGAGCGACTTTCACTGAGTTTAACAAGATACCATCTCCTTTCACCCCTACATCAAGACACCATAGTATAGCTGAGTTGGGGGGACTGCATCTTCTTATCCCACCCCCCATCTTTTTGGATGGATCTAGTGAAGGTGGTTTTCACTGCAGAAATAGTTTGGGATCCCTCTGACTAACCTAGGTGTATGACTGACACCCTGTCCTCACAGTGTGGGGGACACTGGCTGGCTGTCCCCACATTTGGACTCTAATGAGCCTCCCTCAGGACCTTACCATAGGAGGAAAGGACCCCGGGTGGAAGAAGGGGTGCTCGGGGCTCTGTACCTCAGCCTGTGGACCGGTCCTTACTAGCTGTGTGACCTTGGGAAAGTCACTTACCCTCACCAACATTAACTGGCCTCACTTGCAGAACAGTCGTTAAGAACCACAGTTGAAACCATGACCCTTCAGAAACAAAAGCATGCTGTGGAAATGTCAGTTGTCGTTATGCATGGTCGAGTTTTTATGAGCTGCTAAAGGGAGATTTGGCTGAACACCCCTTCCTCCTTCTCAGCCAACTCAAGGAGGCAGGTCAAGTGTCTGCTCTAGGAGGAACCACCCTCGTCAGTCAACTGGGCTAGAATTTTTCAAACACTTCTGGCTCATTTAGTTGAGTGCTTAACTTAGCAGATCAGACTGAGCCTGAAAGAGGAGACGTTCCTGCACACCCTCAGAAATTGTGTGTTACAGTCACACGACGGGGTGGGAGCAGGGGCAAGTGGGAGCCTGGCTTCTGAGACCACAGCAATGATTATGTCCACACTCACAGGATTGGAGGACATGAAAGGAATCTGTTATTTTCCCCTCTGTGGATCACAACCCAGTCTCCTGGGCAGCACCAGGGCCCGTCCAAACCATGAATCTGGCTGCGTCCAGATTCAGCAGCTGTCGGCAGCACAGACCCAACCCCGAGACTATTCCACTCAGGGGGCTTTGGAGGAGCAGGATGGTTGGGTCCTTCAGCAGAGTCCAGGAGAGAAAGCTGGAAAACAACCTCAGGACCTCAGAGGTGTTTGCTGGAGGTGGTGCAGGTTAGTGTGTGTGAGGTAAGCCAGCTCCACATGGCCATGCAGGGGGACCGGACGGCCACCTCTGTCCATTCTGACCCAGGAGGAAGGACCCTCCAGCCTCTCTGCCCCTAGCGGTCAGCCCACAGCCACGCCTGCCTGGCACTGGCGCCTGCCGTGGTCCAGCCCCTGAGGGTCTCTCCTGAGAGGTGCAGGAGCCTCCCATCTTTCTCTCTCTCTCCCAGGGCATCCTGTCTCCCTGTGCACCCAGGACTGGGGCAGGTTTTGTTTCGTTTTGTTTTTCAGGGCTTTACAGAGACTTGGAAAGCGTTTCTGCAGAGTTTTTCAAACTGGGAATTGGAATTCAATTTTTATTCTTTCTTAGAGAATTTCTGGAAGCCTCTGTGAGGCCCGCATCCTAAATGAGTGAGCTGTTGTTATCTGGGGGCTCTGGGTCCTCCTTTGGCTGCAGATGGTCCTTGAGAATCAGGCAATTCCCCAGGTGCCACAACAGTGAAAACCAGGTCACAGGACCCTGCCTCAGGCCGCTTCTTCCCTCTGGAATCCCCAATTGTCCAGTGTCTGCTTCTTTATATGTGTAGAATGTCTAAGTTGTTCTTTTCTCTCACTGTCGGGAGGAAAATGTAGGAAGAAGAAATAAGGATTAGCTATTTGGTGGCTTGAAAGTAGATTTTAATAGTCACTGAAGCTAGTCATGTGGACCATTCCTGCTGAGTTGGAAGAAGCAGTCGTCAGGAATAGGGCTGAAGAGGAGAAACCTCAGTTCTTCATCTAATAAACATGAAGTTTATCCTCAGGGACAGTGACGGAAAAGGAGGGATGATCCCAAGCAGGAAAAATGTCTGGATTTGCACTTCAGAAAGTGGGATTTGCACTTTTGTGACTGTTGGTAACAATGGTGAGGAGGCTGCTGCAGCATGAGGGTCACTGTGAGGCAAGGAGACAAGGTGTTCCATGTTGGGACACAGCCTCGTTTGGCAGTGGCTGGACCACAGGAGCAGAGGAGAGGAGCAAGTATGTCCCCGGCCTCTGGATTAGGATGCTATACAGGGTATGTGTGGTTCAGCCAAGGGGCACCAGAGTCTTTATCGTGGGCTGTGCTTGCTTAGGAATCTGGGCCAAGCTTCCAACTCGACTTCATGGAGGGTGTGATCTCAGGGCAGTGGGAGTGAACGTGGAGGGAGGCAGAGGAGGAAGGCAGAGACCACGCGGGGTGAGCAGAGATGATCCTGGCTACTGGATGTAGACCACCATGGTGACTTCTGGTCCAGCCAGCGGGGCCACCTGGTCTCATGGCCTTTAAAGGCAAGAAGGGGGAAACTGGTTTTGTGGCCTTTTCTATATCCTTCTCTTGCTGAGCCGTTAGCTTCTCCACCACTCCGGGCTATGTTACCTGATACCTCCAGGCATGTCCAAGTCCAGAAATGGAGTCTGGACTGGGGCCACAGGGAGTCTGAGTGGGCTGAGCTCACATGGGACTTGCAATCCTTCTGTGGTGGGTGCAGCAGGGGCCTTGCAGGAGCCCAGCCCAGGGGAGGCCAAGAGAAGCTCCAGTTTGGGGAGATAACACAGCAGGAGATACGGCTGGACTGGGGGGGGTGTTGAGTTCTCCTCTGAGCAAGGAGTCAAGGATGAGGATAGAGGAGGCAAGTGAGAGCCTCCAGCCCCCAAATCCACCTCAAACGAACAGCTTGATGACCAGGACAGCTAGCTGTGCTCTGAGTGACCCAGTGCTCCGGGAGCCCACCCTCAGACCTGGAGCTCCGGGTCCTGGGCTGCTAGGAGAGGTGTGTGCATGCAGGACTCAGAACGCAGGGCTAGGGGGATGGGCTGTAACTCAGTGAAGAGGGAAGGAGCAGTGCATGGACAAGCTCAAGGTCCATGAAGTCGGCAGGCACTGACCTTCAAGGTGGGTGGGGCTCGGTTGGCAGAATGGAAAAAGATGATCAGCGATGAACCCTCCTCAAAAGAACAAGAACAATATGATGTCCTTTATACATGGAATTCCTAAAAAAGGGTGTACAAATGAACTTGTTTACAAAACAGAAGTAGAGTCACAGATGTAGCAAATGAACTTATGGTTACCAGAGGAGGACACAAGGGGAGGAGGAGGAAGGATAAGTTGGGAGATTGGGATTGACATATACACATCACTATCCATATTTCTAAAATAAATAACTAATGAAGACCTACCGTGTAGCACAGGGAACTCAGAACTCTGCAATGGTCTATATGGGAAAAGAATCTTTAAAAAAGGAGTGGATATGTGCATGTGTATAACTTACTTACTTTGCTGTACACCTGAAATTACACAACATTGTATGTCAACTATACTTCAATGAATTTTTTTAAATAAAGAATGAGAGTGCAGGACTGTGGGGCTCAGGGCTGAGGGCAGGTAGTCCACAGGCAAAGACTTCTGAAAGGTTGAGGAGGTACACGAGATGGAGAGAGTCTCTTGGGGCCTGGCACGTCGAAGAAGTTCTGTGACCTTTATCAGCATAATCAATTCTAGGAATAAATTTGGTATATTCAAGCTAAGGCTTTCCATCCGCAACCAAAAATATGAAACAAAGGCTGCAAGTGAAGCTGCAGCTTCAAGCCACATTTTAAGGAAACTCGCTTCCCTGCCTCCATTTCAGGCTTTTTTCTAGTTTAATAAAGAAGGAGGAATGATCTTGAGACAGAAAAATCTCTCAGCCTTGCAGTAAAGCAAAGAACGCAGCACAATCCTTTGAATTTAGTGTCTCGGACAGGGTACGGGGATTTTAAGAAAGGCTTTGTTTTTCAGAAACGGAACCAAGAAAAGCAAAGGAGGACAAGCCCCGTAAATATTCTCTGAAACCCATCCACTCTTTGGAGTCTTCTCCACAAATAAGTTTATCTGTTTCTGGAAATGTATTTTGTCATCCTCATAGGCATCCAAAAAAAGGAAGCCTTGCTAGGGCTGAGACAAAATTCTTCATGCTTTTACACATTTAAACCTAGGAAAAAATCATGGTAATTTTTCTAAATTTCTCAGCAGAACCTGTTGGCATTTTGTATTGGTTTAGGTCAGTTGGTAAAAGAATTATCATTTTATTTTCCCATTTCTTATCACTCCCTATTAAGTGTGCAAGTGTCTTTCTCTCTAATTGGACCTCTAGGCGATCTGATTTTCTCACCAGGAATCCATTCAAGATTCCATTCCTATACTTAGTTGCTGCCAACTGCTTTCTGATTTTTTTCCCCTAACTGCTAGCTGTTGTCTGACGGGTCTTTACTTCCCCAAAACATCTACTTTGGGAAAGAAGGTTCTCCCAGAGGGGCATCTGCATCGTGGGAAGAGTCTGGCAGCTATCCAGGAGGAAGACAATGAATAATGAGTCCATGACATTGCCAACATTCTGTTAGAGGTCCAGAGGAATGATAAAAATTCCTTTGGAGGAAGAGGCGGCACATGCTGTTAAGTGATGGATCCCACATGAAGGGTGAGAAAAGCATGGTCTAAAATCAGCCTTAGAAGGTTTTCCTAGACCTAATCAAACTTACAAGCTTTTGCACAGCAAAGGAAACCTATAGAATGGAAGAAAACATTTGCAAATGATACAACAAACAAGGGCTTAATATTCAAAATATACAAACAGTTCATACAATTTGATGCCAGAACCCAAACAACTCAATTTAAAAAAGGGGCAAAAGACATAAAAAGACATTTCTCCAAAACGACATACAGGTGGCAAATAGGCACATGAAAAGAAGCTCAGCACTGCTAATTATTAGCAAAATGCCAATCAAAACTACAATGAAGTACCACCTCATGCTGGGCAGCATGGCCATCATTTAAAAGTCTATAAATAACAAATGCCGGGAAGGGTATAGAGAAAAGGAAATCTTCCTGCACTGTCGGTGGGAATGTAAGTTGGTGTAGCTACTGCGGAAAACAGCAAGGGGGATCCTCTGAAAACTAAAAATAGAATTGCCATATGCTCTAGCAATCCCACTCCTGGGCACATACCCAAAGAAAACCATAATTCAAAAAGACACAGCCTCCCCTATGTTCATAGCAACACTATTCACAATAGCCAAGACATGGGAACAAATTAAGTGTCCATCAACAGATGAATGGATAAGGAAGGTATGGCACATATGTACAATGGAATACTACTCAGTCATTAAAAATAAAATAATGTCATTTACAGCAACATGGACGGACCTAGAGATCACCATACTAAGTGAAGTAAGGCAGAGAAAGCCAAGAATCATATGATATCACCTACATGTGGCATCTAAAATGTGACACAATTGAATCTATGAAACAGATCAGGGACGTAGAATAGACTGGTGGTCGCCAAGGGGAGGGGCGAAACAGGTTGGAGAGGGAGTATGGGATGAGCACCTGGAAACAGTTGTATGTATAAGATGGATGCACAGGGAACTGTATTTAATATCCTGTGGTAAACCACAGTGGTAACGAATATGAAAAGCAACGTATTTATATATACCTGAGTCACTTTGCTGTATAGTAGTAATTAACACAACATTGTAATTCAAATACACTTCCAATAAAAAATAAGTTGAAAAATTAAAATTGAAAAAAAGAGGTTGGTCCTAGAGGTGCCGAGTCTCATTCAAGGATTGGAGCTTGACGGAAGCAATCTGTATCTCAAATACTGCTTCCCAGTACCCTCCACTCCCCCACCTTATCCACTCCTGTCCTTTCTTCACCTGCACATCCTGCCCTTTAGGGTTCGGGGTCTGGGCAGACTGAGAATAAAGCAAAGTGAATCAGAAGGAAAGTAAACAAATTAAGCCTTTATCTGAAATGGCATTTCTTAATATCTTGCTCTTCATTTTCTGTGATTTATTTAACTAATGAGACTAGACTGAGTTATCAAGATATCTCTATCTGGTGTGATTAAAACCCTAGAAGGAAAAACGTTAAAGCTTAACTGAGCAGCTCCAGCTTGTAGTCCTGGGACACAGGAAGTGACTGACTGAACATGGTTCTTGGCACAATTCTCTCCTCTTCTTCTTGATACCAGTACTGCCATGGAAATGACAGAAGCCTACGTGGATAAGCCCTCCCTGGGGCGTTTTCATTTCAAAAAGGAACCACAACTGTAAAGCTAAGGAAAAAGCGTTTTAATTGAGGAATCAAGTCAGCCAGTGATTTAGTAAAAATACAGGGATGGTCCCGGGGACCTTGACCCTGAGGGCTTCTCCCGTACAAACTGGTCAGATCTGTACATGAGTAGAGACTGTGAGATGTGGGAAGTTGTCCTGGTCCCTCTGATGCATGTTCAACTGTCACATCCGTGAAGGAAAACACAGCCACCTGGAAATCGGGCCGTCTGAATACTAGTTTTGCTCTGGCCCCTTACTGTGCTGTTAAGGGTATAAATCCCATTCTCACTCTTATTTTCTTTGTTGGTAAAATAGAAGTAATATATGGCTGCAGCTTGAAAATCAAAGAGCATGGTGACATTATCATTCTCGCTAGTATCACTGAAGTCTCAAACTTCAGGAAATTGCAGCAAAAAAAAGGGGGAAATTATTCTTAACTTCGTTGCCCCAGAGCCACCAAATTTTCCTCAAATTTACCCTATCTGAAAAAAAAAAAAAGAAAATTGATTGAATAAGTGTCAGATACTATTTTAGCCCTTTAGAATTGCTGAGTTTTGCTTAATAATCTCCAGAAAGGCTGATGTATGTGGATATTTAGAGACACGGGGGAACATTTGGAGAACATTTTCTTCCCTTTTTTTTTTCAATTCCCACTATTGTTCAGTGAGATAAAACAATGACAAGTCCATTAGCTAATCATCACCTGATAAGAGGCATCGCACAGTTTATGAAAGGAAAAAAACACCGGCAAACACATCCAAGGTAACAGAGGCTGATCACAGTATCTACAGAAGGTTTCCGTTTACAATTTCCATTGCAGATGGTTAGCAATGCCATGAAAACCGATCAAGCAGGCTGCTTGGCACCTAGAAGGCACGACTGGGGCTTTCAACGTTCATGTTCTATAAACACTTTCATGAAAGTTTCATTTGTGTTCCAGGAGGCACAGAGTGATGCACAGAGTGAGTAACTTATGGCGTCCAGCCAGGGAATGAATTCCTCCCTTCAAGAGAGTAAAAGCAAGGAGCTTGCCATGCTTATCACATGTCTGTCTGTCCAGCATCTCATCTGCTCTTTAGGGAGAAGCAGGTAATAACCTGCAGCTGAGACCTGGGTTCAAGCCTTAGATTGGGAAGATCCCCTGAAGGAGGGCATGACAACCCACCACAAGATTCTTGCCTGGGAGAATTCCATGGTCAAAGGAGCCTGACGGGCGACAATCTATAAGACTGCAGAGTCGGACACAATTGAAAAGATTTCGCACAGGCACGGGCACAGCACACCCACACAAGAGGTGTTTAGAGTAAGTGTGGCAGCTCCTCTTCCCACCTTCATCTGACCTGAGGATTGTCAGCATCTCTGCAAGCTGCCTACTTGGCAATGTTGAGAAGCGAGTTACTGAAGAAAGTGACACGCTCCCATTTGTTCTGTTTACATGTGCATAGAAGCACTGTTAGAGCATGAAAGCTTTTTTCTATGGATTAACCAGTATTTTTGCCTGGGAAATCCCAAGGACAGATGAGCCTGGCGGGCTACAATCCATGGGGTCGCAAGTGTCAGACCCGACTTAGCAGCTAAGCCACCATCAGCACTGGGAACCAGACATCACCAAAGATAGAGAAATGAATAAAAAAACTCACAAGGCCATAGTTAGTTACATAAATTGTTTGTCAAGAATTATAATTGGATCTGGAAGGATATAAGAAGGCTTATTAATCAAATATCAGTTGGGTCCAAAATGGTTGCACAGTTACAAGGGGTGACCTTGAGACCATCAGGTTGCAGCTGGCGGATGTTGTTTCCAATATGGCTGGTGGCAGCCTTGGTTTTGATGCAGTGCAGAGAAGTTCAAGTTCCCTGGGGTGCAGGCACTCTGAGACTGGGTCCTTATCAGCCCCTCTGACTCTGTTTTCAGACTCCTGAGCTGTGATCACTCTAATTTCAACTTGTCAGCAGGCCAACAGTTCCTTTGAGAGGAGACCCCTAAGGATCTTCTGTGGAGATGTGGGGAAGGGATGCAGGAAAAGCCAGGCAGCAAGATGCATCATTGAGCTTGAGAGGGTACCACTGTGAGCATTGTTCCTACGAGAAAGGCAGGCAGAGCATGTGGAACAAGCATCAAAGTAACTCTCTTCCCAGTGGTAAGGATTCTGGGTCTTTCTCAGTGCCCATTGATCAAGGCTGCCTCCCAGGGTATTGAGTTTTCAGCACTTCTGATTGGCCTTGGACCCAGGCCCCACATCTCCTGAAGTCAAAAAAATTTTTAAAAAGCCCTCAGGCAGAGGTGTTCTGGTCGTGCTGGGAATGGAAGGTATATGGGCCAGGGGCTGATTGTCTCCTACACTGGCCCCTCGGAGCCTTCGTATCCTCATGGCTCCCTCTGTATGTGTACTGAGGGGAGTGGGGATCAGTTTTATGGGTGTGTTATGTGAATTAAATTGGAGGGGGGGTGTGTCCATCAGGATGTTTAGCCGCAGACATGAAATCGCTCCAGCCAGTGTCCACAGGCAGAACTCAGGGAAGGTCCAGGCAGGGACCGAGGATGCCTTGAAGGCACGGAGACAGAAATGAATGTCCTGCCCCAGGAATGTCCCTGGCGGAGGCCCCTCCTACCCCAGATGGTCTCTCCTTCCCCAGGTGGTCCCATCTGTGTTCCCCCAGTGAGGACTACAGCCCCATAGGGAGTCCATCTCCCAGCATGAGTCCCCTTGGGACAAATCCAGGAGAGGCAGTCCTGGACCCGGCCCCCCAGTTCTGATGGCCCCAGGCCTGGTGCTGGTAACTGCACTGTGGCTTATGGGTGCTAGCAGTTTCCTTTCTCATCCTAAGCCCTTTCTCCCTCCTTAGCTCACTTCTCTCCCCAACATCCTCCAAGCTGCTCCCAGCACCCACCCAGGCAACGGGGGGCCTGGAGTCTCTGTGCCTGGCAGGGCCTCCCTTCAGGCTCCTTGGCCCAGTCCCCCTGCAGCCTTGAGCCAGGCCTGCTCAGCTGGCCTGACACAGCCACAGGAGAATTGAGGTGAGCCTGGCACTGCCCTGGGCTGGCTCAGTGACAATGCCCAGTGGACCATCCCATCAAAAGCCTCCAGGGGCCTCCCTGCTGGGTGCCCACAAGGATGTCTTGGGAGTAGGCAGCTACAACAGCTCTGAGTGCTCCTGCCTCCACTTGGGCCATCCTCCTTCTCCTCCGGGAAAGGCCAGGCACCAGGGCAAGAAGTTCTCACCTGGCAAGATCAGCCCTCAGCCCTGCTGTCCCACAAAGCGGGTTGGGGATGTTGGGAGCCGAAGTTCAAGAACTGATCACTTGCAATTTACGCACAAGACTCTCATTATAGTTTCCTTCTTTTCTTTTTCTTCTTTTGCCTCGACTCTCAGCTTGCAGACTCATAGTTCCCTGACCAGGGATTGAACTTGGACCCTCGGCAGTGAAAGAGCTGAGTTCTAACCACTGGATCACTAGGGAATTCCCTAGAATAGGTATTTTTCAAGGAATTTGTTATTTTTGTTAAGTCACTAAGTCATGTCTCTCTCTCCTGAGACTCCATGAACTCAATAGTTGGAGAGGAAACCCCTAAGGAGCTTCAATGGGGGTGTGGGGATGGGATGTAGGTTTCTCTGTCAGTGGGATTTCCTAGAATCCTGGAGTGGGTTGCCGTTTCCTTCTGGAGGGGATCTTCCCAACCTAGGGATTGAACCTGCATCTCCAGGATTGCAGGCAGATTCTTTATCACTGAGCCACTTGGGAAGCCCTTTTCAAGGAACAGTTTTACATAAAAGCAATGGCAAGAATTGGGAGATTGGGACAGACATATATATACTATTGAGACTGTGTGTAAAATAGATAATTAATAAGAACCGACTGTATAGCACAGGGAACTCTCTACTCAGTGCTCTGTGGTGACTTAAATGGGAAGGGAATCCAAACATGAGGGAATATATGTACATGTATAGCTGATTCACTTTGCTGCGCAGAAGAAACTAACAGCAGTGTAAAGCAACAATATGGCAATAAAAATTTAAAGAAAAGAGCCATGACATTCCTCTCCAAATTGTGTAACTCTTTTATTTTTTATATGTATATTTTATTTTATTTTTTAATTGAAGGATAATTGGTTTACAATATTTTGTGGTTTTCTGTCAAACATCAACAAGAATCAGCCATAGGTACACCCATGTCCCCTCCCTCCTGAACCTCCTTCCCACCTCCCTCCCCATCCCACCCTTCTAGATTGTCACAGAGCCCTTGTTTGAGTTCCCTGAGTCATACAGCAGATTCCCATTGGCTATGTATTTCACATACGGTAATGTAAGTTTCCATGTTACTCTCTCAATACATCTCACCCTCTCCCTCCCGCTATGTCCATAGGTCTGTTCCCTATGTCTGTTTCTCCACTACTGCCCTGAAAATAAATTCATCAGGACCATCTTTTTAGATTCCATTCATATGCGTCAAAAGGAACGCATTTGAGTCAGTTCTAAAGAAGTGGACGGACCTAAAGCCTATTATACAGAGTGAAGTAAGACAGAAAGAGAAAGATAAATATTGTATACTGATGCATATATATGTGTAACTCTTTTTATTTTCTCTCCATTATTCTCTGTTAGTATAATATCCTTCTAGGTATCATCCATTTTTTCACCATTTATATAAGTCCTTCAGTCATTGTTGTATTTTTATGCTCATCTTGTTCCCAAGGAACAGAGTCCCTTTGGGAAGCAAGAGACCCATGGTTCAATCCCACCCCTTCTAAGTCCACTAAGGGAACCAAAATCTTAACCTTTTCACTGTTTCATCTCTTTTCTCTCCCCAAACTGTCTGCCCATAACCAGCTCCATTCTAGTCCACTGGGATGATTCGTGCTACATTTCTGAGGGAAAAACTTACTAAAAAAACAATTTTTTTTAAATGGACAAAATTATCTAAAATTACCTAAATGCCTAAATTACCTAAAAAGATATCCAAATAGCTAATAATGATACTCAACATCATTAGTCATCAGGAAAATGTGCATCACAGCCACAATGAGATACAGCTACACGTCAAAGTGGCTTAAAAATAAATACCCAGTGCATGTCAGGATATGCAACTGTAATCCGTACATGCTGGAAGCTTGTTTGGGAGTCTTTCCAAAAGCTGAACTATGTCTACTCTACTACCCAGACATTCTTTAGAGAAGTGCTTATGTTACCAAAAACATGGACAAGGATAATGCTGACAAGAACATTATTAATTATATTCAAATCATTATAGATGACAAAATATATTATAGCATTTGCCAACGGAGCAGTACAAGCACACAACACAACACAAGATAAACAAAACTAAACAATTGGGTGAATCTCACAGCCATGACCGTAAGCAGAAGTGCACACGCTGTGATCCTGTCTGTGTGAAGTTCAAGGGCAGACCAGAGGTTCCTCCTGGGCTGACTGGAGGGGCAGGAGAACCTGGGGCTGCTGATGCCCTGCCTTTCCATCTGGACAGTGGTTGTGTGGCTCCGGACACGCACATGACACACGCAAGTAAAGTCAGTGTGCTTGGCCGTGTGTATTTTAAGCCTCTGTTAAAAAGACAGAGGGCTTCCCAGGTGGCTCAATATTAAAGAATCCTCCTACTGATGCAGGAGATGCAGGAGACCCGGGTTCGATCCCTTGATAGGGAAGATCCTCTGGAAGAGGAAACGGCAACCCACTCCAGTATTCTTGACTGGAAAAATCCATGGACAGAGGAGCCTGGAGGGCTGCAGTCCATGGGGTCACAACAGAGCACACATGCAAAAAAGAGAGACACTTGAAGGTGTTGTGCAGAACTTGCATGGATCCCGTTTTGCATAAAATAGCTGAAAAAAGGCATTCGTGACACAGGCCGGACATGGTGCTCCTGACAGTACCACCTGATGTTGGGTAATGATGGTGTACGTATGCTGATGGCATCACAAGATGTGTGCTCATGTCCTTCTTTGCTGGAATTCATGCTGCGACTGAAATGATGGGATATTTGGACTTTGCTTCACCATAGGCTTTCTTGGTGGCTCAGATAGTAAAGAATCTGCCTGCAATGCAGGAGACCCAAGTTCCTTCCCTGGGTGGGGAAGATCCCCTGGAGAAAGAAAAGGCAACTCACTCCAGAATTCTGGGCTGGAGAAGCCCATGGACAGAGGAGCCTGGTGAGCTACAGTCCATGGTATTGCGAAGAGTCAGACATGACTGAGCAATGAACACTTTCACTTTTCACCATAATGCAGTGGGGTCTGGAAATATGGAGCCCTATACCAAGGTGTAAAACTTTGTACCAAAGTCATAGATGTGGAGACCTGTACCAAGGTCATTTCCAAAATTGACTAAGCCCTATAGCAACTGTTACCATGAGCCCCCCTCATCCAAACTGACCAGCTCCCTGACCCCATATTAGGTAAAAATACTCACCCTACAGCACTCTAGCCAGTCACCTAATGCCACCCTTCCAGCAGGAATTTTCTTAGTCTTGAGGCTACTAACCCATGAAAGGGATCAGCTCTCCCTTGAGCACACCTGCTGATCTAACAGGGTCTCCTAAACTCTATTCTCCTCTCATTCTGCAGTCTGGGAATTCTTTTCCAACCCACACGCAGACCACGACAAGAAGGAGGGCTGGGGGTCATGCAGATGGTACAACTTGGGGCCACATTAATAATGGGTATGGGATTCATTGTGCTATATCCTCTTTTACTTCTGTGTTTGGAGGGAAAACTCCACAGATCATTTTTTTAAAAATATGGCTTTGCCTTTGACAAAATTCAACATCCATTTATGATAAAAACTCTCCAGAAAGCAGGAATAGAAGGAACATACCTCAACATAATAAAGGCTGTATATGACAAACCCACAGCAAACATTATCCTCAATGGTGAAAAATTGAAAGCATTTCCTCTAAAGTCAGGAACAAGACAAGGATTCCCACTTTCACCATTACTATTCAACATAGTTTTGGAAGTTTTGGCCACAGCAATCAGAGCAGAAAAAGAAATAAAAGGAATCCAAATTGGAAAAGAAGAAGTAAAACTCTCACTATTTGCAGATGACATGATCCTCTACATAGAAAACCCTAAAGATTCCACCAGAAAATTACTAGAAATAATCAATGACTATAGTAAAGTTGCAGGATATAAAATCAACACACAGAAATCCCTTGCATTCCTATACACTAATAATGAGAAAACAGAAAGAGAAATTAAGGAAACAATTCCATTCACCATTGCAACGGAAAGAATAAAATACTTAGGAATATATCTACCTAAAGAAACTAAAGACCTATATATAGAAAACTATAAAACACTGGTGAAAGAAATCAAAGAGGACACTAATAGATGGAGAAATATACCATGTTCATGGATTGGAAGAATCAATATAGTGAAAATGAGTATACTACCCAAAGCAATTTATAGATTCAACGCAATCCCTATCAAGCTACCAACAGTATTCTTCACAGAGCTAGAACAAATAATTTCACAATTTGTATGGAAATACAAAAAACCTCGAATAGCCAAAGCGATCTTGAGAAAGAAGAATGGAACTGGAGGAATCAACCTACCTGACTTCAGGCTCTACTGCAAAGCCACAGTTATCAAGACAGTATGGTACTGGCACAAAGACAGAAATATTGATCAATGGAATAAAATAGAAAGCCCAGAGATAAATCCACGCACATATGGACACCTTATCTTTGACAAAGGAGGCAAGAATATACAATGGATTAAAGACAATCTCTTTAACAAGTGGTGCTGGGAAATCTGGTCAACCACTTGTAAAAGAATGAAACTGGACCACTTTCTAACACCATACACAAAAATAAACTCAAAATGGATTAAAGATCTAAACGTAAGACCAGAAACTATAAAACTCCTAGAGGAGAACATAGGCAAAACACTCTCCAACATACATCACAGCAGGATCCTCTATGACCCACCTCCCAGAATATTGGAAATAAAAGCAAAAATAAACAAATGGGACCTAATTAACCTTAAAAGCTTCTGCACATCAAAGGAAACTATTAGCAAGGTGAAAAGACAGCCTTCAGAATGGGAGAAAATAATAGCAAATGAAGCAACCGACAAACAACTAATCTCAAAAATATACAAGCAACTCCTACAGCTCAACTCCAGAAAAATAAATGACCCAATCAAAAAATGGGCCAAAGAACTAAATAGACATTTCTCCAAAGAAGACATACAGATGGCTAACAAACACATGAAAAGATGCTCAACATCACTCATTATCAGAGAAATGCAAATCAAAACCACTATGAGGTACCATTTCACACCAGTCAGAATGGCTGCGATCCAAAAGTCTACAAGCAATAAATGCTGGAGAGGGTGTGGAGAAAAGGGAACCCTCTTACACTGTTGGTGGGAATGCAAACTAGTACAGCCACTATGGAGAACAGTGTGGAGATTCCTTAAAAAACTGGAAATAGAACTGCCTTATGATCCAGCAATCCCACTGCTGGGCATACACACTGAGGAAACCAGAAGGGAAAGAGACACGTGTACCCCAATGTTCATCGCAGCACTGTTTATAATAGCCAAGACATGGAAGCAACCTAGATGTCCATCAGCAGATGAATGGATAAGAAAGCTGTGGTACATATACACAATGGAGTATTACTCAGCCATTAAAAAGAATACATTTGAATCAGTTCTAATGAGGTGGATGAAACTGGAACCTATTATACAGAGTGAAGTAAGCCAGAAGGAAAAACATAAATACAGTATACTAACGCATATATATGGAATTTAGAAAGATGGTAACAATAACCCGGTGTACGAGACAGCAAAAGAGACACTGATGTATAGAACAGTCTTATGGACTCTGTGGGAGAGGGAGAGGGTGGGAAGATTTGGGAGAATGGCATTGAAACATGTAAAATATTGTGTAGGAAACGAGTTGCCAGTCCAGGTTCGATGCACGATGCTGGATGCTTGGGGCTGGTGCACTGGGACGGCCCAGAGGGATGGTATGGGGAGGGAGGAGGGAGGGGGGTTCGGGATGGGGAACACATGTATACCTGTGGCAGATTCATTTTGATATTTGGCAAAACTAATACAAGTATGTAAAGTTTAAAAATAAAATAAAATTAGAAAAAAAAAATATGGCTTTGGGGAGGGCCCAAGGGGGAAAATACTAATGTTAAAATACAACTTGAGTTTGAAACAAAAGGCTGGTGCTGCCTCACAGTGTGAGCTGTGAGCTGGGGATGTGAAATCTCTTAACTGCGCCCCACATCTGGCTGCCTGGCTGGTCCTCCCAGCATATGTCTGATCACCGACAGGGCCAGACATAGGCAGAGCTGGGCCCCAGCCACAACGAGCTCCCCAAGGCTGGTGGGAGCATCCCATCCCAGGGCCCCAGGTCTCTGTCTTCCTCCAGAGGCCACCCCAGGATGTTGTGTTTTCACCTCGACTCATCTCCAGTTCCACCCGGCTTCTCTCGTCCTTGAATGAGAGGCCATAGGATATCATTAGTTCCCCAGCCTTGTACCACCCCCTCCCCTGGGTATCTTCTTTGCTATGATTTTCCCAGATGAAGGCGTCTGCATGACTGCTGCTCTGAGCCAGGAAGCTACAGCCCTCGTGGGGTTGTGGCCATAGAACACACTTCCTGACTGGAGGAAAGATGTTCAGGAAATAACAAGTTGAAGGTGCCCTGTGAACGTCAACAGACGGAGGCTTCGAGGAGCCTTAGAGTAAAATGTAGGAGAACAGATCTACTCAGCTTTGCCCCTGAGCACAGTTGAGCCCAGAGTAGTTAATGAAGGGGCATCTTGGAACACCCCTCAAATCCTCCTCAGGACACACCCCGCCCCCCCCCACACACACACACTCAGGGAACACTGCCCAGAAGCTTTCCCCTGGAGCAGATGTTCGGAACCAGGATCCACTCATAGGTGGATCGGAGAGCAACCTGCAGCCATGCTCTGCATGCCCACTGTGTCCCCTTATGGAGCAAGGACCCCTGGCTTCATCAGCTCACAGAGGGTCCCAAGTCCCCTCAAAGGATGAGAACCAGGGCACTCAGAGAAGGTGCCAAGTGACGGTGGGTTTGGTGTGTTCTTGGTAAGTGTGAGATTTGAAGGTACCATATCACGTCTGGACACAAGTCTCTTTCAGGGTTAGCTATCACTTCGAAGTTTCTGTCCTACAAATTGTGAGATGGATCGGGCTCCCATTTTAAAACCAGGAGCAAAAGATTCTTAAAAAGTGAAAAGTCAAATCCAGAACCCTGATGAGGGGCTCAGGAGGCAAGGGCTGTCCATCCTCCACATGCCTACCACTGACCTGGAAAAGCTTGAGTTCTTGGGAGAATCGTCTTAGTTAGACTTTCAGCTTGGCCCTTTTATCTACTCAAGATTCTCTTGAAAGCTAAACAAACTATCTCTGTGCCTCTGTGTCTCTCTGCTGAAGGTCTGCTAACAATTCTAAATTGTACCATACAACACAAGGGAACATGTGTTCAGGGCCGAGCAGACTTAAGTCTTAAAAATCGCAGCTTGTGCTTGAAAATGTAGATGGAGTCCTCCTCTACGCCAAAGGGAGGAGCTGGTGCCGATAAAAAGAAACTTGGGCTTTCATATTTTGCTCTTGGTGGGTTTTCAACCTGGTGTTAAATGTTTATATAATTTGTTATTATTGACAACACATTTTATTGGAATTTTTCTTTGCTGTTTAGTCTACTTTCTATGTCACCACACTGCAGCATGTAACTTGTATTTTATTATGAAATAGTTAATAATACACACCATTGTGAAAAATTGGAAACGAAGAATCACCCAGTTCTAAATATCTGAGAGAAAACTATGACTTGTGGAAATAAGAGCTTTGAAAATGGAGCTCTTCCACCCTTCCTGGAGGCCTCCTAAGTCGTGTGTCTCTTCCTTCCCATATTGCAGGGGAATGTATACTCTATATATAGTTCAACGTTCCTGAGATTTCTGTGAGTTTAATGTACAGCTGGAGAGCACAAGGGGTCAGTTCCTTCTGCCTCAGCAAAATGTACTGGGGAATGGCTCCTAACAATGCGTTACCAGGAAGTGTCCCGTAACAACTGCGGAAGGGAGTGGCCAGAGCTATTCTGCCTTCTGCTCTGCACTCGCCCAGCGGCTGAGTCACGGACCTCCCTCCTTATCACCTTCCACAGACCCTGCCTCTGACCTTGCCCGCACCCTCACCTCCTCACCTTACTCGGGCCTCACCAGGTTCTGTCAATTCATCAGCCACTGACCTCCTCGCATTTCAGGACCAGCAGAAAGGACAGAGATGATCGGACTTAAACATAGATTTTTAAATGGGTATCCAAAATTTACAGGACTTCCCTGGTGGTCCAGTGGTTAAGACTTCACCTTCCAAAGCAGGAGGTGCAGGTTCTAACCCTGGTTGGGAAGGTAAGCTCCCACATGCCTCATGGCCAAAAAAGTAAAGAGTAAAACAGAAGCAATATTGTAACAAATTTAATAAAGACTTTGAAAATGGTCCACATTTTTTTTAAAAAGTATCTTTTAAAAAATGTCTATTTTGAATCCAAGCTACAGATTTCCCCCTACTATGTATATGGGACATCATCAGTCTTGTCCCTCAATGTTTGATTATGTGGGTTTATTTCCTAAAACTGTACAAATGTTAGATTTTACTCTTTTGTAATATGATATTGGGCTTCCCTGGTGGCTCAGATGGTAAAGAATCCCCCTGCAGTGCGGGAGAGCTAGGATCTCCTTTTGATCCATGGGTCGGGAAAATCTCCTGAAGGAGGAAATGGCAACCCACTCCAGTATTCTTGCCTGGAGAATCCCCATGGACAGAGAGGCTGGGTGGGCTACAGTGCATGGGGCTGCAGAGTCAGACAGACTGAGTGGATGTGAAGTGGAAGTGATAATATGATATTACAAAGGAATTGTTTTTCCTCTGTTACTGTTCAGTTCATTCATTTTAGTATATGGTTAATCCTTACTAGCCATATGTGTTATTTCATTTTCTTCTGCTTTTTTTTTTTCCTTTTCATTTCCCTTGGAATATGAATGTCTTTGTTACTGGTTTCTAAGAACTCATTTATAATTAAGGATGTCAATCATTTGTCATGCAATACAAATGAAATACCATGTTTTAATCACCATCAGCTTATTATGGTGTCTTATATTTAGGTTGTATATTAAAATATAATCATGTCATGTGTTTTTAAATGTATGGAATAAATTCTTATCTGAATGGATTCATCAAAAAGGAGGCAACTCTAGTTTCCAGTATCAGGCATGGAAGAGGAGGCAAGCCTATAAAAGAATCGTCTAGTAATAAGATGGTCAACAGTATGCCCATAAATTTCACAACTTAGAGGATATGGACACATTCCTTGAAACATATAACTCAAGATATGTATAAAAAAGGAAAAATTATTTAGGATATGACTCATTCCAGCCAAGGTTATGGAGCTTAGAAATAAGTCCAACAGCTTCAAGGGAAAATATGAAGAGACCAAAGAGTGACCCTAGATAGAAAAGAAACAGCTCATGTCTTAAAACTGTATTTGGTGTAGTTTCCAGAATCTACAGAGTATGGGCTATGGGCTGTGTGACATATTTTAGATTTGGGGAGATTTGTCTTTGATTAGATTGAATTGGGGAATGTTGCATCTGACCTTCATGCTTCGAACACTAAAAATGGTCTGTTCGGGTATGTGAGTGTCAGTGGGAAGGGAGAGTGTGGGA